>NW_007360059.1:58476-111194 GCF_000359705.1 Exserohilum turcica Et28A | reverse complement strand
AGCGCCGCGCGCAGCTAATAGTCTGTCAGCCATATCGCGTATAGCTGCGTAGGTAGGCGAAAATCCACGTAGATCTAGATCTAGAATATGATCAACTATCACCTCCTCTTCTAGCTTGGTAAGCTTCTTTGAGTTAGGCTGGCAATCGCGTCTGGCGCGCTTCCCAGCGCGTCGATCGCGTAACGTTGATTCAGGCACGTTAAAGATTGAAGCTGCACGCCGGCCTGTTTGGATTTGATGAGAATCAAGAGATTGTATAGCAAGCTGAATATCTAATTCATTTGAGAGTAATTGAATAGCGTGGCGTGGAGCCATAATAGAGGTACGTGTAACGGAGTAAGAAAGTTGGTGGGGTGCGCGACTCGCTTGCCTGCGCGACTCGCTTATCCACTACGTTATATCTAGCATTTATGATATATGCATTTTAAGACACGCCTAGAGCTGTAGCCCCTCGTCCCAGGGTCTAAACGATTAATGCTCATAATCTGGCATGCATTTGACGTTTTTCGGCGGCGAAGTATCCCAATGAATTGCAATATCACCACGTTCGTTTTCCACATGTTTGGAAACATATCCCTCGAGCTGCTTGATCTTTTTCGCCGCCTCATCGCTATACTCCACGTTGACAGTGGGCACGACGGCAGTCCTTCCATAGCCATGGAACCACATATCTTTGGCAAACAGATTTGGCTCCCCTTGGAAACACTCTCCCTCTTTATGCGCTCGAAAGATTATCTTCTTCTCCATGAGCGGCTTTGCTGTAAACGCCGTCACGCCGTTCCAGCATGCGAATACCTGGAACGGTCTCCAAGTATAGAGCCGCATTCGCGTCTTTTGGTCGTTCCAGAATAGATTCCATGCGTTGTCCCAGCTTCCATCTTCTGGGATGTTGAAAAACAAATCACCAGTCATACCTCGAGCGATCCAGACGTCATAGAAGGTTGGGTTTTCCCCAACATACGTCCAGTCCATGGCACATGTTTGGTCAGCTCCCAGGAACTTACGCTGGTGAATTAGTTCCAGGAAGTCCTCCATACATAGTGCAATGTCATTGGAAAATATAACAGTCGTATCCTTGTCATATTGCTCAGGATATGCAATGAGGTCCTCCAATGCTAGGTTTCGTAGTTTCGCAAGGGATTCAATTCTATCCGTGCCTGTGGCTGTGGGGTTGAGATTGCTTGATTGTAGTTGGTATCTGATCCCCAGGAGTTCCATGCTGGAACGCAGTTCGTCAAGCACTTCGATGGTGCCATCATCTGATCTCCCCTCCACAATCGATAGCACGCAGTTTTGGGGACCAAGAAAACGTATGGATTCCACGATTGAACCAATTAATCGAGGAAGAATATCGATAGATTGGTGCAAATCGAGAGCGAAGACATATTTCGGCAGTTGGTCAAGAGCGGATGACTCTGTCAAGTCTCTCAAGTAGTTATAACGCTCTAGCTTTGGTTGTGGGCATTCGAGACGTGAAAATGCCGAATCTGATGGATCCATAATCGCATGAATATAAGGATTTGTCTGCGCCTGAATGTCGTTCTTGCTTTCTTCCAAAGATGGTGAAGAAGATGAGGAAGTTGAAAATTTTTCCAGTGAAGATCCAACCTCTGCTTCATCATATGTTTCTTTTCCTGTCTTTGGAACAAGTTCTTGAGGATCTAGTCTCACACCCGCTGTACTGGAATAGACAAGTACAGTAAAACTATATTCAATCGCGGATAAGATATCACGGGAGTGAGAAGGTGCAAGTTCTGCAATAAGAAAGAACACGAAAATTAGTGATGCCAAAACGCGTAGTAGCATTCGCATGCCTCGATATGCACCCATAGGGAAAGTAGCTTGTTCAGAGAGCCAAATAATCGATGGCCAGAATTAATACATGTTCACCCATCCAGCTTACAGTCGCAACCAAACTCATTACTTTTCTAGAGAGGCTTCTGCAGGTGGAAATGCGACGGATTTAGGATGCGTATCAACCAAGCTATCATAATCGAATGAACTCCACCCAGGTTGTCTATAACTATCGTCAGGAAAGGAAATTGGAAAGTTAGTCATAGTACCATGTAAGATGTGCTATTATCTAGCACCATACGAACTGTAATGAGGCTGAATAAAGATATCAGATAATTGAATTAAGATGACTCTTCTCACACACTTCGTTAAAACGAATATCCAAATTGTATTGAAATGGCTGGTATTTTGAGTACGGGAAACCCCACCCTCCAAGAGATGCATCGGAAGGTAGATCATGGTTCGCAAGCTAATATCGGTATAGCAGATAAAAATGACGTTCTTCAGCCCATTCAATGCCTCGCACGTCTAAATTACGCTGCTGAGCGGGATCCGCTTCCTCTTCTAATTTACCAATATAGTAATCAAAAATCACGGTACATATCCCACGTAGGGTTCCATCACGTATTGGCAATTCTGTGCATGGCTCATCTCCTCTATTGTGGCCAAAGTTTGGAACTAGTAAAATGCTGCCTGGAGGCATCAAGTAGGTATTCTTTCTGATAACGTATCTGTATAGCGAGTGACCGGGTATAGCGAGTGACTGGACATGCCAAGACCCCACCAACTTCGACTACTACATGACTATTACACGCGATGTCTCAACACAATACTATACGAAAGTCTTTAAACGAATCTCAAATACAGCTTGCATTACAGGCTATTAAACGTGACGCGACAATCTCAATTCCACGCGCTGCAGCCATCTACAACGTATCTGAAAGTACACTAAGGCGAAGACGCGCAGGAAAGCTCTCTAGACAAGATTGCTTGCCTAACTCAATGAAGCTGCTTGTAACAGAAGAGGAGACGATTGTCGACTATATTCTCGACCTTGACGCTCGAGGATATCCACTGCGCCTTCCTGCTGTCAAAGATCTAGCTGATTCTTTGCTGGCTGCCCGCCACCGCGACCCTGTTGGCCCAAACTGGCCTAAAGCATTCATAAAGCGTCGCCCGGAGCTCAAAATAAAGTTTAATCGAAAGTACGACTATAGGAGAGCCCTCTGTGAAGATCCTGAGCTTGTGCAGGGTTGGTTCCGCCTAGTACAGAATACTAAAGCCAAGTATGGGGTCCAGGACGACGACATATACAACTTCGATGAGACAGGCTTCATGATGGGCATGCATAACGCGTCAGCAGTAGTTACAGCCTCTGAGCGTCGATCAAAGCCGAAATCCTTGCAGCAGGGTAACCGGGAGTGGGTTACCAGCGTGGTTTGTGTCAGCGCAGCTGGCTGGGCGATCCCACCCTTTATCATCTTTCAAGGCAAGCACCACCTCTCTGCCTGGTATAAAGAGGATAGCCTGCCTAGAGACTGGCTTATTGGGGTCTCTGAGAACGACTGGACGACGAATGAGCTTGGCCTAAAGTGGCTGGAGCACTTTGACAAGCATACAAAAGAGCGTACGATTGGGGCCTATCGTCTACTTATCCTTGACGGTCATGAGAGCCACGACTCGCTTGAGTTCCAGCAATACTGCAAGGAGGCAAAGATTATCGCTCTCTGTATGCCTCCCCACTCCTCTCATCTGCTACAACCGCTTGATGTGGGCTGTTTCTCGCCTTTGAAGAGGGCGTATGGCCGCCAAGCCGAGGAGATGATACGCAATGGGATCAACCATATAACTAAGATTGAGTTCCTCCCAGCCTTCCAGCAGGCCTACGGTAAGACGATTACAAAGGATAATATCCTAGGAGGGTTTCGAGGCTCTGGCTTAGTTCCACACGACTCAGAGGTGGTGATATCGAAACTTGACGTCAAGCTGCGTACGCCAACACCACCTGCTGTAGAAGATCTGCCCTGGCTATCACAAACCCCAAGTAATACCCTAGAACTAGGGTCGCAATCGATGCTAGTGAAGCAGAGGATTCAGAGGCATATAGACAGTTCACCATCAAGTATGGTAGTTGCCTTTGAAAAGCTAGCCAAAGGCGCTGCGATTATCGCGCAGAAGCTGGTGTTAGCGCAAAAACGTGTCTCTGAACTTGAAGCAGCTAATGAAGCCGCCACGCGACGAAGATCGTATAAAAGAAAGCGATTGCAGAGAGAGGGGACTCTAATAGTTAAAGAGGGAGAGCAATTAGCTGCTCTAAAAGAGTCTGGCGTGCGTGGTAATAGGAAGAAGGCAAAGAAGAGAGCGCGCGCTGAGGTAGGCGAGCCGTCGCAAAGACACTGTAAACGCTGTGGTAAGGCAGGGCATAATACGCGCACGTGCAAGCAAGTAGAAGCGATAGATTCTAAATAGAATGGCCTACTACAATTTTAATTTACTACTATAGCTGCGTTGCAATAGTCTGTATTCGTCGTGATGTTTGGTGGGGTCTTGGCATGTCCGGTCACTCGCTATACCCGGTCACTCGCTATACAGATACGTTAATTGATTAGTTATGTATTAGTCGACCAACCGACTAACTAATTAGTCACAGCCTTTTTCGTCACATAGAGATAGACGGTATTCCTTTTTCAAGAATATGTAACTCAATAACATCCAACTGGCAATTGTGCTGAATATGATTAACTAGCTAGACACTTATAGCAAGGCCCTTAGAAAGGTAGCTAGTTGTCAGAAATAAGGCTTCAGTTGAGGCCCATGCATGAGGCCAAGGAAACAAAAGAAAAGAAAAAGCCACAAAAAGGCGACACCTCAGAAGATAGCATGAATGAACACCTTTTTTGACCCCATGATTGAAGACCCATCAAATCTGACACTAGTATATCGTGAACTTAATTGCAATGCAGCCACAATTGTCTGTAGATTGAACAGTTGCTTTTCTCTATTGCCATCAGTATTAACTATATAATCACGATTAGTTCACTAAAGCCTATATCTACTTATGTTGTAGAAACCGACTAAGTTAACTCAATGATGGATCGATTTTAAGCTGTGATGGATCAAAACTGGAAAGATGGATCAAAACCTGGGGTGAGCGCTCAAGTCGGAAACCGAGCGCTATCATCGGCAACAGTAAATAGTCCAGCACCTCAGAGCTCTAAGAGAGCAGAGAGAATCTGATCAATTCTCTCACCCCAATAATCTTATCAGGATCTCGCACCTCCAACAACTTATGTATCATGCTGTTACGAACAGGAGGGACTCCTCTCCGCAGGTTCCTATGAAAGGTTGCGGAGTCAACCCAAGGGAAACAAAGGCGTCAAAGGACGCCCGGGAAGTGATCAGCGCGGGGTGCGCAGATCACGTGACGTGCCATCCCGCCAAGACAGGACATCCCGCCAAGCATGGGATGGCCACAGGATCTGGGATGGCTGACCATCCCAAACATCCCGCCAAGACATGGAAAGATGGGATGGACAGGATGGCAGGACGGTAGCAGCGAGGATATAAGGATGGATGGATTTCATCATTACTCTCGTTGTGGTCAACTCATAATAGTTCATCTCTTACACAGATTGATACTAGTTATTCTATCTTAACTAGTATAGAATTGATTGATTATCTTTTGGTTAAATCCTATAACTCTTTTCCACACGGTACTACGACAATCGCACGGCTTACCGCTTAAGTCTACTCGCCCTAACCCGGACCGAGATCAGAGAAGTATAGCCCAACCCCGTGTAACACATGCTAACAGAACTAGGCTTACTCTAGAAGCCATAGTCTAATAACGTGTTTCATTCCAATACGTGTTTTTCTGGAAAGCTATTCAGTCACCCTAATTTGTGTCCAGTACTTTTTTTTCGCAGATGTAACGGATTGGACTCGACTGAATACTATGCCAAGGGTCATGCCGGGTGTAACGAGATTGTATTCGATAGAGGGCAATAAATATCTACTCACGAGCTTATACCTAAGTGCCGATCGGAGAAACATGTTCTCCCGTTGATCTAAGCGTTCTGTCTGAGCGCTGGGTCCGAATTCGGTTCGGGTCGGCAGAATTCGGGTGTTAGGACCTACACATGGATTTTGTGATCGCGCACTGAGATATTATCGGGGAGCTCTACTAAAGGACGTCTAGCCCGTTGAAGCAGAACGTTTATCCCTACCGCCTACGATCAACCCCTAGTTACTGTAATCTATGAATAAAAATCTTCTTACCTAGCTGTGGCAACGATTAAGACGGCCAACATATGTAGGACGTTTGAAACATGGTGGACCGTACAACTACTCGGGCACACTACAATTATGCTTACGGTGTAAGCACAGACGATAATCTCACTATAAAAAAGGGTATAACTAAAGGATATCTTATTGTTGATATTGTATCCTAGTTCTCCTTTCAGCAACATCGACGGGAAGTTTAGAGTTCAGATTGTTCGCAACTGCGCCAGTGCAATAGGCCTGCTGCCTCCGTGCCTTCCTATCACTAACTATTTCAGTATTATTACAAATTATCAAACATTGTATTTGCTAGCTTCATTGGGATACGTAGAAATATCAGTGATTGCCCTCGCGCTTTTAAAATGGGCGCCACAGCAACCATAAGTGCAGGTTCTGCCCTGGACAATGCCTGCGAAGAGAGATTGGAAGACCGCTTTTGCGGCACGGGGGGATTTGCGTGACCTAGGGAGGGACATTAGTCATGTAGTATTCAAGGAACACTGCGTTGTTACTTCTCTCAGCATCATAACCTCGGGTAGTAACATCAATCGTTATCCATAGCCGCCTTAAGATGTGCTTCAGTGAATGGGTTTTGTGCCACAGCCAGTAGATCTTTGATTGCATTGGCTCTTTCGTTGTCTGTGTTGGTTACTTGTCGACTTTGTTTTGCTGCGCCAGCAACCATATTTTGAAGATCCAGTAACTAGTGGAACTTGCTTGGCACTTATAGTTCTGTACAGATGAAACCATTCTGCGCTGTGTGTGATGTTGTGAATCGCGCACCCCTGTTGTTCGTGATCCGCCCCACATCCCCATCCTCCTTCAAAGAGGACTGGATACAGGGATTTGTATACGCTTTCTGTGTCTTTGACGATACGCTCTGGGTTGGCTTCTTCCCATAATGACCAATCAATCAAAACTACATCAGGCATCAATGGCGTCTGTCTACCTGGATAGCGAAGCATGAAATTCTCGCGATTAACATCTGCATGTACAATACAGCACTTCTTATGAAGAAAAAGGCATGCGTTAGTGACTTGGTCAACCATGTGGAACGCCAGCTCCTCGGAGAGAGGTTGTTGCTTTGCCTTACTAGCTAAATAGAGTTTCTCCAGTGTCAAACCAGACATTACAGGCTCCATACTGTACCATGGTGTCTCCGATATGCTGTAACTCAACATCTTGACAAAGTTATAGTGGACGTTCTCTTCCATGTAGGTCCAAACCTTCTTCATAGCTTTGATGTCCTTTACTATGTAGCTAGCACTAGCTTTGATACCAGACGGGCACAGCGGGTTGCAGGTCTTTACGGCCTGTATCTTCTGTAGGCCCCCTGCACTGTCGTATTTAGACGGATCACTTGCTAAATTAGACTGCTCGATCAAGAAGTCGGATTTTAGAATAGTATAAAAGACAATGCCAAAAAATCCCATGCCAGCAGTGTTCAGAAGCTCAGAAAAGAGAGGTACTTCATCCTCAGAAAACAACGTTTCTATTCACGCGTTGTTTCTATACTTTGTTCATAGATATTGTTATTATTATTATTATTCTAGTTTAACGTCCTGTGTCAGCCGGTGGGCTATATAAGACGTGCAGGCTAGGCCTGCAAGTATCTATGTAGTGCTATCAATTTGGTGTAGGTGGGGGAGGGGGCTGTCTAAATCGAGGTGAGGCTCGTAGCCTAGTGCAAAGGGAGGTAGGAGGGGGTCTTGTGGGTAGAAGTGAGGGGTAGGGTAGGTGTAGGGCAAGGGCACCTAGTATAGGTGTTGCTCTAGTTCTCAAGGTTTCCTTTGTACCAGGCCTGTGTTGCAGCCCTAGTTTCCTTAATGAAGGCGATAGTAGCCTGTATGCCTATGCTCGTATTTAGGAGGAAGGCTAGCGATAGAGGGTCCTTGCTAGTCTTTTGCATCTTCGTCCTAGCCTCGTTATATAGCGCGCAGCTAAGGAGGATATGTGCAGCGTCTTGCGTAGCTCTATAGTTGCAGGGGCAAACTTTAGAGTCTACTTTGCCTCGCTTAAAGAGAAAGTCTCTTAGATAGTAGTGTCCTAACTTAAGCTGAAAGAAGGTGCTAGAGACTTCTCTGCTAGTAGGAGGAGTAGCAATCTGCTTCCTAGTCTTCCACTTATACCTTGCGGCGTAAGTAGTAGGATTTAAAGTAATAGCTTTCCTCCTATATTGTCCTAGGTAGCTGAGCCACTCTCGCTCGCCTAGCTGTTTGATTCGTGTGCCTATAACTGCTAGACTCGTCCTACTAGAGCTAGGATCTAGTTTTGTCGCCTCTTTTGCAAGCGCGTCTGCTTTCTCGTTTCCTATAACGTCTTGATGGCCGGGTACCCAGCAGATCGTGGGTGCTAAGCCTTTCTTTCGAAGTTTCTTAGCTGCCCTAATACATCTAAATTGCCACTCTTGTCCAGCGTTGTCTAAAGCAGTCTTTAGTCTAAGTATTGCAGCCTGGTTGTCTGCGTACACTCTGACTTCTAGACAGTCGTCTACTAGGTCGATAGCTTTCTCTAGCCCTAGGGTAATACCTTCTAGTTCTCCGTTGTAGACTAGCTGGTTGTTTCCTATGTTGACCTTTTCTTGAGCTATAAGGCTAGCTCCTTGGTAGAAAGCTACTCCTACTCCTATACCCTTGCCTTTGCTTGTGGCTGAGGCGTCTGAGTAGATAGATAGGAGGAATTTGTCTTCTGATAGCTCCTTGTGGTGTTTTGCTTCGATTTCTTTAGACTTCTTAGATATATTCGTCTTATAGGGCATCTCCGAACTCCATGGCATAGAGGCGTAGTGCTGGATCTTCTCACTATCGTCCGATAGTGCTGTTGAGATAGATCTAGTGATACGCTCTAGCTGCTTTCCTTGATTGCTAACGATAGCAATATTAAGAGGGTGGCTAGGAGCTAGTTTTCTTGCTCTAAAGGCGTATTGTCGGAGGGCGTTATTTAGCCTAACCCTAGGAGGATATAGAGCTGCTTCTACCTCGCTAGGTACGCTAGGCGAGGTTCTAAAGGATCCTAGGATCTTTCTACAGGCTTGGTTCTGTAGCTTCTGTCTCTGGCTAAGTGTTGTCTGCTGCTCCTTCCAGAAGATTTGGCAGCCATAGTCGGCTACGCTCGTGATACAGGCTAGGTAGAGCTGTCGTACTGCTCTAGGCGAAAGGCCTTTGTTCGAGTTTGCTAGCCTGCTAAGGCGGTAAAAGGCTGCACTAGCCTGCTGGTTTCTAATAAGGCTATGGTGCTTGAACTTTAGGCTACTATCAAAGTAGACGCCTAGCCATCTTACAAGCTCCTTAGACTTTACTATTTCCTGATTAGGTAGAGTAATTACTTTATCTTGATCTTTTCTCGATCTTGTCCAGTTTACTAGTTCAGTCTTTGAGCTATCGAATTGGATAGCTAACTCCTCTGCTAGTCTAAAGAGACTTTGGATCTCTTTTTCTAGTAGCTTAATATTTTTCCTTACTGACGTAGACGATATCGAGATCTGGAGATCGTCTATATAAGAGGAGGAGTAGATATTCGCGCTAGTCTGAATCGCCTCAAATAGCGGCTTTGCGTATATCAGAAATAGAATAGGCGAGGCTGGGCTTCCTTGAGGGGTTCCTGTCGAGATCTCCTGCGGCTCTTCAGTCTGTCCGTCAAAGGACAGCTGTAGTGCTCTATCCTCTAAAAAGGACTTTGTCCAGGCTAGTAGACAACAGGGCAGGCCTTGATCTCTCATGCCTTTAAGAAGCTTGTTTTTTGAGACGTGATCGAAGGCTCCTTTAATATCAAGAAAGATAGTAGTCGTAATCTTCTGCTTTCTTTTCTGCTGTTGTATATTGTTATAGAAGAGTAGCGCAGCGTCTATAGCGGATTTCTTTAGTCTTCCTCCTAGTTGAGAGGGGTGGAGTAGATCTGTTGTTTCCGCTAGTGCGCCTAGTCTTCTAGCTACTAGCCTTTCAAGGACTTTACCTAGGCAGTTAAGGAGTGAGATTACCCTATAGGCCTTTGGGATTGAGTAGTCAGGCTTGCTTGGTTTTTTTAAGATAACTCCCTTTGCTTTTCTCCAGCACCTTGGGTGGTAGCCTATATTGGAAAGAGTAGAGTATATCTTGAGTAGAGTTTCTGGCTGCGCTAAGTATGCCTTCTGGATCACCTCCTGGCTAATCAGATCAGGCCCTGGTGAGGTGGCCTTCACCTTACAGCAGGCAAAGTGGAGTTCCTCCTTGGTTAGGGCAGGCCAGGTCCACCTACTGTCTCCCTTGTAGGTGTAGAAGGAGGGGGTAGCTGTCGTAGGAGGCGGAGGGAAGAGATCCTCTCTAAAGGCCTTGCATTTCTCAGTAAAAGATTCCTTGCCTTTAATAGCAGGTATTCTAGTACTAAGGTTATCTTTCGTATATGCTAGCGCTTTAAAGATCTCCTTTGGCGAGTCTTTTTGAAGGAAAGCCTCCCAGTGGCTCTGTTTGGCTTTTCGAATAGCTTTTAAATATCTATTTTTCGTACGTAGATACTCTCTTTTCCACTGGTAGAGGGAGCTATTGTTCTCCTTGTCTGCCTCTCTCTTATAGTCCCTATGGGCTTTGCCTAGATCTCGCTTTTGGCTATCTAGCTCGCTTGTCCACCAGGGCTTTGACTTTGGCTTCTGGTTGACTAGCGGTTTGTTCATAGATAGATCATATATTTACCTTCTTCTAGTAGTGTAGACACCTCTCCTTACAAAAAATACGCTATTGTTGTTGAATCCGCGCTAATCCGCGAAAGACACCTTTTCTAGACATAGGCAGCGACACCGCCGTAGATAGCCTTATTTACGTCCTATTACACTCTCATACTAACGAATAAAGCTGTATACACTAAAGCAACCTTGAGCCATACTGAGAAGCCAACCTCAGCCCTTCATGTGGTGTGGCGCTCATATTCATGCGTGATCGCCACCCCTGTCGGTACTTCCCCAGCAAGCAGCTTCCGCATCTGGCTAGTACAAGGCTGTCTAATACGGCGTAATCTTCTCTGCGCCAAGCTTGTGGCTTCGAAGCCTGTCAGCAAATTGGAGATCACGTGAAACGCACGTACGTCTTGCGCACGAACCATCGAAGATGCCAAGCCTGGTGCCTACATAAAGCCTTGCCTCGCACGTTGTTTCGCTTTCAGTCTCTTTTCATTCAATTCCACTACAAATATATCATATCATGGATAAAGAAGGTACTCTATGTTTGGTGCGCTTGCGAAGATCGGTCGCCTAAGCTACTTAATATATCCGTAGCAAGATTGAGAGAACTGGCTCCGTATTACAAGATCTGCAAGGCATTGCTGTCGACCTTGAACAGCGTGACCAAATCCGCATACGAACATAAGCCAAACCAGTACTACAGCCGCACAGATGGTATCTTCCTCGTAGAGATCGAAATCGTCGACAATTCCGACCTCCTTCTCCATCTTTTTACGCCGTTTGGGCGATTTCAGACGTTTCATAGTGGTACCTCTCTTGGAGATGAGCTAGCAATGTCGTTCGAGTTCTTAAAAAAAAGGACTGTCTCTTGAAGATGTGACAACGAAGGTGGTAGTCAAGGACGGGGATTACGAAAGGAAGCATTCCAAAATGAAGTATTCCAAGGAGTTTGGACGCGAGCGAACCCGGCTGTATCTTATCACAGCAATCCCCAACGTTCCTTTCGAGTTGACAGAAGGTAAAGAACTTGCTTATCGATATAGAGACTTGGATGACGAACACATCCTTTTTCAAGACGTTGAAAAGTATGTATTGCGAGCAAGTTCTTAGCGAAGAGTCTGTAAAGCATTTAGGAAATTATCTTTTGTAACCAGTCAGCTTTGGCTTTATAACAACAATATCTCTCGTATTACAGTAACGCTTCGTTAGCCTGATAGCATATACCAATCTCCGTACCAATGAATTAGTACATTTTTGCAACAGGTGCCCCCCATAACGGTCCTCTCTCTGGCTGACGCAGCCCAGGCATGTTGTCAGCTCGCACTGGAGCGTCACCCTCTTCACCTTGCATATTCGCACCTGCTACTTCTGCCACCTCTCCTACAGTTATTGCAGCAGAGTTCTTAGGCTTACGCCCTCGTTTCTTGGGAACCTTAGCAGCTGACGCTTTCTCCTCTTTCTCAGCACGCTTGGCTCGTGCCTCCTCAAGGTCCTCGAAGCTCATCACCTTCGCCTTCCCTAAGATAATAGACCTGGTCGATCGCCGAACTTGAGCCTCCTTGTTGACCTTCGTCAAAAACTCATTTTGATCTTGAAGAAGCGTCTGCTTTGCAAGGGATATCTGCGCTGCACTCGCGAGCTTCTGCACGTACTTCTGCAGGCGTCGCTCGTCCATTGCATACGCATCTTGTTTGATTAAGTTATGTAAAGACATTACAGCCTCTGTCGTTACTGGCGTTATAGGGGTTACAGGTGCTTGCACTACTTGTTGGTCTTGTGTACAAGCAAGCACGTCTGGAGAAGCTGTCTCAGAGGGCGGTTTTGGTGTCTTTCGAAGGACTCTTTCTGGGTTGAATGGGTACAAACCACTTGCGGCCCATGCGGCAGTGATATTCCTCTTCGTCATCGCCGTTTCTCTAGCGGGTTTATATACAGAAGTAAAGTGCTCCTTGCTAACGGCTTCCAGCCCTCCTCGACAGAGCCGCTCTACCTCGTCACGATAGGCTGTCTTGAGAGGGCCGAAGACCCCAACATCGCAAGGCTGTAGCTTATGTGAGGTATGAGACGGCAGGCGGCACATAGTGATGTTGTTTGCGAAGCAGAATTCCAGGATTTCTAGGGTCTCATGCGTTCCAAAGCCATCGCAAATTAGGACCCGAGGCTTTCCGTTAGCTCGTCCACTTGTTTGAGGATCGAATACACGGGTAAGCCACTCTAGGCTGATTTTCGAGTCATTGTATCCGTTCTCCGAGTGCCCGTGATGCCAGCCAGGGGTTGGAAAAGTAGTCCAGTTACTCCTGTGGGTCGAAGCTGGCCAGATAATGAGTGGCAGCAGTGACCTGCCATCAGCACTAATGCACTCAATAGCAGTTACCTGGGTGCGCTTGACGCCTGCTCCCCTATAGTCACGGAGGTCATCCTTACCTACTAGGACTTTAACAGAGCCAAGCATGTTTAGCATGACGCCCGTCTCGTCCATGTTATATACATTCTCAGGCCGTACCCTCGGGTCCTGTAGGACTCCCTTGATTACCTCAAACCAGTGTGCAACCTTAGTATAGATATTCCGTTCATGCCGTTTCCAGTCTATTGCCTTTACTTTCCTCCCTTTTAGTCTAGGGTTGCGTTTCTCAAAGGACCGGGCCCAGTTCTTGCCCGGGGGCTTGATGGGTTTGCCGGTCATCGTCATCGTCCACCGGCGTGCGAGGCTAAAGGCTAACGAGGGTATATACTTGATTCGGACGGGCTGTCCGAGTTCAGACATTAGCAAAAGATATGCGACAAGGGCTTTCTCTTCATCTGGGGTAAGGTACTGCTGGCCTTGGGCCTTCTCCTGCATAGAGGGTCGTCCGCGCCTGCGGTAGTACCGAGTATGGTACGGAATAGCATCATCGTGCAATGGAGAAGTCCAAGTTGTTGGTGCATCACACGAAATAGCTTGTGTCAACATATGCCTCGATGGGGCCATGTCTACGATCGTGGTATCGTGAGTACTGTCACTGAGGCCATCACGACAGACACCCACCCTCCCTACCGCGCCGCCCAGAAGACAAAGGAACTCGCTCTGATGCCAGAAATAGATCAGCACGTGATCAGATGGATGCTTCGAGAACTGAACGCCACACTTTGGCCCGATCCGACCTAGTATGAACTGGTGCGCTATCTACGTAAGCAGACTAAAGTTACAAGCTAACAGAACAGGGTCGCGGCCAGAACTCGGATCTATCTGGAGTACAACTTATTGAAAGACAAAATATTAAATAAACATAGGAATATGCTCTTCATGAACACCATGATATTTCAGTTTCCCTGATATATAGAAATCTTGCTTATATCGTGCTATGACAGAGGTGTGAAGCCGATCAACACCAGAATGGCCAATACAGAATGGGCGACGACAGTACCAAACACGATGTAATATTTCCAACAGCCCTTTTGAGTTTGTGTAGAATAGCGTTATAAATGAGTGCTTTATTATCGCGGTGCAATACTAGCGATTGCGCGACGTCCAAGATACTAAAATCGCAGATTCTTTGCGGCATGGGGGGATTTGCGTGTCGTAGGGGGGGGACATTAGTTAGTCAATCGAGTCCATAAAATGTGGAATCCTACAAAGGGGTGCAATTTGGAAAGAGTTAACTAGTTAGTTAGCTAAAAGTAGTTAACGTACTAATGGACAAGCGAGTCGCGCACGCAAGTCGCTCGCTCCACCAAATCTGCGCATCTCTATAATATAAACGTGCAGCTCACCATAATATACATTTCTTGGTATAATTAGTTAACTATATTGATACTGTAGATTAACTGGGTAACTAGTACCTATAATATCTTTCTTGCCGAGTTTCACCAAAAGGCCGGATTCGATGGCGGTTCGAGAGATGCTGGATGAA
Source organism: Exserohilum turcica Et28A (assembly GCF_000359705.1). Lineage (NCBI taxonomy): Eukaryota > Fungi > Ascomycota > Dothideomycetes > Pleosporales > Pleosporaceae > Exserohilum > Exserohilum turcicum. The sequence goes on along the minus strand of NW_007360059.1, from coordinate 96,581 downwards.
CCCTGTGACATTCCTTCCTTCAGATGTGCTGATATTTCCATGTCCAAGTTATAGAGCCCTAATGTAGACGGAAACATTGCATTGCCAGAGGCATTTTTTGCTGCTCTCTTTTCAATCGCTTTCTATGATCTCCGGAAGTTCAATTTGTGAGTATTTGTCCTGCCGCAACTGAAACGCTGTTGAGGCTACTGCTGCAAACTCAAGAAGTGGGACTGTGTTCCTGGATAGGCAATTACCTTGAGATTAAGCTCGTTCGACATCCCCACCTAGTTAAGTCGATCACACAGGCGTTAAGAGCTCCTGCATCCTCAAAATGTGGCCTACAAACCTTTGACTCGAGCAGATAACCGCGTGACGAAGACATTTTCGATACGACACTTCGAATTATTGATGCGATTCAGCGTTTGAGAGATGGAAGCCTGGTGAGACGGCTGTGGCAGCTTACCCCGCTCATGACGGTTGACCAGTCAGCAAAGATCTCTTGTATCTGAATAGACCGACTAGCTTTTATGCAACAGTGCTACACGGCAGAAGCGGGAGGAGCACCGTATCCTTCGTCGGCGTCTCCAGCGAGCTTTTGCAATACTATTCCCATGAAGCTACCCCAAAACCCATTGCTCCCTTCATCCCTCCCATACCGGATCACGTTTTGCCAAAGTCTCAGCGCCCGAAAGATGCCACTCACACTTCTCGTCTCACAGAGACCTAAGGAGCCAGTCTCGGGCCCCAAAATACGCACCGTGTCCCTGTCTTCCAACACAACGTGTGCAAAGTAAACATGCGTGTCATGTCCCACGATAGCGAAACATGGCTCTACTAAATTGTCTTTGCCAATTAGTCCTACACGCCGTGCAAGTTGCATTTTCTTTCGTAAGCTAGCTGCCATCCATATGCTGAGTTGATACTCTGCTTCTGTGTGGTCGCCGCTGGCAGGCTTAACCTCAACACATGAGAAAAGGGCCGTTGTCTTTGTAAAAGCGTCCGCCATGTGGCTTACGACGGGATTCCTTACATTTCTTAAGCGGGTATACAAGTCCTCGAAGCCTGGTGATGGCATGTGGGAGAAGGAGAGTGTAAAGTCGGCTTTGCGGTCAAGTATACGAGGTTTGCCAGAAGTATCAGTCACCGAGGAGAGAAACTCAGTAGCGATAGCCTGCGACTGTCTGCTCAAATGTTAGCACACGCATCCTAAAGGAGAAGCAAAAGATGCCTTACACACTCTGAAGCCAGAATTTATCATCTCCTTCTAGCCTCATGGCAAGCTTTATCAGCGGCTGGATTACATCCATACACCATGCGTTTTCATCACGGCCCCTCGCTTGACACATGCGCGCGTTTAACCAGATCTCCTTTATTTTCCGTAGCACATATGCTAGTGCTTCAAGCTCCTTGCTATCAATGTCCTTATCTGAGAGGCAGGGCGTCGTGCGGTCATCCCATGCATGAGACTCAATCCTTTGGTATCCAAAGTCTGCATCTTCTTCAATTGACTTCCGTAATTGACCAGGTATCCAGCCTCTGCCCAGCCCGTCCTCCAGCTGCTCTATGACATTCCTAACCCTCTGCGGTGGCGGTGTCTTCAGCCCGGAGCTCGGTTCTGTTATTGTCGGAGGAGATGCAGAAGCTAATACGGTGATGTTATCCCGGGAGGGGCTATTTGCTCGGCGAGAGCTTTTGATGCTTGTTTGGCTGCCTGGTGGGCTGAAGGTATTCGTCTCATTGAGCATGAGCGCGCTTGAGCTCGAAGCCGCCCCGACTGCAGATGCGCTGTGGGCAGGCAGAACTTCTATCTCGGTATCGCGCCTGGGTCGCTTAGGGCTGGTATTGCGTGCTGACATTGCATAGGTACAGGGCGGGGAGGGCTCGGGCTTCCGCTTTAGCGACGAACGGTTCTCAGGTGTTGCGGGCGGGGAAAGAGCATCGGCGTGAGTAGGAGAAGACGCAGAGAGCTGTTGAATCCAGCTTTCCACGCGTGATGACTTCGCAGCGGCAATCGAGGGCGACAATGGTGGTGTCGTCCCTTTTACCATAGCGGTTAGGTGTGCAGGTGGTTGGGCGTTCGGGTGGTTGCCTAGATGCAAGGCGTGACGAAAGAATCAAAACGCAGCTAGAGCACGCATAACCCCGTTGCCTTGGAAACAGAGCAGAGTCGGGTACAAGAATGTTTTCTACTACGACCGGGTTGTGATGACATGTGAGATGATCATGATCCGTAATTAGATTTGACCATATTTGGATTATCACTTAAAGCTTTTGGGTGAATAAGTTGGCACTCCATAGTAGTAACAAGACCGAAGTTTGATGTTCCGGTCTATTTATTTATTGACTCCTACTCGGTTTCAGCCCCGTGCTGCGCAGCTATGCCCGGAGTGGCAGGCGTGACAGACAGCGGACGCGGTCCGGACGTTGATCCGCGCCGCCCCGCTTCATCCCTCGGGAGAGACCATCTGTCCCCAGAAACCTGCCCATCTTCCATCAACCGCCATCAATATGCTTTGGCCGGCCATCTAGATAGCGGTTCTACTAATTGCATACTGTGTTTCTAGGCTCGTAGAGGCCCGCTGCCTCGTCTGTCGCGTCTGCTGTACCTACAGTTTCCCCCCAGCGCTCGGCGTCGTCTGCTCATTTCTGATCCCCACTTGCCCATGGATCCGCGTCTGTTCCATATACTCGATAGCTTTAGTGGCTAGCTGTGGCGTGCTCAGAATCGTCCTAAGGCTGTTTTGTCCGGATAGGTTGGCGAAGATGCGGTTCTGGAGGTCTTTGTGCTTGCTGTAACGCAGGAGGAAATGAGCGATGGTTTGCCGTCCCTCTCCACAACTGCAGCGAGGGCTGGTAATAATCGGGACGTGTCGCCTGAAGAGGTTGTTAAGGCCTATCTTCTCGGTTTGCAGCCGGACCAGCAGCGCGTTTTCCCTTTTGTTGAGCCTTTCGTGGAGTTGCAGCACTTTCTTGGTAGGCGTTGGCGTGTGTCTGTATGTCGCGCGGCCTCCCTTGTCTTCCCTCCATGCGCTAACTAGTCCATGCCCTTTCTGCCTGTGTCTTGCACCACCTTCTAAGCGTTGTGCTGAGCGGGTATAGCTGTGAAGGCGGGTTTGCTGGCAACTGGCTGCGGCCGTCCTCTGCATCCAGTAGCCTCCTTAGCGGCCTGGTCTTCGGCCTCGTTTCCCGGGATGCCTACGTGAGCCCTTGAGGTTGCTCTGTAGGCCCTGCATATACTTCTCGCTGACCTTGCTTGGATGCTGCGTAGAGCATCTATCGTCTGGCTGTCATCACATCTACGTGCGATCTAGTCCCGTTGCGGTCAGCTCCGCTTGTAGATACTTAATAGTCGGCCGGGTAAATTCAAGGCGGTATTGTGGCGCTCGGATTGACTTGGCAGTAAGTTATTCCACAGCGGTTGCAAAGAACCATTGCATCGGTCTACATATGATACCATCTTGTTTTTGCCATAGCCTGCCGTTAATAAGGCTGCAAATCCATCAGTAAGTTGCTCTCTTCCTGAAAGTCCTCTGCCTGATTGGTGTTGGTCCGCTATCGTTGACAATCCCGACCTTGCAACGACTTTCTTACACGCGACTGTTGAACTTTCTAGACTTCCGAATGCCGGACAAGGCCAAACTCAAACGTCGAAGAACACAACCACAGAGAGACAAGGCTAGAAATCGTCGAGAGGAACAAGCCGAAGCCGAAGCTGAATCCGGGCGTCGACTAGCGCAATCTCAGAGGGATAAAGCTAGAAGCCGGCGTGAGACACAGGAAGAAATAACCATCGCTCTCCGTGAACGGGAGTTCCTGTTGCGCTAGTTCTTAGGTACAGCTATGTACACGCGTCATGTTCCGCTTAACATGTATCGATTTTGGGGAACTACTTGTAATTAATGAAGATGCGCACTTTTTTTCCACAACAATGTTGACAATCACACTGCTTAGATACTCTGAAAACCAACATCCAAACTCCTTGAATTCTCACTATAGAGAGGTTCTTGGTGTGCGGTCGGGAATATTGTGAGCGAGCATAGTCAAGTAAACATCCCTAGAAATTGCGCTTGAAAGGGAGAAGTGAGTAAATTCAAGATGAAGGGCAGACTTGATTTTACACACTCCAAGTACTCTAACTAGTTAGTTAGATGATCGGCTTCATAAGCACTCAACCAACAATTTTCTTCCCTTCTGACAGCAAAATAATTTCTTTCTCAAGTCTTGAGCGTTCATGCTTTGTCTGCAACTCCTCTCCAGCAATATCCTCCAACGTCTCGTGATCAAGGCGAGCAACGAGTTGGGCGGATAGCAAAGTTAATGGTGTTGTTTCTCCAGTCACAAGCATGCAGTCGGCGACTTGCATACGGACTGCGTCAATGAATCGCTTTCTGGCGACTTTGTAGTAAGAACACAGTATGTCATGGATCTCAAGGGTGGTGTGTCTTGCATTACTTAGGGGGTGGCTCTGGACAATGTCATCCAGACGCACCACCGTTCCGTGCTTGCAATCCGTGATGCTTTTCGAAACTAAGCCCGCGCGTACACGTTCATTTCGACTAGTATTCGCATCAGCGTCGCACAGTTCACGCATGGATCACATACCGTTTCTGGAGATTCTCATTGAAGTAATGATTGTATGTAGCAGGTGTTCCACGGAGCTCAATGTCGAGAAGGAACTGCGTGTGGTTGATCGCATCTCGATACATCTTTTTTAAGTCATCCAGCAACAAGCTCCTGATCCCGTCCGAGACTCGGCGGCTAGGTGCGACCTGCTGCAGCACTTCGACAATGAAGTTATGTACCAAGGCAATCATGTCGCTGATATATCCATGTGCGAGATAGCCCCAATTGGCTGCCTGTTCTTTCAATATCACACCCAATATTTTGGCGTCAAATGTGCCAAGTTCGAAACCTCTGGATTCGCGGTACAATTCATCGATCCACTCAATGATATCATCACCAGATGGGGCTGAAACCGAGGTGTTTTCATGGGTGAGGTCTTCAATGTCTGGATCGTCCTTGACTGTCCGTACCTCGACGTTAGCGGAGTCGTGCATGGTAAGCTCCAGAATCCCATTCTGTATTGATGAGTCCTTTGTTTGAAACCGATATACATGGCCATGGCTTTCCAGGGCCTTGGCGAAGGCCTCTCCTCGATTGATCGCCTGGGTGGCGAGTCGAAGAGTAGGATTGCGTCCGAATATACCTGATCGGTTATATCCAGCTTCTAGCGCGTCCGATACAAGGTTCTGGAACCGAATAGCAACATCAACTGCGTACTGGAACTGTTCCTCGCGCGTCTGGCGTTTCGGGCCTAGTTGGCGTAAACTCTTCATAGCTATCTTCAGCTTTTGTGAGAGTTCAGACCGGACCTGCAGTATTAGCTTTGTGTGAGTTTTGAGTCAGAGCCTTTGACCAACCTTGGGGAATTCCCGACGAATGTGATCTTCGAGTATCGCCTGTAACCGGACTCTGAGCTTTTGGACTCCCAACTTTTCCTTATCTAAACTTTTCCAAGGCGTTGTCTTGGCAAAAAATTCTGCCTCTATCGCGTGTCGACATCGTCCAGTGTTCAGGTCAGACTGCCCGGGATTTCGCACCAAATGCCAACCCAAGCGCAGGCGGTGCTTCCGTTCCTCTAGCAAATCTACAACAGCACCCTCACCGCCCTGATCGATGAGATCAGGCTTCGTCAAAACGCCCAAGGTACGGATTCCCTCAGTATCGAGGTCTTCTGCTCGTTCGAGAATCTCTTGGGTAGCAATATCGACATTGCAAGGAACAACAACCAACACGACAGACCTCGGGTTAGACATGTAGCCGTGTACCATCTGGTCAACCAAGGCGATATCTTCCTTTGTGGTCATGCCTTGTGTTGTCCGCTTAAAGATACCGGGGACATCTATGACACTGAAGTGTTCCTGGAACGGTCCAGACACTTCTAGGCGCAGTACATCTTCGGAAAATGTGCGCTGACCAGACGTCATATTCGATCCGATTTCCATAGTACTCGTTACCTTTCTTGTGAGTTTCAGCAAAGACATGAGACGCACTACATACCTGTTCCATAATATTGCGGAATGAGTCTGCGTCCAGTGACTGCATGGGGCTTGTGCCCCATGCCTGGAGTCTTTCTTGTCTCTCTTGGGTGCTGCTTTTGGCGGGTATGATGGATGCGACTATGTTTTCTTCGCTTGACCGGCGGAACGTGATTTGTGTTGCGAAGCGAGTACATAGCCCACTATCTCGAGGGAAGGGCAAACCTGTTAGCCCTTCGAGCACTGAACTCTTGCCACTAGATTGATCCCCTACAACTACTAATTGAGGTAGATCGACATATTCCCCAGCATTGCAAGCGAAAAGCTTGTCAATCTTCTCGAGAATTGTTGAACTCACAAGCCCACCAACAGGTGTGGTACTGGAGTGCGTATCCATCTTATGGGAATAGTGTCGATAGATTCAGGCCTGGCGCCCTGCTTCTGTAGAACTGTCAAGATTCGTATCGGTTGCAGTGTGATCGGGAAGCGATGCTGTGAAGCTCTTGATTGGTAGTGAAGAGGCGTACTCTTGACCGTTGAAGATGATGAGTGATGAGACTATGGTTGCATGTAGAGCCATGTAGCTGTCGAAAGAAAAAGAAAAAAACTCTGTTCCCGTGGAATAATCTTTAGGCCGCCAAGTGACAGCAGTCTGGGTTTTCCAAAATCCGTAATCAATGCAACAAACCTGAGAAATTGCCGTGTTTCGTCTTTGCATAAACTTCTCTGCACATGATTTTTAACTAGAGACCTCACGCACTAATCAAATCTTGGATATATCCCTAGCATATGAGCTAACTATGGATGACATCGGATTTGTAAGAATCCCCGCACTTGTTTAGCTGTACGACATATTGGTACATACATAAGAACCAGGGCATCATGTCATGCTTGATCCCGTATGATGTGCTCCGCAGCTGCTAGGAGTAGACTGGTCTACCCCTGTTTACACTACGGAATATGAGGAGGTTCGCTTGCGATCCGCTGGTTGAAAAGCGTAAGCTGCTTACTGGCAGGCAGCTGCGCCACCGCGGCACAGTTCATATCGTGTGCTGAGCTGACACACATTCTTCAAAGTGCTTACGGTCGCGATCGAGTCCTATCGAGGTCAATCTCGCTTGTAGAGCGGGACGGTCGCTTCTGCACCGTAATCACTGCTATTAGCCATTGCGTTTATATCACTAGTGGGAGAGGGAAGTTGCAAACTCTCTCCAAGGTGGCTCACGCGAATGGGTTATCTTCCTAGCGTACGTGTGCGCTGACAGATTAGCGCTGACGCTAAGCTGTATTCGGCTATTTGCAAACACGGGGCTGTCGCAATGCCCACATTGAGTTAGCATCGCTGTCCGTGAATGAGGCTCCTATAATGTTAGTTTTAGGTCACGGTTGTATGGGTATACACATCATGTTCTGTCCAATATGCGTCAATACTTGGCAACTACATATTTGTAACTACACAACATAAAATGAGTAATTCATATAGTCTGCTAATAGAGCTGCACGGAGCCAGCGATTGCTTCTCCTCTAAGAAAGAAAAATTGAATAGACAATGACTGATAGCCTATGACATATCTGTGATGGGAACTTGGAATTGAAGATACAAGAGCCCGTTGCCTTAAGAGACTTTCATATTCACGGTCGTACAATGTACGAACTCCAGTTCGAGCGGTGATTCCCACAATGAGGGCAATGGTAGCTGGATCCTGAAGATGCACCAACTTCCCAGTGCCCAGAGCAATTCGGACATCTGTACTTCGTTCGGTCCTGCTTCTCACGCACACTATGCTTGCTTGCCTGGAGCTGAACCAAATCTGAAGCGAAGCCAGCAGTCTCTCCCAAAACGTCGCAAAACCCCTGCTTTTGCAAAAGCGATGTGATGTGTTCGCATGCGACATCGACTACTAGGCTTCGGAGCCCTTGGTCGTTTGGCGGGGTAGAGTTATATACCTCTGCAATAGCGTGCGGAAAGTCGTCCATGTTCCAGCACGTCTCGACTGACTCTTGAAATTTCTGTCTAGTGACTGACTTCAATGCTGGAATATCATACTTGTCCGCTATACTATACACTTTGACGTTGAATACCATCGGTGAAGCAGCATCAGCCATGCTCCCGCCAGCGTCATAGTCAAATGTGTATAGGAACTGAAGCATTGCCTCGACAGCGGAGACATCATCGTCGATTAGAGGGATAATCCTTTCCACTGACTCCTATGGCCACACCGTCAAAAACAGCCCTGCGATAGCGATAACACATACCTTCCACTTCCCTTCGAAAGCATTCGAGAAAAACTTCGATTGAGCAGATAGCACGATTTTATGGATTCGAAACTCTTTTCCAGCACATGTTATGGTTCCATCGGATAGCTTTGGAGAGTCGTAATACCTTGGACTGTTAAAGAACACGTGACTGCTTGGATAATCGGAACAAGATGGTACTCACTCTCGAAGACTGAGCAGTAAAGTTTGGAAGGGTTGTTCAGTCTACATTTTGACGAAGATATGATAGCAAGAGGTAGAGGTCAAGAGCTTTTATGATATGGAAAACACAAGAGATCTGCGGGCGGGGTAGTAGTCGTAGAGGGGAAATCAGGTCGGGTATCGGTTAGATCCAGCTCTGAGACTTGGCGCATGCAACGTGGGTTAGATAAGCATATATTGAGATGGATACAACTATAACATTGATAAAGACTAACTTTCACAATGCTGCTTTGTGCAAGTCCTGCGCACGAATGGGTGAAGGAACGATGATAGCTCTGAGTTCGAGGAGATTCGTTGTTCCATCGTCTGCACCGTTTCATTTGCTTGAATCAAGGCTATCATGCAATGGCTAGTCAATTAGCTAGCAGTATTGCTATCAGAGTTTCTATGGATCAGTAACTGCTTGTCTTGCCACCCATTCTCGCACTCTCTCCACAAAATACGCAGCTGTCTATTGCTCTGTCCAGTGTTTCTGCTTCTATTAACAATGCGACCTAGCGATCAACCTAGCTAGTCCGACCCTGTGCTGGCTGGACGATTTCTCAACAACCAGCAAGGAGCCCTGCAAGCAAAGCAACGGCGTATAATTTGTTTTCTCACAAACCCCCAAAAGTAGCAGAACCCTTAGACGGACCACCGAACAAACCGCCTCTTGGATGGAGGGTAGAGAAGGTCGCGGAAGGCGGTGGAAAAATAGCGCTCTCAAAATACTGAACGACAAAATCGCCACCTTCGCGGATAAGATCTTTGAATATACTCTTACTACCTAGTTCTTTGATGTGATCCTTTGCTATCTCTACTACTGCAGATCGCATGCCAAGATCGTTCGCAGGGGTGGTCGCATATATTTCTCGGATGCATTCTGGAAAGGAGTCGTTAGTCCAGAGATCTTGTAACTTGTGCTGAAGCTTTGCTATAGCAACTGCTTTCAAGTCTTCCAAGAAGAACATGTCGGCAAGGGCGTATACGCGAGGCTCTTTCAGCAACGCAGGGTCATCTGGTGGGAGTTAGGAAATCGAGCGCATAGGTTCATCCTTCACCTTACCCTCAATGTCGTGTGATAGATTGTCCGGATAATCACCTGTGTACAAGTACTCAAAGACCCTCCAGTAGGCGGCCTCGCTACCATCGTTGTACGCGAGCACCCCTGAGCTTCCCTCAGCAAACGAGTCCTGAAATGCCTTTTCCAGATATTCGCTTTGCGTGCAGACAAACATTTGTGAACAGGTAGACTTTTGCCATAGATGACAACGGTAGCATCGGAGTATCTCGGGTCGTTGAACAATCTGTAGAAGTTAGGTGAAATAGCAGAAGTCCCAAAGACAAATACCTGGCAATGTTCTGCATGAACTCTGCCGAACGTTTTTCCATTATGGTGATGAGCGATACAGTAGACGTGTGCACTTCTGGTTTAGCTGCTGGCGAGCTTGGTTGGCGAACGAGAGCCAGCTGCCGCTGCACTGCTACCGCTATTCTGCTAACCTGATGTGGGTATTGCGACAGCCCATGTTTGCAAATAGTCGAATACAGCTTAGCGCGGCAAACGCGGCACGTAATACGTACGATACAACTCACAATAAGTTCGTTGCTTAGTGGATAGGGCTTAGTGTCAGCGCTGATCAGAGTCACCCACTGGCGTGGAGTCGTCAGTCATCACTACGTATGTGAAGAGGTATCAGACCTGGCCATCACGGTGAAGCTCAACCTATGCTTACGCGGAGACATGAGATTCGGGAGTTTAGCTGCAACTCTACTAAAAAAAAAGTGGGCCTGATGACTGTCGGCCTCCACTTATCATTGCGGCACTTGACGGTTGATAGCTTCATATATAAGAATAAATCTTGAGGCCAGTTGAACCTTTTCAATAGTTCAAAATTTCTTCGATTCACCTACCATATACATAAAGTGCGCATCATACGAAGTCTCCATCCACATCTATAATGGTTATCAGGCCATTCGACACCCGCGCTGTCCATGAACTCTGCTCAAAAGATCAACTCGACCTGCTGGACTCTGTAGATCGTCTACGCTCTCAGGGCATCGACCACTATGTTTCTCTGCCACAGATCATCGTTTGCGGCGATCAGTCTTCTGGTAAAAGCTCTGTCCTTGAGGCTATTTCTGGTGTCTCTTTTCCAGTGAAGAGCAACTTATGTACTCGTTTCCCAACCGAGTTAGTCTTACGAAAGACACCTGAGATTGGCGTCAGCGTCTCCATCGTCCCAGACCGCTCGCGTAGCAAAGTAGAGCGTGTGTCTCTCAGCAACTTTCGCGAGACACTCGATAGCTTCGCTGCGCTCCCAGAATTGATCGAGAATGCCAAAACAGCCATGGCCATTGGTAGTCTTGGTCGAGCCTTTTCGAAAGATCTATTACGGGTTGAGGTGTCGGGTCCTGACCGACCACATCTTACCATCGTAGACTTGCCGGGCCTTATTCATTCCGAGACAAGACAGCAATCCGCAGCTGATATCGAACTCGTACAAGATGTCGTCAAGTCGTACATGAAAGAGCCTAGAAGCATCATCCTCGCGGTTGTATCCGCAAAGAACGATTACGCCAACCAGATCGTGCTGAAGCTCGCTCGTACTGCCGACAGAAGCGGAACCCGCACGCTTGGTGTAATCACTAAGCCTGACACTCTGATTCCAGGCTCCGACAGCGAAGCCATGTATATCTCGCTTGCTAAAAACCTTGATGTGGAGTTCCGTCTTGGATGGCATGTTCTCAAGAATATGGATTCGGAAACTGGATCTGTGGCGCTTGCAAATCGTGATGAAGAGGAAAGTCGTTTCTTTTCTGAAGGCGTATGGCCTACATTGTCCGAATCTATCCTGGGTATCGTACCATTGAGAGAACGACTGAGCAAACTCCTTCTTGTCCAGATCGCAGCGGAACTCCCCGGTCTTGTGGAAGAGATCGAACTCAAATCTGCCGCTTGTCGCACTGGACTCGAAAAGCTGGGCCAACCTCGGGCTAGTATCGAAGACCAGCGCCAATATCTAGTCACTCTCAGCCAAGCATGCCAAGCCCTTACCAAAGCTGCCGTCGATGGAACTTACAACGATGACTTCTTTGGCGATGCGAAAACTGACGCTGGCTACCAGAAACGTATTCGTGCCGTCGTACAGAACCTCAATCAGGCTTTTTCAGAGACAATGGCGCGCGAAGGACACCACTTTGTGATCACCAACTCTTCTGGTACAAGTCTTCTACAAGGCAGTCGACCGAAGGAAAACATCCTCAGCCGACCTGAGTTTCTAGAGCGTATCGAATCCCTCATGAAACGCACCCGCGGCCGCGAACTCCCCGGAACCTTCAACCCCATGGTAGTATCGGACCTCTTCTTCGAGCAGTCATCGCCCTGGGAAAAGCTTGCTAGAGATCACATTCTAGAAGTCGTAACTGCGGTAAGGACCTTTCTCAGGCACCTCACTTCCCACGTTTCAGACGCGTCTACATGCGGCGCACTATTCCAAACCCTTGTTGACCCTGCGCTTGAGCGGATTTCGAAAAATGTGAAAAGCAAGACAACGGACCTACTTGCTTCGCATCAGCGCGGACACCCCATCACCTACAACCATTATTTTACAGAGACAGTGCAGCAAGTCAGGAAAGAAAGAATGACAGCGGAACTCACGAATGTCATCCAAGACGTCTTCAGCGTTAGCTCACTTTACCCGTCTGGACAATCTCGATACGTTGAGATGGACTATCGCCCGTTGCTCAATGCACTCATAACACATGGAAATCCTGATTTAAACCAGTATGCGTGCTCTGAGGCGCTGGACTGCATGCAAGCCTACTACAAAGTAAGTCGCTATCTACACAATTCCAATGAGTCACCTTTTGTCAAGTTGTATGCCAACGTGTCTCCTTCTCCATTAGGTTGCCTTCAAACGCTTCGTGGACGATGTTGCTGTTGAAGCTGTCGAAAAGGATATCATTGCTAAACTTAGCAACATCGTTTCGCCGATCAAAGTTACCTCTCTTGCCTCTGATGTGGTGACAAGTATTGCTGGTGAGTCCAAGGAGAGCCAAGCGAAGCGCAGCCAGTTAGAAAACCAGCTAGGCGTGCTGGTTCAGGGGTTAGAGACATGTAAAAGATTCATAGTAGGGACACTACAGGGTAAGCATTGACCCAGGCTGTCAGTAGAGTGTTCTATGTAGAGCAAACGTAAGCTAAAGCATGGCCGTCTATAGGTGCACCAGATGCAGCGACCCTACGACCTGGGCTTGAAGCTTCTTCCTCAGACTTGTCGTTGGACTCTTCTCGCACAGAGTCAGACGGACGAGTCACTGATGACGGGCTAGAGGAATTCGATGCATCTCCTGATGCTGCTCTTGCTGAGTGGGCTCTGCCAACAGAAGGTGAATCAGTGCCAGAACAGGAACTCGAGAGACTTGACGAAGTGAATTTCAGTGAGCCTATGGGTTCTTTCCCACGAAAAATCTTAAGTAAGAAGAAGGGAAAGAAAAACGTTTATCGCCCTTCATAATCTCCCTTCTATTCAAAAGATGAATCTAAGGACGAGTATTGGTCATACAGCTGCTTTTTCAATACCCCAGCCTGTCAAACTTGCCAAAGTATCTACTGATAGCAACGCTGTCGTTTGTCAGCTCAGACATTTTGTAAGGTATCTTTAGCCTCGTCGATACCAGTAATACATCCTTTGATCAATGTTGTTTGCATGACTACTTCGCCCTAGCGTCAGAAGTCGCTAATTTCGTGACTTCAGATGCTATCATGAGGGGTTTTAGTAGCCCCGAAATATGACAGTAATTTTTCAAAAACTTGTTGCTGCAGCTACCCTCCCCGGATGGCCGATGAGCCACTTCATATCACGACAAGCGTCTTTCACCCAACATCAACCAAACATAGGACTACCGTCATAGATCCAGTTCCATGGATCCAACTCAAAGAGTTGTCAAAGCAATCAGTTCCAAAGAATATTAAGTAATCATTACATGTTGGTTTTTTTGATTTCGCAAGCTAAGTCTTCTAGTTTGCAGAAGGAGCCAAAGGGTGTCGACGAGACGTGCCGTCATCTCGTTCACTTCCCGGTACTCTTGGCATGTCTCTGTACATACTGCACGCGCTCCCGAAGGTCTGTCATATCTTTGGATATAATGTAAAAGCTAATGCCCCGTATCCTTAGCAGGTCACGAAATGCAGCGTCGATGCGCATCCATTCCTTTTCGTCTTTTGGCATTAGCCGTACTCCATCATCCTCAAGCCATTGACAACCCGCTTCACACAATATCACGATGCTCTCTTTCATGCGGTCTTCAAGCCCTTGCCAAAATTCGGACGCTAGCATTTCCGCCGCTGCATAGTCTCCAACAAAGCATTTGGCGTACACAATAGGGTCCAGCCCAGATCGATCGCATATGTACCAAGTAGATGCACCCTCAGGGCATGCCGTGGTTTCGGCATAGTACTGGGCAGCAAGAATGTGTCGCTGAAGTTGAAGCGCGCGTGCCGGTAGTGTTGCGATGTCCTCACGCCTAAAATGATTCTCCCTCAGAACTGTCCGCGCTACCTCACGTATGACTAACGGACGCTGGCTGCTATATTCATTCGCAATCTCCTCCAAACAGCTCTCCAGGGCGTTGATCAACGTGCTCTTGCCTGTAGATTGCGCTCCAATGATGTAGATGTTTTTCATATTGCTGTAGGTGAACCGAATCAAGAACGAGGCGGATAAGCGTCGAATTACATTGTGCGCTTTGGGTGGGTATACGAATTTATATCTGTTCTGACCTACGTCGACAATGGCATTGGCTGTGTTGCACCGAGAATCACCCCGAGACGCCTGCCCCGGCGTGGAATGTCTGATCGTGCGTGCGGCATTAAAACGTCAACGACGCGTAATTTCATCAATATGAGCTCAATTAAGGAAAGCGGATCTGGTTTAAATCAAAATGAACACTAAAGGTTTGAGTCAGCTTCGGGTGGGGGCGAGCAGAGGGGTGACATAGTTGTTGGGCGAGCTTCACAATAGTTCGTGGTAATTCTGATGGAACAGATCAGGGTTTTCCCTGTTTGGTAATCATATAAGGTTTTTAAACCTCATGGATCACATCCGTGGCGATCCGCGCATTCCCTCTATCTCCCCACTTACACACTTCTCTGTTTGGCAGTCTTGAAGAACCAAGACAAGACAAGGTCCGTCGGGAACATGGAAACTTTGTTAGTAATGGTATTGGCACCGACTGACCGTATAATCTCCTATCAGTTGTTCTGTTATCAGCATTGTTCTATTCACTTACATATAGGCTAAGTCTGCCTTCGGGGGCAGCAATCACACCTACACCCGCATGTACGACACAGATTCATAGATGGACAAGGCCAAAATGTTCGTCAAAACCCTGCAGCACCGTGTGTCTCCAGAAGACGTCAAATGGGAGTATTCGGCACCAGATATTCCCGTATCTCATCTGACCAATAAGGCGGGGCTCATCAAATGTGTGTCGATTGTCTCCTCGACTCAGCGGCAACATATCACCCTCCGTTTTACAACTGCACCCTCAAACCGAGTCATCAGGAACGACGTTCTCGACAGGTTCATTCTCCTCTCTTTCGCAGATTTCAGGCTACAATGGCCTGCTCTTGTTGCAGGTGAGGCTTCGAGGCCGGCCACAGCTAGGGAAAATGCGGATTGGATCACCAGAATGCTTGTTTCCGGCATCACGATTAACAATATTACCTACCATTTCTTTGGTCATTCTAACAGTCAGCTCAAATCAAGATCTTGTTTTTTGTATGCGGCATCAAAAGAGGAGATATCTATCAAAGTCGAGGCAATGGGAGATTTCTCAAAACTAAAGTCTGTTGGCAAGAAAGCGAAGCGCATTGGACTCCTCTTCTCTAGCGCAGAAGTCGCACTGGATCTGCCACCCGATCGTTGCCAAGACATCAATGATGTCGCAACCAAGCAGTACATCTTTACCGATGGTTGCGGCCTTATCTCCACTCAGCTGGCAAATCACCTGGCACAAAAGCGGAATATTGTTTTTCGAAATCGAAGATATCTCCCTTCGGTTTACCAGATCCGGTATCGTGGTTACAAGGGCGTCTTAACGCTGGATCCGATGTTGCGTGGGCAAATCCAGGTCCAGTTCCGAGCGTCAATGCGGAAATTTAAAGATTCGCCAGACAACAGTCTCGCCATTGTGGATTATTCCAAGGTCTTGTATTCAAGTTCATTTCGTGGACAATAAGCTGACATTGGACAGCCTTACGCTTTTGGTAGTCTTAACGATGAGATCGTTGTTCTCTTACATACACTTGGGATCTCGCAGGAAACGCTCCTTGCTAAACAGACACGGCATCTCACTTTTCTCCAAGACGCTCAAAAAGGTAATTTTCAGGCTGCCTTTGAATTTCTATGCTACATCGACCGGACAGATGTGGCAGAACAGCTGTTATTGGATGGTCTAGACTCAGTGCGCGTCACACTCAAGAGTTTAGTAAAGCAAGAATACGATCGAATGGTCAACAAGCGCAACGAACAGAGATGTCGAATCTCAATTCCAAAGTCTCGTTTACTCTTTGGTGTTTGTGATCCAACCGCAAAAGATGGCTTCACAGGTCGACTTAAAGAAGGCGAGTGTTTCATCCGCATCACAAAGGATGGCGACGGCAGGCCACACACTATCATCAACACCGAAGTCTTAGTTACGAGAAACCCGTGTCTGCATCCAGGTGATCTTCAGAAGTTCAGGGCTGTTGATGTTCCCGAGTTTTTGCATCTGGTGGATTGCATTGTGTTTACAACACAAGGGAAACGACCAAGCGCCGATCTAATGTCTGGAGGCGATTTAGACGGAGACAAGTGTAAGTTTGATACTCACCATCTGCAACTGTAGCTATTCCAAGCTTATGCACAACAGTTTTCGTCTCATGGGATAGCGATATAATCCCTCGTACAATGGCTGAGCCTGCCCAATACCCTGGTGGCAAAGAGCTCATCACTTTTGGCGAAGTGACTGGCGATAGTCGTGCCGAATATTTTGCTCGCTATACCAATGGATCTCTAGGCAAAGTTAAGAATCTTTACCTGAAGTGGGCTCGGCTCGGGAATGCCATGAGCCCACAATGCCAACAGCTCAATCGCCTGTTTTCTCAGTGTGTGGATGGCAACCATATCAGAATACCTGAAAATCTGGAGGCCTTCACAGAGCTTGAGGATCCACCCGAACCTAAGCGAACAGTGGCGCCTTTCATATTAGATAGCCTTCATGAGGCATGTATGACGCACATTCAACAGACAGCTACACTAGAGATGGAGATTCAGGACAACGCAAGCATTGTAGACTTACTACTGACGCGCGAAAGGATGGCGATTTCGGAGTTTGAGCTACTGCAACTTCTGGTGCAATGGTGTGATCTACATGATGTGGACATAATGGGGTACTGTCACGCCATCAACTTCAGTGCTCTGACGGACGAACAACAGATATGGTTCCTCGCTCGATTGCCGCCATCAAACACAGTGACAAGCTTGGTTCGCAATGGGCTTCTTCAGTCCGAGCTTATTTCTCCACAAGAATTCCGTCTATTTGGGCTGGATCATCCAAGTTTGCACTGGAAACCAGTTTTCCGCTCTGGAATCGATCGGATGGGGAGGTTCCTTCCAGTCGTGTGTCGCTCACTGGATGTGTTTCACAAAAAATTGATCGTACTGCGCATCAATGATCGTCTTAGCGTAGCCATCTATGTACCAGAAAAGGTTGCCCGTGCTAGCGAGGTAGCGGTAGATGATGGCGTGCGAGTATTCGTCTTTCCACACACCCAAGGGCTGCAATCATCCAATTATCGCGCGGTGCCCACCAAGGCCACCTATCGCCTTTATTGCGATGAACAAGTGTTCCAACTTTATCACCAGAAAAGACGAAACACCTGGATATTTCTGAGAAGCCCAAAAGGTGATGATGCATTATACCGTGCGTTGCCCAGTGTTGGAGACAAGAGGAGGGTGAGGGAACATACCATGCGGCAGCAGATCAACTTCGAATGCAAAGCCAGTATTGCTTTAGATAAGATTGGCCGAGATATACAAACCCATATTGGGAAAGTTCAGAGTGAAGGTGTCCTGGGTGGCGTGAGTATCTTTGTGTAGCTGCTTGGCAAATTGCGCTGACAGGAAATAGGAGGTGTATGTGATCAGCAACCGCGATGTTGATTCAATGCGCGTTCTCGATCAATGGCTACACTACGTTGATACCCAAGAAATTCTCCCGCTGTTTGACAAACTCGAACCAGAATATACGACGGCAAAACTGGCTATGCTCGACTGGGATGAATACACAGAGCTTGTGCGAGCTGTCTGCCGAGAGAACAATCTTTCGTCACTTTGCCAGCTGAGTTCTATCGCAGAGCTGCAGGTGATCTTGGATCTCCTCAAGAAGTGTGACGAGAAAAAGCGTCTTCGCGACGTGTTTTCACAGGCTCTACTGTTGGCTGAAGATCCGACCTTTGCTATCCATGGCAAAACTATAGTTTCAGCCTTGCTGAGGTACTTGAAAGACGCAGCCTATCTAACCTCAACGTTCCTGCAGTCACAATCATGGGGCAGACACAAACGAGACATGGAAGATGAACTGATTGCTTTGGCTCCTGACATTGCAAAGAGACTCATCTTGATGTCCAACGAGTTCGGCAGTCTTGTTCGCCAACATTTGGTGCTTTTACTACATGAGTTGAAGGAATTGCCAATGCAAAGTTTCGCCAAACTGGTGGAGCTCATTGCACTTACTGTTCGCTCACCTGAAACTGCATTGGACCTGCTTCTGGAGGTCTTTGAACCAGAAACATCTCGACTACTCGTTGGCCGTCCGATGTCTGTCCGTCAATTTACCTTATCGCTTTTTGGTATCGCTTTGGACTACATTGACGAGGCTGCAAGTTCTTCAAAACCCGAGCTGGATTCTATCAAACTGGCTTTCCATGAATACAAGGATGGCCATACCATCGTCAAAAGCATATTACGTGTAGACTCGTCCGTGGCTGGCTCCCTGAAATCCGGTGACCACGTTCGTCTTACCGTAACCAACAGCCCAAAAAACGATTCCCTCATGAAGCTCTTTTCGATGGATGCTCTAGTATTGAGCACAGAGCTATGCACTGTCATTCTCAGATGCTTGCATGATCCGCCTCCGCATCTTACACAATGCGCATGGCATATCACGTTGTGTGGCTCGTTCGTTACAAGCAAGGCCGTATTCGATGCTGTGACAATGTTTCATACTGAACGTGAATCTCGCTGCAAGATATATGCGTCCCTCTTGGGATTACCAGCCATAGATCAGACTGAGCTTTCAAAGGTCGAGCTACCCGTTGCCAGGGATCCAGGTCTCAACGCAAGCCAGAATGACGCACTCGCGGCGGCAATGAAACACTCACTAACGCTCATATGGGGACCTCCTGGAACAGGCAAGACTCACACCATCATCGCCATTCTGTGTCAGTTGCTCCGACAATTGCCGAAGTCCAGGTTCCTTATTACAGCGCCGACGCACAACGCAGTCGATAACATTTTAAGAAGATTCACAAACACCAAGAGTGCAGAGAAAACTGGCACGACTGCTGTGAGAGTATCAACTCAGGTAAGCTGAATCATCATGAATACTTCTCTAAGGTTCCACTTCTAATATCTCCCCAGCTCTCCAAAGTATCACCAGACCTTCGGTCCTTTACCTGCGATGCAATGCTGGGCCAAGATCTTACGGGCAATCCGTCCAAACGCCGTAAAGCCCAGCAGCGAATCAAAGAGGCCCGCTTGATCTTCACTACATGTACCGGCGCAAGTCTTGGTTTGCTACGTGACGAGCAGTTCGATGTTGTTCTCGTCGATGAAGCTTCCCAGCTGACAGAGCCTGCGACACTTGTACCACTTGTTAAAGGATGTTCGCGCGCGATCTTGGTAGGTGATCATGTCCAATTACGCGCTACAGTACAACAAAACTCGTTGCTTGTGGGCTATGACATCTCGTTATTCGAACGTCACTACAGCATGCAAGAATGTAAAGGTGTAGCGAAAGTCATGCTCAGCATTCAGTATCGTATGCATCGTACTATCTGCCACTTTAGCTCTACAGAGTTCTATGATAGCAGATTGGACACTGCAGTCGCGGACGACAGTCGACCACTTCCAGTGTCACAATTTCCTTGGCCGAAAGACAATCGGTTGGTGTGGATTGAGATTAGCAGCCCAGAAGACTTGGCTCAGCGATCAAAAGCCAACTTCGGCCAGACCGAGGTTTGCAAGCGTGTTGTGCAACTCCTTACTAGCCCCATCTCAGATGCTAATTCACAGCCTGCAGAATTCCAGCAACGATCACTGGCTATCTTGACTCCATATACTCGGCAGAAAGAAGCACTTAGCAGTGCTGTCACTACGGCCGAAGTATCTTCTATTGACGGTTTCCAAGGCCGAGAAGCAGATGTTGTGATCTTCGTTACTGTGCGGTGTAATGTATCACACAGCATTGGTTTTCTTGCCGATATGCGCCGGCTGAACGTTGTTATGACTAGAGCAAAGTGTGGCGTTATAATTATTGGGAACAAGGAAACACTTACAGGAGATATAGGAGTGGGAGGCGACCTGGAAGAGAGTAAGAAAGTCTGGCAGCGGCTGGTGAACAGGTGCCAAATGGTTCAGGTTTAGAAAGACATATTGCAGAAGATTGTTAGGTTGATTCAGCTTTCTTAGGGAGAGAAGCAAGCATTGGCTCCATTCAGCTCTATTCGCAGACTATGACTCACTCATCCTCTACTAGTCATGACTAGTTGCCAGAAATTGATACATATCAACCAGAATATATCGATACCTACACACAATCGTGCCTGGAGCTAACACATTAATCAGGAGCCTTCGTTCATGAACAACGACGCTAACCTGATGTGGGTATTGCGACAGCCCATATTTGCAAATAGTCGAATACCTGCAGATAAGCTTCCTGTCTGAGCAGTAAACAAGGATTAGCGTCAACACTGCCAGTATTTTGGTAGGCACAGCTGCATCGAACCAATTGGCCATCATGACGATTCAACCGTTGTGGCACACAAAATCACAACATGTTCTAGAACTCTATCTCATGAACCTCAGTCAATTGCAAAACAAAAATCAAGATCGACCCTTGCTCTGCCATACACTATAGATAGGCTGCGCATCCAGATAAACTAAAAAACTAGCTAACTATGTTGTATCTAGACACAATGTATCGAAAAAATTTGTAATCCCATCCATATCGCTTTGAGATCCATTCTCGGAAAGAGGCGCAAGTTCGCTCAGTAGCTTTTCGAAATCGAGAGCTGTCGAAAGCAAGATCTTGCTCCATTCATATAACGTAAAACGAAAAGTTCGTTTAGGGTATCCTTGCCCTACAGTAAAAGAGGAGTTCATTCCTCGACACAGCTTGCCTAAAATTTCATGTACTTTCGTGGCTGTAACGCCGTAATTTTGTTGTCTCGCCCTAAGGCCAGCATCAATAACGGATTCACCATACAGACCCATACAACTTATACTTGTGTTTCGATCCGGTTCTACACCAATTAGGAGAACTTTAACCAGCTGACGAACGAAGGCTACAGTGTATCTACTTGAATTCTCGAAGGCTTCCGACCTGGTCTTGCCCATATCATCAGGATCAATACTTTCCTTCATACAATGTATGGCCCTTATGCAGAGACTTGCAGTGTTAAATGATTCCGTAACATTCATTCCAACAAGGTATCGATAGCGAATTGCAGGGTCATGGCTGTGTGAGGTTTCGATCTGTGATTCAATGAAAGCTGCGATCGACTCCAAATTTCGTTTGTACTCAATAGCGAGCTGAGTCAAGTCCCTAAGCGGTATCTCAGTAACGCACAATATACAGTGGTAATATGCTTACATCTCTTGAGCTCTTGATCTTTCTCGGGTGATGCTTTTGCAACGCTCTCGCAACTCATCCATCCACCTCTTGTTCAGCCAGTCTCCACGGTACAGACCGCACGCTTGCGCTATTTCCAGGATAAGTAACTGCCTCAGGCAGCTTAGATCGGGGTTATAGTTCATAGCGAAACTTGGATGGAAGGCGTTAACGCGCACGATTCTATGGCCTGATGCCATTACATGAGTGGGGCGTCCAAACACTTGACCGACTCCAAGACCTTCTACAGCAGCTATATTCCCCGTTCTGTCCTCTTGCGCTATACCGTTTCCCCGCTTGTAGCGCCACATGCATACAACAACATCCGGACATTTTGCCTCAATCATCGCAAAGGTTCGCTCCTGGATGTGATGCTTGATATCAAGATCAGGCTCCTCGTAAGACCTGACAAACGGTAATCTATCCAAGACAGTAGGGCTGGGTGCGCCACAGGAGACGATTGGCCAGATTTCTATGAGAAGGGCTCGAAGTGTAGGTGATGACTCTATGACTGAGTCTGCACCTAGGTGGTACGGATGGTGGTCGGCTGGCTGTTGAAGGATGAAGCAGATACCGCCTTTCGTGTCAGGTCTTGCCAAGTACGCTGCTGTGGCTATCTCATCATGAGGAACAGTTTGTCCGTCACGTTGTAAGCTACAGCCTAACTCTTGTATTATTCGTAGATGTCTGCTATCTGAACGTTGTCTTGGTGGATGTAGTGGCTTGAATGTTGCAAGAATTCTGTGATCGATCGCGATGTCTAAACATACCCGAGACGACGGCTCTCGAACCCCGATCGTAGCATGCTCCATTTGATGTTATAATATTTGCAAAATATTGACTTCAGCTTTTTTCTACAAGCTTCAGTTCTTTCATTTAGGACTTCAAGTTGAGGCGCATTGACCAGGTGCGAGCAGGGATAAGGGCATAGTACCCCCCTTTCCCCCGCACAACTTCAGCAGAATTATGTGACGGTCATAGTGGTGCATAGCCAAGAATAGACAACCCCGCTTCCTGTGACACAGTAATCACCTTGCATGATCAGGCTCACCTGGAGATCAGGTCAGCCTTCATAAGCGATATGATAGGCAATAAATTCGCTCTCTGGTACTAGACGAGACAGGGTCGCAATTGGCGCCTCACTTCTCATTCCGGCAACAAGCAACACATCGAAGGCTACGGCACTGTGTACCACATCCAGAAAATGCTCCTGTGGCAAGATTGGTCGTTGTCGCACCTGCTCCAGGTAGAACGCCGTCAAAACTCGTCGATGTTGCTCTTTGAAGGAACGCTCTTCACGCAAGCGGTGCAGATCATTCGCAGTAGCCGCTGTGTACTCTCGTTTGGTAGCATCGCTAATACTGACAATACTGATAATACCAACTGCACGCGCCAGAACATCTTCGCTGGTTGATATAGAAAGAACAGAAGCCCAGAAGTCCGCACAGTAGTTTTTGCCAGCGCAGACTATTGCACTAACTAGCCCCACCACTTCGTGCGCGCGCGGCCTCACCAAAACTACCTCAAAAATGAGGCTGTAGAGTCACACTAAAAGGATATTATGACGATGTATTTTAGAGGTGAGGTTAACAGGCCTTGATATATATATATATAGCTATAGGAATCGAGATGGAGTTCTAATCGCGCGGCCACGACGCGAGGTTGGAGGTGGTGATCCTGCAGCACCTCCCTGAAGCTCCTCACCACCTTGAGGCATCGCGATAGGCCTCTTTTTTTTTTGAGTAGCCTTTGCAGAAGCCTTGAAGCTCCTCCTCCTACCCCTTTGGGAAGTTTTGATAGCTTTTTGAAGTTGTTTTGCAGCCCTGCGAGCCGCGATTCTTGAGGCCTTTTCAACAGCCTTTTCCTCCCTCTCCTTCTGCCTCATTAGGCTCACTGCAAGCCTCGCCTGACGCCTCTGCTCCTTCTCCCTCGCCCTCGCCTGCCTTGCCTCCTCACGTTGCCTCCTCGTATCAGCTTTTTGGAGTTGCAGCTGCTCCTCCTCCTCCTGGAGTTGCAGGCGATCGCGCGCCTCCTTCACCTTCCTTGGAGACCAGAATACAGCTCCACCATGATACTCCTCAGCCTCCTGCAGGGGTAGAGGCTTACCTCGTTTCCTGCGTGTTCTCTCATTGACTAGAGCCTCCCTCGGCTTCCTAACTTCATCGAGACTATTTTGAAAAGAACTTGAGTGAAGGACCTGGCTGAGCCTTTTGACCTGCCTATCGCCCTGATCAGCGACTACCTGACGCAGCAGACGCTCTATCTTCCTCTAATCAGAGGCACTAAGAGCTGAGGAGTCACTGTCCGTCGCAAGATCAGGTACAGTAAAGCGCTGAAGGATAACTTCTGGGTTAAGAGGCGAGATCCCTGTAGCCTTGAAGGCGTTCAGGATCGTCGTTTCCTTGAAGGAGGCCTGCCAGGCTGAGTAGAAGAGGGGGAAGAAATCCCTCTTACTCATTGAGGTGAGGCCTTGACTCCTATCCATGAAGGCAGAAGCCTTGTTCGAGTACGCTATTGAGAGAGGCTTGAACATGCTAACGTCAAGAGGCTGCAGCGTGTGGGTTGAGTGAGGAGGATAGACTGCGAGGAGGATCTTATTTTAATCACAATAATTGATAAAATCCATTGTAAGGTAAGATCCATGGCCGTCAAGGACAAGTAATCGGTAGGAGGAGCGTGCCTTTGCCCTTGTACTGCGATCAAACACCTGCTGCAGTCACGCGAGGCCTATCTCATTGTTCGTCTAGCCAGAAGGTAATGAGGACACTCGGATCTGATGTGTATCTGGATCAAGGGCCTGCAGCCAGGTGTCCTGTATAGACCCTGAGGCTGACTGGTAGATCAAGGCAGGCTCGAGGTAAGATCCATCAGCGCAGATACAGGCCAGCAGCGTTATCCACTCGCGGGAGCCACCCTGTATAGTACTCCTCCTTCTTCCATCCTCGTACGAGGCCCTATCAAAGATCCTCCTTGAGCGACTCACTACACCAAGCATGAAGCCCTTCTCATCCATATTTTAGATATGACGCGCCTCGACGTGATATTGATCGATTTTATCGCGTAGGAGGTTAAAGTAGAGGCTATACTTACTCCTAGAGTCAGCTTTGTGGCGACAGTTATCCATGCCTACTGCCCACTTTGAGATAAGCTGATCAGGATAGCGCTGAACAAAGCGACTAACCCAGTGTACTCTAACCTCTGTCTTGGCGATCTGCGACGCGAAATTGCGTATCATTGACTGAGTAGGTGGTAAGCCTCTGTCTGTCAATTGATTGATATAGGCGATTAGGGCCTGCTCCTGGTGTAGGTGAAGGAGTTTTAGCTTTTGACAGCCTTCAGCGAGGCGCGGTGACCTCGGTGTCTTTGACTAAGCGTGGATCGATTGACACCAAACCTTTTTGCAATTTCAGTATATGTAAAGGGCTCTCCAGGCTCTAGGGCATTCATAGCTGCAATCGCAGCCTCGATATTAGCCATGGTGGTGGAGATATAAGGCGTTGAATTTATGGTGGTTGCCAGGCCGCGCGTTCGCGAGGTGGTGGGGCACGGTATTATTGCAGACTTGGCACATGCAGCGACTACAAAGGAGCAATGCATCGGTCTATGATACCTCCTTGTTTTTCCATATCCTGCTACTGCTGAGGCTGCCAAGCCATCAGTAAATTACGCTCTTCCTAAAAGTCCCCTCCCTGATTGGTGTTGGTCCGCTACAGTTGACCGTCCCGACCTCGTAACGGCTTTCTTGCACGCGGCTGTTGAACTTTCGAAGCTTCCGAATGCCAGACAAAGCCGAACTCAAACGTCGAAGAGCACAATCCCAGAGAGACAAAGCCAGGAACCGGCGTGAGAAAGAGGAAGGGATAAGCAGAATAGCGCAGGCAGTTCAGCAGCAGTTAGCTCTTAATCGGCAACCGAGCTTGCCGGCAACTATACCAGAAGGGCACACGTCTCCCATATCACTTATTGTCACAATGGAAAAACGTTCGACTGAGTTGATGAAGAACATCGCCAGGTATTGACCTTTTGGACTTACGCTATCTCACCTAACTGCTACAGAATGTTCAACGACACAAGATACTCCGATGCTACCGTCGTCATCTATGGCAAAAACCTACCTATTCACAAATCTGTTGTCTGCACACAAAGCAGATACCTCGAGAAGGCGTTTCAGGACTCGTTCGTTGAGGGAAGCTTAGGAGTGCTCACGTTCAACAATGGTAGTGAAGCCGCCCACTGGAGGGTATTTGAGTATTTGTACACAGGCGACTATCCGGACGATCTATTATACGATATCGAAGGTATGGTGCAAAGTAAACTTATGCTCTTGGTTTTCTAATTCCTACCAGATGACCCTGCGCTGCTCAAAGAGCCTCGTGTATACGCCCTTGCCGGCATGTTCTTCTTAGAAGACTTGAAAGCGGTCGCCATAGCAAAACTTCAGCAAAAGTTACAGGATCTCTGGACGAGCGACTCCTTTCCAGAATGCATTCGAGAAATATATGCGACAACTCCTGAGAACGATCTTAGGATGCGATCTGCTGTAGTAGAGATAGCAAAGGCTCATATTGGAGAACTAGGTAGTAAGGACATATTCAAGGATCTCATCCGCGAGGGTGGCGAATTCGCCGTTCAGTGTTTTGAGAGCGTTGTTTTTCTACCGCCTTGCGCGACCTTCTCTACCCTTCATTCAAGAAGCGGTTTGTTTGGTGGTCCGTCTAGAGGTTCCGCTACTTTTGGGGGTTTTTAAAAACACAATCACATGGCATTTCCTTCCTTGCAAACTTTCTTGCTTGGAGCTAAGCAAGCAATTCAGCTAACACAGGGTCGGGTTAATTAGCTTGATGGTTGGATCATGTGGTTCATAAAAGCGGAAACCCTACACGGAGCACTAGTTGTATGTGGCGGAGGGAATCTGAGATTTTGTGACAAGTCAAGCAGTTGTCGGGGGCATGGAAACTTTGGTAGCAATTCTGCCAGCTAATTGACTCGCCATTGCCCGATAGCCTTGATTTAAGCAAATGAGACGACGCAGATAATGAAACAACAAACCTCTCAAACTCAGAGCTATAATTATATCTGTACCCATCCGTGCGACGGATTTCTATGGAGCAGCGTTTTGGAATTCAGTCGTCATCGGTGCTAACGTTACAGTTTTATCTTCTCCAATCTGCGCTTCGCCAGTTCGTGTTGCACAAGCCAAGTCTCAGAGCGGGATGTAACCAAAATTAGATCTGAGTTTCACTTTACAATTACTCCGCCAGCGCAGCGTGGGGCGGAAAGTTTGAGGGCAGGCTGGAGTTGACTGCGCCGCCCAAAGAACCAGGCTGACACGGTGACGGAAATAAACTTGTTGGATATGACTGTGTTTAGACCCCCCTATGAAGTATCAGATGACAGGGTAAGTAGCGCCTTAGGAATATCTTTCAAGCTCTCTATGTCGACAAGACTGGGTGGGGGATAGTCCATGTCTTGACCTTGGTAGGAGGCTGCAAGTGCTGCCAAACTTGGCGCGACGACATTGCTGAGTGTCCTCAAGAGTTGCCCTTGTTTTTCTTCTAACAACGTGGTGAATTCAGCAAGGTCGTTCGGTTTAATGTCAAGGAGCCTATTCTGGTCAGCCAGATTGGCAGTGCTGTGAAACATAGCGCACTCATATTTGATCTGTTAAAGAGAAGCTATAGAAGGACGGTCCGGAAGGTAAGAGGGCCAACACGCCTATTCCAAAGGGCTTCGTCAGTATCTTCATTGGTTTCCCTAATTGTCGAAAACGTTTCAATTAATTGTTCTTGATGTCGGTGGCCTCAAATACAAAACACAAAAGATCACACTTGGAGCTTCTCCGTATTTTCGCAACCTCTTGACCCGATGGGAGAATTGCAGCGATAAGCAGGAGGACAACTCGTACTTTGTTGACGCAGACCCCGATACGTTTCAGTATGTCTTGGATTTCAGGCGACGTCCGTCAAGATACCCTCTGTACTGGACAAAAGAGACAGGTTTTGACTACGCACTCTACAACAAACTCGAAGCAGAAGCCGATTACTTCCTTCTCCATGACCTGCGCAACTGACTGCAAAAGAAACGCTATCTTGACGCCATCAAAACCGTCGTCGAGGTAAAGGTATTGCCAGAGCATGAAACTGAAGATCGCTAGAATCAGAAAGGATACGAAGTCAACGACGTTCAGAGCTTCTTTGGTTCATACTCAGGGGAAAAGCGCTATCGCAGCCCGTGTGAAATTCATACGGAAAGCGACCACCCTATACGAGGTTGTGGCTCTTGTGCAGTGCTCATTCAGGCTCATGGACCACAATATGATGACCGACCAAAGAAACTCACCCTTGTGATTACAAGAGTGGTGTTTGATGAGGCGGTCTGTGTGAATGAAACAATCTCTTGAGAGCTCCTACGCATGGTATTAGGAGTCTCAGGAATTTTGTAACAGTTATGGTGGCCGTCATTACTATCTAGCGTACTGGATAGTTAGTTCTCTTGTTCTATTAGCTTAATTTTGGAGTGCTAAGTGGGAGTGCAGTGGGGTGTTATTTATCCCATTGTTTTAGTCTCCGAGAATGCCAGCTAGCATTTTCCTTCCGCCCTGCAATGGTCCCTCACACAACCTAATCGATCGAGATACTGTGTGCATCCAATAAGTTACGGCACTACCGACCTGGTTCATCAAACTAGGCTCTCTGAGATCAACAAGAATGATCTCGCTGAATTTGCCACATTGTTAGAAAAAAAAGCAAGCGCCACTTTGAAGAAACTCAGCAATGCCATCGCACCAACTCTGTCAGCACTTGCAGCCTTCTACCAAGGTCACAATATGGATCTCACATTCAGTCTTGTACACATTGAAGAATATTCCCAAGGCGTTGCTTACCCTGTCGCCTGGAGGGATGAGTACCAGTGGAGCTGTAATGGTGGCCATGCTTGGCAACACTCTACACTATCTACAGTTGCATCTAGCACTCTTTCTCTTCAGCTAGATCTACAAATCATTGCCTCCAGCGCAAAAATGTAGCCGATGTGTGTCGGCTATCCTTCCTGCTAGTGGTGGCGATATATGGCGCTGAATCACCTTCATTACTATACCATTCTGCGTAGCCATGCTTACACATTCAAAGCAGCATCAAACACGTATCTCTATACTCCATTTGCCACTCGTTCAATGTTTCAAGGGAATACTCCGTGTCAGGATTACTAGAGCCAAGAACCCGTGTTAAGAGTACGTCCTGAGTGGAAGCAATATAAGACTTCTGGTGTCAAGACTTCTTGGGTTGATTTTCGCGGACGAGGCAACAGGGTGCACTGAACAGTTTCGTATCGTATGCAAGTAACTATTGTATTGTAGGTACTTGTACTCGTAACTTAAGTTGAACACAATGAGCCATAGGGGCCCATTGCCTATTCCTATATACTGAGGGAATGTCCTATGTCCTACATCGTCCTATGTGATTCTAGGGTGTCCCATGCGTGGTACTTTGTGGGATTATATGGGATCCGTGGGACACACGTGATATGTCCCATGGTGGCGTTCCGCCAAGCCTGTGGGAGGCATGATTACTCATACGTCATTGGCTGGGTGTGTCCCTCTCCTTCAAAGAGGTCTTGACATGGGCTGCTTCCTTCATTCTTCCATATCTTGCGCTGTCCCCTCTGTTCAGGTTCGTAACAACCCGTTCCTGCAACTGAAAGCCCATGTTTTGATCAGAGAAATAGCTTCCTTGTTGCGGGACTTGAACTTAACAGCAAGGTTAGCCATGCTAAGCACTGTCGAGCTTGTCTCCATCACTTGCTCTTCTAGCTCTTTGGCCTCTTTCCACCGCCCTTGGTCACTGTACGTCACCGCTAGGTTGACCATTAGTATTACTAATATTAGGGTTGGGCCTCAATGTAACAGCGCACGCTAAGCCATGGAATAACCCCGCCTTTGCTCAGCTGCTCCTACACTATCGTTTCTCTCACCTCCGCCTCCCCACCACTACCAGTCACACTTCTATCAATCCCCATAAACCGCCATTTTCAATGTCGAGAACACCGCTCCTGCCCTCCTACGACTCCGCGACGCAGCGTGCGCCCTACGAGAGGGGGGAAGCCTTGGCACATCTCGGAGCAGAATTTCGAAGCCGAACAACCCTAGATGTGCTCTGTATGATAGTATTCCCAGGGACTGCTATCACAGCTACCGTGTGGGCCACTCGTAGTGGGACAGCCGCGCCTAAGGTAAGCTAAATAACCAGCTTGCACTGGCGTTTAGATCTAATATCCTTCTAGGTACCGCTTGACACAGTCCCTACACTCCCCTACTTCGCCTCTCTTTTCCTTGTTCTCTCATTCAGCCTCTGGGCTGGTTATCTGATATCAGTCGCATATGATGTGGCCCGTGTTCCGCGTTTGCTGCGCCAGATCGTGGTTGGGGTGTCTAGTGGAGGGAAGCTAGCGCTAGCGGGAGTGCATGGGCTTATTTGGGTGGGGTATAGGCAGTTCTTTGCGGAGTGGCGACAGCCAAATTGGGTTATTGTGTTTCTGGCGGTGCAGTCTTGGTGGGATGTCTTGCTTTTCGTGGTTTATTGGTATTTGTTAAGTTAGGGGTTACAGGAGGTTAGGTATTGTCGGCCCGTGTTCGACTTCGTTAAAGGGACAAGTTCGTGTAACTACTCGGCCCCGACGGTTACTCCGTAAAATCTCAAGAGATTGGCCGTGCTTCGTACGGCACGCCCACCCCAAGGGAAATATTCACCCTAAGAGCAACACCAAAAAGCCTGATTTCCACGTATTGCCTAGCTACCCTACGCTTATATTTCTGTCAGACTGTTAGGGTTTCTGATCAAGGATTGATTTAGATCACTGTGATAAAAGACTGTGATAAACTTGATGATAGAAATTGATTGTGTTGATCGCTGTCCTTTCTCCAGCGGCGCGCAGGCACGCCGCCTTATGAGCTCTGTCGCTATTGCTTTTTGCATCAGGTAGACGGCTGAGTATCAGCCTCGCCTAGGGATGGGTCTTGGCGATCAGCCCTGATTGGCTGGGATCACAGAATCCAGGTGATCGAGTTTCCACCCGGATTCTGCCACTTATCTGACAATTTCAATCTCTTAGATACGTTTCTGTATAGAGATTCATAATAAGATCTTGGTTTAGTAGTTAAGAAAAATTAAAATAAAGAAGGTTGATTTTTTTTAAGGTGTGCGCTAAACTTTGATTTTGGTGAGGATTGCCCTTGGGGTGGGTATTTCCCCTGGGGTGGGCGGGCCGTACGAAGCACGGCCAATCTCTTGAAATTTCTGGAACAAACCATTGGGCCCGAGTATAGCTAACTAGACCCCTAGCCAATCAAGACATATGTTACGTTGTGCACCCAGGAAACTGTGTCACTTGATCTTGTGCATATGACCATTTGGAAAGCGTAAGCTGCTTATTGATAAGCATTCGCGCCACTGCTGCATAGTTCGTATGATGCACAGAGCCGACGGATCTTTAAAGTTGTTACTATCGCCAAGTAGTCTCGTCAAAGCCAATCTAGCTTGTAGATAGCTGGTAGTAGGTCAGGTAAATTTGAAGCGGCGTCGTGGCGCTCTGGTTGACTTGGCAACAAGTCATCCTGCAGCGGCTGCAAAGGACCAATGCATTGGTCTATGATACCTCCTTGTTTTTGCAACATCCTGCCACCGCTGAGGATGCCAAGCCATCAGTAAATTGCACTCTTCTTAAAAGTTCCCTCCCCGATTGGTGTTGGTGCGCTACAGTCAACAGTCCCGACCTTGCAACGACTTTCTTACATAAGGATGTGCTAGCTATGCATACAGTAGCTATCGGTATTGAACGTTGCTAACTATTTTCATATCTGATGGGTGTGCTGCGGGCAACGATGACTCGCTCTAAGTATGTGGAGCGGGATAACGACGCTGCATAAGAGCACCATAGCTTATGGTCAGCTGTTGTTGTTCGCGTCAGGTAATCACCTTAACCTGCGACACAATTATCGCTTTTTACACAGCCAGTCTGATCAAATCTATGCATCACTTTGGTTTGTACACATATGTACACCATAGCGCAGACAGGAGTAGGCTGGGGTGTGTACTACAAGCAGCTGTACAGGTGAGCATCAAAGGTCTATAGGCTTCCCATGATCCGCGCATGTGTCAAATCTGCAATAGTTGTTCTCCACTGGCGCATTGCATTCCGAAGTTGATGTACCACAGCCTTCCAAAAAAGGGCCAATGCAGCAGCTAGTGGCGCTACAGTAACTAGTGTGCTTGGTGAGTCAAGCGAGAGGTGCATGAGCTTAGCCGCGAAGATGGACAGTCGATGCTCGTAACAGTAGGAGAGAGGCTTGCACTACAGCTGTCAGACTGTGAGGGTTTTTCTAATCAAGGACACGTTGTACTGTGAAAAAGGACTGTGATAATTGATGGTGGAAATTGATGGTATTGATTGATCTGATCTTGTTCAGCGGCGCGCCTGCGCGCCGCCTTATGAGCGCTGTCGCTGTGACACCGGGAGTATGAGGTGTGGCTCATATCGGCCCTACCTAGGGTGCGCGTGGCGCTTGGCTCTGATTGGCTGGAATCATAGAATCCGGGTGCTCGATCACACCTGAATTCTGTCACTTATCTGACAACAGCACGACTAGGCTGGCAAACGGGTCTCCACCCTCGGGTAGCTTTTTCCACGATAGTTATCTCCACAGATACTTACGTAATCAAGTTACTTTAACTAATACAGAATATGCGTATATGCTTCGATATTTCTGGCATTCTGGCTCAGCTGGATGAAGATGGCAAGATCTCGCGAAGCAAGAACTTCAAAACCCCGCCTGCATAGGCAGATTCTTTCGGAAAATACTTCCCACTTTCAATAGTATACTCACTCAACTCTTCGAGGGAAGCAAAGAGCTCGACTCCATCTCGCGAGGTATCCACCAGATCTACAAGATTGACATGGATCGTCTTGATTTTCTATCCGCTCTTAGATGAAGCGTTCTTCTGAATGACTGTCACGATCTTACCTCCTTGCAATCGTGGATAGTTTCGGGCAATGGCTCGATGTAGAGGGCTATGCAAAGCTTGTGCCAATTCTCAATATTGGCGACGTCGGTACCGTACAAGCTGTTGAATTGGATGACCATCGCG
Organism: Exserohilum turcica Et28A; assembly: GCF_000359705.1. Lineage (NCBI taxonomy): Eukaryota > Fungi > Ascomycota > Dothideomycetes > Pleosporales > Pleosporaceae > Exserohilum > Exserohilum turcicum. The sequence continues at coordinate 64,027 of NW_007360059.1, read as the reverse complement.
TCTTTGAATCCTCGACGAGCTTCTTCGCGTTCTACATCATCTTTATCCCAAGCAAAGAAGTCGCACATGCGATAAAACTCTTCCGCCACATCTCTCTTAGGGTCGTAAGGGAAGTTTGGATACTTCGTGAAGAAAGCCGAGATTGCGTCCGAATCCTGCTTTGTTCCGTGTTGATGGCGTTGGGGGAGACGTGGTTTCTTCTAGTACATTTCAGCATGAAGAACCGCAAATGCATTCATCCGTTCGGATCGCCTACTCCTTTGCTTGATCCATATCGTGAGCCGAGAGGGTGGAGAAACTTGCAATTTGTACCATAAGTGCAGTAACCCTTGTCTTGGAACTGATAGCATACAATTCGAGTGCTCTTACGCATGTTGCAGTTGGTGTTTAGGATGAATCACATAGAAAATCTCATTCTTGAAGAAAGGATGATGAGTGAAACAACGTTCGTAGAAACTCGATCCTTCTTCGTTTCGTGTGGAAACAGAAGCAAATATTGACGAGAACCCCGCACAATGCCTCGTCACTATTTGGGAGCTGCCATGCAGCTAAGAGCGAGGAATTGTAAAGCTCATGCCTCATCGTGCCACGTGCATACTAAACGCTGTGCCATTGTATACCTTCATGACTGGGATATAAATATTGCATTGCTGACGTTCAAATTAAAACGTCATCTATGTTAAAAAGGGTACGCCGCTGAAGAGGTTAACAGAGATGTTGTCCTGGTTTACTGATTGCGAACGTAGATCACCCTTGCGGCAAGAAATATACACGATCCTACACCAATAAGAGACCGTGTCTTCCTTTGGCCGGACACGATTCATGTGCTGTTACGTCCTATCTTCATTGAGGCCTTCAGCGCTGTTATTGGCTGTCGATCTCGGCGCACACACAGGGCATGTCTCGTTAAACGCCGTTGCCACATCATCTATTCTACAGCATTTCCTTGAGCTTACGCATCATATGCACATCGGAACGCCTGACTGTGCCGCCTACAAGCGATCAGCTGCCAGCACACTGACTGGTAATTCCAATCGACAAAGAAATAACTAGGGATTTTGCCCATCGATCATGACCACGAAAAAAGCACCGCTGCATGTACAGTCGCTACAGTAGGGGATATGGCTCCATCTCTAATCGTGACTGCATCACGGTTTTGCTAAGCCCTACCTCCCGTACGTGACTTGGCGGTAGATATCGATCGTCCCGCAATCGTTGTGATTGACCAGTTTACAAAGAAACGCAGAACGGACCCTGATGATACTGCCTGCAAGGGTGAAGTCACCATCGTTACAGACTGTATATGCAGTGCGGTATTGCCGCATCAATACCTTTTCGCACCACTCCTGAAAGAGTACAGTCGCTACTTAAGTCGGCATCCACCTACGCCATACCAGTGCGACCCAAGAATTTCCCCGCCTTGCCAACATATCTTTTGCGTTATTTTATCAGTACACCAAATTACGTGCGGATGGAATTTACAAAGAGATGAACCTAACATCCACATCATGACTCACAAGCTTCTGTAGCTTTTCGCGAAAAGAATGACCGTCCTTGCTGCCCTCTTCTGCTGAATCTGTGATAATTGAGACTAGAAGCTGGATTGGATGGATACCCTACCTCATTAAGCAAATAGCTAGTCACGTAATGTCACATGACCTGAATGTGGGATCTAAAGGACAACCCTCGGGCCCTCATCGGGTATCTTTCGGGCCAGTAAGACTGAGGACCTGCATAGTATAAAAGCTCCCATGTAATTCTTGGGATAGAACCTGAGAATTTGTCTGAATACTATTCTGATATTCTTGCTCTTACCTACCAAACCTCTCACAGTTTCGAGGCGCCGGCCTAGTTCCACACGATCTAGAGGTGGTAATATCGAACCTTGACACCAAGCTGCGGACGCCAACACCACCTGCTGCAGAAGACCTGCCCATCATAAACGTTACCAAATTTAATAACTTTGGTTGACTAATATAACTAGTTAGCTATAACTGCAGAACAAGAGGATATTGGAGAGCGAGGCAAACACCTTACGCGTACATGTATGGGTGCGCACGTGTATTCAAGATAGAGTAAAGGGGTTAGATAGACGCTAAATTAGGAAAAGTCGTGAGAGACAGCGAGATGGATTTGCAAGGGTAAACCGCGCTATTAGACCATAGTCCCCAAAGAGACTGTGATTCCTTTGGCATGATGTGTAACTAACTGGAAGCTCTAAAAACGTTTGCCACTCGCTACTTACTATCTAGAGCTCTAGGATCCTCGGAAGACTTCCAGCCTAATTCTACCCGTCACCAGCGTCCAGGCCCATATCCCATCAACAAGCAAGATATCAAAAAAACTGAACACCAAACTGCCTCCGAAGACAAGACTATGGTACGTCCACGCGTCACCCACATTTAGATGCGCAACTTGGCATACGATTGCCCACGGCAACACGTACAAGAGGTTCGACGCCAACGACTGATATAGATACCAGCGTGGGCGCGTCGCGAGGAGGATGGTAGCGAGCTGTGTCGATGCTGCATAGAAAATATAACACCAGTCGATCGTCCGCCACATACGCGCAGTGATCTTCGCGACAGCGTCGGAGTTACTGAGGTATCGCGCGAAAGGGCGGGTGCCGAAGAAAGAGAGGAAGATACAAAGCGGGACCTCAATAGCGAGTGCGATGAGCAGTGATATGAGGGCCGGTCGGATTATTTGGAAGATAGTCCGCCGGTCGGCTTTTGCGCGGTGCATGTCGATTCCGATGCTCCGCCGCCATCGACCCCAGTTGTGACCGATGAATGCTAAGGAGGTTGCTTCGAATGCCTGCACAGGAACCATGATGAGACCCCATCTGATGGTGTTGAAGATGCCCCAGGCGGTGGCATACTCGGAACCCATAGCTACGATGCCGCTCACCAGCCATAGATACAAAGCATTGCGGATGGCGGATTCAGTAAAGGTAATTATCCCGGGTCGAGCTAGGACCTTGAGCGCTCGCAGGCTTGGGAGAATATTTTCATGGGGGCGATAGTGCTCGATTGCTGCAAGTGCCCGAAAACTGGTGATGTAGATGAAGTAACACAAACCTACGAAGGCTGCACTTAGGTTGCAGGCTAGTTGAATTCCTGCCTGCATGTTGACAGACGGCTTGAAGCTTCCAACATGGAAGCGAGAGATGATCAGAAGGTCAAGCAGGATATTAATAGCGAACTTAACCGAACTAATGATCATCGGGACATTTGGTTTATCAAGGGCTCTCGTGGAAGTGGAGACGGCCACCTCGATTGCAGAGCTGAGCGCAGAGAAGGCACTGATATGGACGTAAGTTAAGCTTGCGGCCCGCACCTCTACGGGCACGAAACCTTTTGCAAAGGTGGAGGCTGCGGACATAAACGCTATGCTCATGATTAAGCCAAGGATTGATTGAAAGAGGATTAGCGTGTGAGTTAGCTTGAGTCGTTGAGGCAGTGAGCGTGAGGCTTTGTCGCCGATGATGACCCAAGCTGCTCGGGGAAGACCTTTATTCAAAACCTCTGCTACAACGCCGATGTAGGTGTACACGTCTGTGGTGACGACGAGCGAGGAGTCAATATTGGCTACCCAGAGCTTTGGGAGGGTGCTGTAGAGGACTGGGAGAATAAAGGTGGCGAAATTGAAGATGAGCGCGCCGAGATATCTAAAGCCATTGTATCAGTCCTGAAGGGCCCGCTATAGCGGGAACAGAAATTGTACAGACCGCGAGACGAGCGACATTTCCGGCTTGCAGATGTATCATGAGTTTCAGTCCCGTGGTCGACGGATATTGATCGGTTCAATACCCGCTCGTTAGATCCAGAGACCTCGAGGGAGGCGTCACCTTTGGGCAACATCCTGTAGCGACACTGCGACCGTGAAGCAGATGCTGCTATCGTCTTTTTAAAGGGTCCCAATAAGTCCATTGGGTTCATAGAGATAGGCTTTTGTTGAGCGGGGAACCCTTCCCGTCTCCCAGGGTTGAGTATGCATCGATGTCTGGTTAGAAAAGTGGATGCTGAGGCGCCACTTAGCTCGCTTGCAGGGCATGCACGCCACCTCTGGATTACTATGTCACAACTAACAGGAAGTGTTCCTTCTTTAACGAGGCAGGAAAGGCCAACCAACAGCCACGTCAGAAGGCAATGATCATCGCGGGGCGACGACCACGTGATGTGACGCCCCGCCAAGACTAACCATTCAAGGGATGGTAGGAGGTCTAGGGATGGCGGACCATCACAACCATCACTGGCCTCCTAGGGAAGTGAAATATCGATAGGATATATGACTATGAGCAATCTGTATAAAGGGTGGATGGATTTTATTACTGCACTTGTTGTGATTTACTCTGATAGTACTTTCTCACAAGCTCATTCCTTAACAAGATTGTCGCTAGATTGGATTATCTCAACCCTCGCTTGACTCCTATTACTCATTTCCACCGCATCGCCAGAATATTGCGCGGGTCGCTAACGTAAAATTTACCTGCCTTAGTACGGATCAGGATAGAGAAGTATAGCCCAAACCCGCGTGACAACTACGATTTAGAAGGCACAGTAGACCCTGTCTGGCTCCACTGGAGGCACCATCACTCGGTGTTGTGAATTGGGCACCTGTCGAAAGCATAAACTCAATTAGTAATACCACCTGTGATTAACTAGTTAGAGCCCTTTGCCTCTCTTATTCTTGTCTACGATCTCGGTTCTCCTGCCTGCCCTACCCGATAGTTGCTTGAGCAACTAGCCGTTCGGGTCAACTCGGGGTTAAGCCCAAATAAGCGCAAACCCAAGTCAGCATGTGCCATAGTTATCCATGAACACCAACTCTCCACTGAACCTCATCTTGTAACTCACGCAATATATATTACAGCATGACGAAAAGTAGTGCCTTAGATGCGCGCGAATTAACTGCACTGTACAATTGAGTTGCAGCAGCTTTTCATGCTTGAGGATAAGGAGAAGGGTTTACTCCAAGCTTTAGGGGATAATGTCTATCCCCGCGGACCAAGAACACGGGCCACAAAAATGGAACAAAGGTTTGTTCTTATAGAATAAATGTCAGGGCAAGCCATCGTCGGCAGCCCTCATTGGATCTCTAGAAGCTGGAGGAGCAAGCCAACAGGCACTATTGTCATCGCTTTTAGATCAGAAGCAGAAGCAAAGAAAATTGGCAGCAGGATTACAATCCTTGGCCAATCTCTCCCAGTAGAGAAATACCGCCAAACACCACTAACTGCCCAATGCAGTAAGTGCCAAGGATTTGGACACAACTCCAGCAGGTGTAAAAACCTAGCTAGCTGCCAGTTTTGCGCTGAAAGCCACCTAACAGCCCAGCACTTCTGCAGCATCTGCAAAACCAAAGGGAAGGCCTGCAACCACACCCTACCAAAATGCAAAAACTGCAAACAAACCCACTTTGCTAATAGCAAAGACTGCGAGGTGCTTCTATCTATCAAAGCGTAATGATAGAAAACCTTAGAGTACTACAAGTAAACCTTAACAAAAACCCACGTACGACAGAATCAACGCTACAGCTAGCAATTGAG
>NW_007360059.1:0-39420 GCF_000359705.1 Exserohilum turcica Et28A | reverse complement strand
AAAGACTGTCCCTGGCGGTTGGATATGGTGCCACAGCGGGATCAGGCTGTCTCGGCGTTTAGATATAGGATTTTTGATTTTGTTGTTTTATTTGGTGTTTTAATTGTTTTGGTTTCGTTTGGTAGTCTCCCTATTAGTCATCGGGGCGGTCTGTGCGTTCTCGAAGATTTTCGCATTTCGAACACGTCGCAAGAATACCGACAATACCCCCTCTAGCACCTCAACGAGAGGGCTGCACACATTAGAGGTGGCGTAAATCGGTTTCTCGCGACGTGTTACCCCTATATCTGATAGAAAATTGACGAGTTTTGATGAAAGATTTCTGCTTAAAAGTTGGTGTGTGTGTGTGTCGTTCGCGTAGTAGTTTCTCTGCTATATCTGCTACTTTATATAGATAGGGGGCAAATCCTTACAAGTCTAGGTTAAGAATATATTGTACAATAGTTTGCTCTTTAGACTTAGTTAGCTTCTAGCAATTTAGCTGTGTTATAGGTTAAAAGGTAATTCTTTAAAGCTATTATGATATCTGCTAATAATAGACGTTATAGGCTGCTATAGCGCGTTAAATGCTCTTAAACTAGCCTATACAATAGGCCTAAATAGCTAGAAAAAGCCTACCTTCTTACTAAGTTAATATCGCGTTCTATTGTTAGGGCATTATCTTTCGTACGTGAAGTTTGTGATGCTAAGAAAAAGTGGCACACTTGGTGATGTGGCCTGCTTGGTGATGGAATACGTTACTTTCTAAATTTTAGTTTTAGGCTAAATAAGGACGCTTAAGTAGTAAGATAAATAATTATTATAGTACTATATGAAAAAAACTCATAAAAATGAACTAAGAAATGAATAATTAATGTTAGTGACTCAGCCCTGTGCTGCTAGGCCACAACAGCCAAAAAGGTACGAGTAATTAGCGTTCTGCTGATTCTCTGCACAGGATAGTATATATATTGTTAGCCGCACCTAACAATGAAGTATATGCTATAACGTAAAACCTAGTATTAATCTATATAAGGGATAAACGATTTTAAGTGAGCTTTAATAAAATTAATAGTTAATGTATATATACATCTATCCTTATGCTTAAAGTTTGATTTTCTTATAATTTGTGTATTGAATCAAACTTTCTATAAAAAAGTATAAAAGAAGATAATATTTAATATTTTAATGGTATTTTATTTCTTGTCAAAGGCTACTATTAAGTAAGAGGCTAAAATACGTAATTAGCGCCTTATAGTCATTATTACCCTCTAACGTAGTTGCTAGTTAGCCTTTAACCTTAAGTTCTGCGTTAAGGAGAGAATCCTTCTTGCTAATCCTATCACTTTATTTACGTTTGATTACTGTTATTTTCTATTTACAAAATATCAAGATACCCTCCATCTAAATAGTATAAAAGATTTATCTACGCCTACCTTACCTATAAGCGGCATTAGATACACTCTGCCTCTTTACATCTCTGCTTACAGCTGTTGTTGGCCCCCAAAATATCAATCTCAACATCGCCTTGGCCTACCAATTACTAGCATTGCTTCTAGCCCCCAATCACTAAGAGATCGTAAATCGCACTCGAGTCCTTCGCTGTTACCAATCATATAAGACTCCCATGCAGCTTACTTTCATTATGCTATATTTCCTCAATCTGTGACGTTTTAGTACGCCCCTCGATGTCCGTCAAATTATATATATTCCGCTATTGCACGGACAAAGATATATCTTCGGCGATAGCTTTTTTGTATCATATCATCCGTGTATCTACACCGTAATTCCTAGTCGCGATTCTCTTCTATATTTTTGTTACCCTGCTGGATTCTTCCCTATGAGCATTCAATGGCTACAATGACCGGACCGAAAAGCACGTCGACAGACCTTGGTAGGCTTTGGACTCAGGCTATCAATGACTACAATGCAAGAACAGATGAGGATCTCTCGTCTATGGGCGCACTAGACTTGGCTGGTGCGATGAAAATCCTTGACGTCAGCATGGAGAAATTCAAAGGCTTTAGGAATGACGGCAGCAAAATGGCGAAGTTTCGATCTGCTATGGGAGACTCTTTGGGCGATATGCAGAAATGCATTGACGGCGTTGCGATTGTCGGTTCCGCTGCTGGCGCATTTCCACCAGCAATGCCGGTGGGGCTCGTTTTTACAGCTGCAAGCCGCTTGATATCAGTGTGTATAAATCAACCTTTCAAAGGTCAAATACTTATTTTTACTAGGCTTTCGCTGGGTTGAAAGCACATTATGACCGTGTCGAGTCATTCTTTGCATTTTCATCTCGATTTTTCCAGCGGCTGTCTCTTCTCGAACAGCGAGCAGACTCCGGTCCGCTTGCAATCGCTATTGTTCGAGTTTTCTCCATGCAATTGTCGGTATGCGCCAGAGTAAGATATATAATCAAGAAGAAGCGTTTTTGTAAGCATCATCCTGTTTAGCGGCAGGACATACTAATCACTCCTAGCACAATTCCTAAATGCACTTTGGAACATGGAGGACCAGGAGCTATTGGCTGCGTATGCAGCCATGCAAGTCTCGATAGAGGAGCTCAATGAATCTGTAGGATTTGAGAGCTACAGCTCGATCAGGTCTCTTCAGGAGGATGTGCGCGCAGGAAACGACAATTTGAGATCTATGCGAGAAGAGTCATCCGCTAACACTGCAAAACTCGACGAATTAGATCATAAGCTGCAATCATTTCGCGCCAACTTGGGGCAAGATGTGCAGCAGCTCTACCTGAGCAGTTTGAAGCTTGACGTTGTAGTTACCGAAGGATTCGTTGCAGTGCAGAACAGGCAGAATGAGAGCCACGCTCTACTTCTGCAGCTGCAAAAGTCGGTAGACAAATTGGGCAAATCATCAGAACACGAAGACAAGAAAAAGCAGGCTACAAAGTCGAAGGGCGATGGGGGCGACCGGAAGTTTCAAGCTTTGCGAGAGATTAAGAAGTTCTTGACGGAAAACAACATGGATTTTCCATCTTGGGCAGACGCTCATCGCGAGAACTCAGTGCAAGAAGAAGATATGCGTGGATCACAGGTCCAACAAACAGCTAGATGGCTTTGTGAACACCCAAACTTCAGGTCCTGGTCAGAGGGAGCATGTCAGCTATTGTGGCTACCAGGAGCTGAGGGCATTGGAAAATCCTTCCTGGCCTTCTCAGCCGTTCAGGAGCTGCGAGCACGTCAGAGCGATCAAAGCTACTTGGCCTATTTCTTCTTCAAGGAGGAGCACCCGTACCTGCAGTCAATGCAAAATGCCTTCGCGTCGGCCGCGTTACAGATTGCCGAATCAAATAACAAATACGCTGAACAGGTAGCTGCTCAGATCAGAGAGGATTCTGGGAAAAGGACCTCCATTTCTACCTGGGATCGGTTCTTTCTTTCCATGTTTCCACGTAACAACGAGCCAACGAGTCGTTTGTTTCTTATCCTGGACGGCCTAGACGAGGCTCACATTCAGCAGGGGGGGCTTCTCACTCAATTTTTATCAGACTTGACAACTGAGAATGCTAGAGTGTCAGTTCTGGCAACTGGCAGACCAGAAGAGAAGATCATCCTGCAACTTTATAAACCTTTGGTGATTGAAGTTACAAAGCATGAGATGAAATCTGATATGAAGACGCTTGTAAAGAGCCGCCTGCTGTCGCTACCACGTTTGTGCAAGTTCAGTCAAACTGTCAAGAGAGCCATCACACGCAAAGTATTGAAGCACGCAGACAGCATGCTCTACGTTGAGCATGTGCTTCGAAGGTTCTCCTACATAGGCCGAGAACGAGCTGTGCTGGAAGAATTGGAGAGATTACCCGCTACTCTGCATGATCTTTATAGGCTTCTTCTGGAGGAATGTCGCCATAATCGTTCCGAGACGCAATATCAAGCGATGAAGAAGATGTTTGCATGGCTAGCGTTTCCAAAGCGATCACTTAGTCTGGCCGAAGCCTCGCATTTGGTTCAGTTGACACTCTTGGACGACACCTTCGACATTGAGGAAGAGATTATCGGCCGCTCGTCCCGTATTCTTGAGCTCACCCAGGCTCGACAGGCGGACGATGACACGAAAGATGATGACAAGGACGACGACGAAAATGAAGATTTCAAAGATGATGGCGACCCTGAGCTTGCCTATCGGGACTTGCCTTTGACATTCCAGGATCGATCATTGCGGCAGTATTTCCAAAGCATTAGTATAGAAGCAGACGGCGCTACAGAGTTCAGGACGCCTGCTTCTGCTGCACAACTTACGATCCTTCAAATGTGTGCAAACATCATGATCCAGGCAGCTAAAGACCCCGAAGACCAGCCAAGCATTGCGCTTGCACGGTACGCTATTCAATATTGGTACGAGCATCTCGAGGAGTTGGACGTGGAGAATTCGACAGACGAGGTCATCCGGCAGGTCGCAACGTTGTTGTATACCATAACTCAGAATACCAACAACATTGCGAAATTATTTGAGCAGCGGGCAAGACATACAGATATGTATCCTGAACGGCTGGACGACTCGCCTGCTGCGTGATTCGACACACTTCTTGTGTGGGCAGCTAAGGCATCATCTCTTACGGACGGACAAATTGATAGCCAGGTCAAGGAATGGGCAAACACTGTCAATAAAGATAATGTTCTGCTTTTATTGACACATGGTCATGTACAAAATTGGCTAAATGCCATAGATCAGACTTGGATCCCTGAAACCTTCGAATTTGTCAAAGCAACTCTGTTTCTGGTATGTTGTGTTTTGCTCCATTGGCCAACTACTAATATAAGACAGGCAAATCGCTTGGAAAAGAACGAAGAAGAGCCACTGAGGATGATAGACGCTGTCATAGCCCAGTACAAAATTCCAGGCGAAGACTTCAGGACATTGAGGGCGACTGGAGCGACATTGTGTGGATATGGATATGAATCTCGGGATCTGAATCGCCAGCAGGCAATGCTCACCGAAGGCGTGTCATACTTGAAGCAGTCTGTGGAGTGCATGGAAGGCGACGCTTTGGAAAGGATTGCAACACTTCGCCTCTTAGCACCCAAGTACACATGGATCGACCAACAGCCCGAGGCAATCGTTTATTATGATCAAGCATACGACATGTTGTCAAACTTGGAATCAGAGGATCTGACAGAAGCGAAATCGAAAGAGTTGAACGACATCAGGCTGGACATACTGACAGCCAAGGCGACAGCATTTACTGAGTTGAACCAGCCTGAGGATGCTCTACAGATATACAACAAAGCTAGAGAGCTTTCGGGTGCACATCCTCTGCCCGGATGGACTTTAGATGAGATTACTCTCTTGTTCAAAGAGGAGTATGACACCGACGGGACTAAGCTCATGGAAGCCCTCCACACGTGGACCGTAAAAGAACGCAATAGCTGGTTCGCATATTGCTTCAACGGCTTCGTGGATGCAAATGCTGTCACTCGCATGCAGAGGGCGGCCAAAATGGCAAAGAAGACCGATTTACTACTTGAGTGGCTGAACGGCTTGGCCAAAACTCTTCCCAAGGAGAGTTACTACCTGTTCAACCTTCGTGGTGCAATTGCACGCTTATACTATCCAGTCATGGGTTGTGTTGAAAAAGGCAAAGCCATGCGTCAGGAAATATTGGCCATGAATCCGAAGCCGGAGTCTTGGTACGAAGAGACGATGAATGAGACAAGGACGCAGCATCATATGCAGCTAGCGGAAATCCTCTTTCATGAGTTCCAGACGTGTGCAGATCCAGCAAAAAAGGAAACACTTCTCGAGTCGTTGACGCTCCTGCCGAGTGCCCACGTGCATGATGACGAACTCCACAATCCTATGTGGCTATGCTGCGCGCGAACATGCTTCGCATAATGGGGCCTGCAAAGGAATATCAGAGATATATGAACGAGCTGTTTGCAGCTTGCATCAATGGACTGGAGGATAGCGTCTCTTGGAATGACTCATCGAGCTTGCGTCTACTATCCAAAGTTCTGGCTTCGTTGGATGGTCTTGAACATGATGCGCGAATCGCATGCTCTGCACAATTTTCCATCTTGGATCGCGCTATCCATTACCAAAGTAGCGATATTGGAGATTCGGAGACCGTCTCTAACGAAGGGAGTGCTGAAGCAGACGCCACCAACCCTACCACGACAACTGGTGAAACAAAAAAGGAATCTCTGGCAGATAGCGTTATGGATATCGCAGGAGAAGGTTCCGCTCATGGCACAGCGGGCGAGAAGCTGCTGGAGCAAGAACTGGATGATACTGCGACCGAGTCAGCTCAGCTAGAAGAAGACATTACTGAAGCTGGAATCTACTGTGATGGAGGTTGCGGAACGGAAATCAACACCTGGACGAAGCCGATGTACTACTGCTTGGTCTGTGTCAACTGCGACCTTTGCGAAGTATGCTACGCAAAACGTCTGGCTCAAACGCGCGGCGAGATTGAAGAACCCTGGCACAGTTTCTGTGGCAGAGATCATTACTATATCAAGGCCCCCCTGAAAGGCTGGAAGGGCATCAGGAACGGTGTCATTCGCATCAACGATGAAGAGTTTACAGTAAAACATTGGCTCAAGGGTTTGAAGGAAGAGCGATGGCAGAATGCCTGGGCAACCTTCTGGACCAGACAGGGTGGTTTGAAGGATATTGGTGACGAAGCCTAGGAGGTGGTGTTGGCTGGGCGCTGGCTTGGCTATGTCAAGGCACCCGAAGCGATATTGACTTTAGTTCGACGCAACACGCAAGACGGCTATTGCTCCCCACTACCGATCTTTTTCCACGCCTTCTTTTCTATACTTTTCATTCGAAAGTTCGGGATTTCCCATCGTTGATTAGATGTGCCAGGTTGTGTTCAAGATTTACTGTTGAAACCATTGCGATCATACTGCTGGAGGGTGGGAATTTCTTCTATTTGACAACCACTACATCATCGCTTAGATTATATCCACATCTCCAACGGGCACTACAACTCTATCTACAGCATTTCACTATATGTATATATTGGACTGATAAAGTAGCTCAGATGAATCTTGTTTAGGACATGAGACACATGATCGAGAAAGATAGCATTTGAGTGGTGCGGAAGAGAAGCAACAGAGGGCATTTACGTCTAGGTCGCAGAGAATGGTTGTTTTAATCGTGTTACTATCTCTTGGAAGTGACTTACTCTTTTGATTGCTGATTCCAGCCCAACCCAGCTAGGTCCTGACCTTCTAATTCTTGGTGCGAGTTCAGGCCCCAAGCATCGGCACTATCGTCCTTGACAGTCGTTCGACGCATATCGCGGAAGTACTTGCCTTCAAAAATGCCTCCGGTTGCGCGGTGTAGTGTTGAAACGTTATCCCACGCAATCAAGTCGCCATTATTGTGCCAGTCGACCGACAGCACATTCTCTGGCCGTGTTACATGCTCAATCAATTTCTTCATAAGTATCCTGTTCTCTTCTTCTGGTAGTGGCTTGCCATCGCGAGTCTCAAGGTGATGAAGGTAGTTGCCCACATAAAGAGTGTTGCGTCCAGACGGTTCGTGGGTCGAAACGAGTCTGAAACGCGTGAAGGGCGTGCTCCAAGGGTCAAGATCCTTGAAGTATTCTGGGGCTCCAAGCTTCCGAAGATGCAAGAACGAATGGCAGCTAACAAGATCCCTTTTGAGCAATTTATTTTTCAAATCTTCGTCTAGATCGTCCTATGCGGTCAGACTATCTGCATACTCAGTCTCTCCCCTAGTGCCTAGAGGAGGTAGCTGAACGGACCGTAGAATTGACCAGCTCGCGCGTTGCCAATTGAAAGCACCATTATTATAGAATACGTTGTTTCCTTTAGAGAATTTCGCACGCGATGATTCAGGCTCAATCAGTTGTCCCTCCCCACTAATGTTGCTAACGTTAGCTATTTTAGAGTATTTTAAGCGTGGGTTTTTGCTATGCTAACTATAATCCTCTAGTTTTCCAATCCCGCGAGAAAATGCAATATGCTCTTCGTTAGTGAAGTTAGCTTTGCGAAAGATAAGCACAATATACTACTATAGATTAGCAGCTGGCAGATGAGATAGCAATTCAAGCATACTTTAGCTATTGCACCTTTGGATTCCTGGAACTGTTTCTCCGACATATTGTTGAAATCCGCACCAAGCACCTCGGCGCTAAGACTAGGGTGCAGTGGTTTGCAAGTTGTCGTAGAGAAGGGGGCATCGCTGATAAGAGTACCCGGCATTGTGGCGAAGTCAAGTGTGTAGTCGAACAAATGGTAATTTGTTCTGAAGAAGAAGTGATTGTGTACTGGGACGCAACATATCATTGACTAGGGCAATTTATATGTTCACTGTCAGGGGAGAACCCATGGCATTTGGCCGAGAATGGTCAGCTCGTTGCCTGCTTTCAAACCAGTCAAGTACTAGTATGTCTGAGGAGGATCTTATGGAATTCACGAAAAGCACAAGGGTATGCTGCATATTCGGAAGCTCAACTATGCTCCTTTTGGTGGTATCGGCATCAGCGGACAACTGACCGCCAGACATCCTCCAGAGCACATGCGAAGGAATTACATTTTGTTGAGAAGCATCCTGGCCTGTGCTTCATTAATTCGCTCTCGCACAACTGTTGCTAACAGCAGACTGTGACATGAGCAAAGTGTGGTACTTTCAGCAGATATCTTGATCGTATAGCCTATTGCTCTATTGTTTCGTGATGTGATAGTGTTTCGCAGTTCTGTGCAGGCGTATAGTTCGCAGAAGTTACAATGTTACCCGCAACATCAATACGGACTCGTGTGTACAAAACGGAGAGACGGAGGATCGGAGAATCGGAGGTCGTCGTCAACATCTGTAGCCAAAACACTCTTTTTGCATGAGTGTGAGTGCTCATGATCCATCACTCCAAACGTAACATGGAAGGATCCCCTCTCTGAGCTCCCCTTTATGAGTCCATGAAACCAGCAATTCAGTTGCATTGGCCATCAATCTTTCCAATGATATCTTCCATGCTATATATATGCCCGTGTTGAACGACAACTTGTTTTTGCCAGCGCTCACGCCTTTTACCACCCTCATGTCTATGTTAAGTGGCTAATACCACACTAGATGACTAGCTACGTGAAAACTTACAGAATTCGTCATCAGTGCGATACTTGGCTGTTGATTTCTGTCTTGATTGACAATATCTCTCAGCATATCAGCGTACTAAAATGGTTGATAAAATCTGGAATCGGATGAGATAATGTCATATGTTAGTGTATTGTGTTCAGATGATTCTTTGTCATTCTCACAAATAAAGTAACATTGTCGCGAATAGATGGTGTTTACACTGATACATGAGTGAAGCGTATCCGTACCGATTTCATACCACCAGGGATTGGTGTCAATATGTGGAGTACGAAGAGGAAACATATTAAGATCAATAAAGTTATACCCTAGCATTCGGACCATTAGCCAGCCGAGAAGTCGAGATCAGAAGATGAGGGTACCTGTCTGTCCAGATTGTGGGATAAGCTCCTTGGTGGTGTCCTGTTACTCCTACACCATGGGAGCATACATATTTCTGCTGATGACAAGGGCTGTGGCCTAGGCGCAGAAATGCCATTGGCCTATGGGAAAGTGGGGGAAATGTTACGTCACGTGCTCGCAAGCAAGGGACTATGTGGCTGTCCAAGCTTCAGTACATAACCGAGAAAGAAGAGATGCTGATATTGAATTTGCTGACTTTTCGAAGCGATTGATAAGACAGGGGCCTGGGCCAGACGTAAGGCACGGAAGGCAAAACTGGTGCTTGGGTCAGATAGATATGAATACGATATCTGAGTTCGTGCATAGCCACCACCAAGCCCATTTACATTCCCTTGTGCTAAGCCCCTCACTCTCATACTATGCCTGTAAGAAAAATATATATATCCATTTTCGCTTGTGGTGCCACTGCTAGCCCTATCTGGCCACACTGCACGTGTGCGTACGCCCTAGCCTATGTGCCTGTATACCATTTAACCGGGACCAGTCCAATCACCAGCCGAGCCAGCACAAAAGAAGAAAGTAAATTAAAATCACACGGTTTTGATTGAATAACCAGACGGCCGGAATGTACAAGCGAGGTTGGGTAAAGCGTGGTAAATGGGTTGGAGAGGCTGAATCAGACAGAGACCAAGCCGTGCGCGTGGCAAAATGGACGCTGGAGTCTCTAGAAGATAAGGCAAATTGATTGCATGTACGTAAGAGGGTCGAAATAGGAGAATGGGTCAGGGGTTCAGGAGATCTGGATCTCGGGTGCCCCAGAAATCACCAAGCTGAAACGCCCTTCTTGAACAGTGACGGGTGTTGCTGTGACCTCAGTGGCTAAGCTCCTCTGCTTTTGAGCGCGCGCTGCCCATTGTGGAACTCAGCTGGCCATCTGCCGTGTGTTGGTGGATCCTCGAGCGATATATGTACCCGTCTCCACCTCTGTGCATGGACACATCGTTGCTTCACAGTATAAAATCTTCAGCCACTGCGGTATATGACCAACCACACATAGCACAACCTACTCCGCGCTACCTTTGTTTCCAACTCGACTTCTCAGTGTTCCGGCCACGCCCACAACGAGCCACCATGAAGATCACCGCCATCATCACAGCGGCACTGACTGCATCTCTTACGCTCGCATCCCCAGCTGCTGTACGCATCCTGGAACTATCCAGCCATTTCCTAACACCCCCTTACTCTCCATCAAGTAGACATGGCTGACACAACATCCCAATGGCATAGGTCAGTCTGGCACGTTCTGTCAAGGAGATTAGGAATGACGATGGCACAGTGACAGCACTGTCGTGTATCGAGTGTCCCTGTGATGGCTTCGTCGGCACATGCAAATGTGTAAGTGTACCCATCCAGCATTGCATGAGACGCGAGAAGAGAGGACTAATGCCTTGATAGATTCCAAATGGTTGCTGCTGCAAGCGCCGGTCCAACTGAGTATACGCGTATTCAATCCACTGCAATGAATGTATCAGACTTTGCGTTGGACAAGCTGTCAATGGAAAAGCCAGCCTCACGAATTGCATCTTGATATGAAACCATCATAAAATACCGCAACTCAGTGGTTGCATAGAACAAAGTTGATTTCGCGAGTAAATGGAACCGTAGGCCAGCGCTAGACAGTGTGTGCTATGCAAATCAACACCAACAAATAAGTCACGTGTTATCAGCTTCCACTTGCTTCTCCGCCTCTTCTCTCTCCTCTTCTCGCACCCACTTGCGAAACCCGATCGTCATGATGCCGCCAATTGCAACCTGAAATGCCTGGAAGATGATTGCTGGGATCTGCATCTTTGACTGGTCGACAGGATCGATGTTAATGTACATGACTGATGTAAGCGGTACCACCATGGCGAGTGCCTTGGCTGGACAACAGTAGCAACACGCAATGACGTCTTTTTTCGGCAACCACAGCGTTGCGGCCGTGAAGCAGATTGCGAGCCAAATGAGATAGAGAGCGATGGTGATGAAGATGATGAAGATGATGTTGGAAGGCTTCACAGTCTTGAAAGCGCCCGAGGAAAAGGCCTGGTCAAACGTTTGCCACACCATTGTGAGCAGGGCAATGGACGAGAGCTTGAGCAGCTTCCAGTCGAAGAAGATTTTTTTCGTCATCTTGGGAAACAGACGCTGGACCAACTGGCCAGCCACCATGGGCAGAAAGAGCGATAAGCCAAGCTGCATGAAGACACGCTGGTAGATGTCTGCATAGCCCGAGCCCCGCTGGAGGACCTTGCTGTACCACGAGCCGGTAGAAAGGTACATCTCAATGATAATCGGAGTGAGGAATGGACACAGAAACTGGCCAATGACGGATTGCACGACAGTCAGCGCAGCGTTTCCATGCGCCTGCCTTGTCATGACGACGTTGCTAGACATGGTTGTGGGAGCACTGCCCACAAAGAGAAATCCTATCAGGAGCCATGGGTCCATGAAGCGTGGGTTCGTGGCGCACAGACTGACTATGGCAAAAGTAGCGGCCGAGCATACGAGGTAGCATTGCAGCTGCACGAAAAGGTGGAGTTTCCAGCGCATGTAGTTTGCGAGCATCAGGCGCGTGTCTAGCGTGCAGCCGTTGACAAAGAAGATGACGGATACGGCGAGGTAGGTAATGACGGTTCGCTTTGTCCGCTGCTGGGATGCTGGCACCTGGACTTGCGAGGACAAGAGGACCACGCTGGCCATGGCGAGGAGGAACCACTGGTCTTTGACGAACCATTTCAGCATTGTCGAGATTCTCTTGCGCTTGGCCGTCTTTGGCCTGGGCGCCTCCAGCCCACGCTCCGTCTTGTGCGGGATGCGTGGCGCAGCTTCAATTGGCCCATCAGGCGTACAATGGTCGAGTGTGCGAGAGACGGCGTGGATGGAGTCGGCGTTCACCGCCTCTCCGACTGGCGCATCTGATGCTGCCACGCTTGCCTCGTCGTGCTTGCTGCCGATCATTTCGAGGCGGAGAAGAAGAAGAAAAGAGCAGGTTCTTTGCAGGCTGGCTGAGTGTAGTGGGTGCCCATGGTGTGTCTGCAGCCAGGCTTCTTGGCTTCAAGATATGCCCATTGCCGGCATTACGCCCTTATGCAGCCATGTAGCCGACGTAGCGTCCCTCTATCCCGCTAACGACTTATGGCGGGGTAAATTGCTCCGAGGCGCATTGACAGCGAGCGTCGTGCTGGCTGAGGATTCTGACGGCGGGGACATGGATACAGAGCGATGGCGGAGGTGGATGTGCGAGGCTGGAGGCTGCGGGCTGCGGGCTGCGGGCAGGAGAGAGGAGAGCGGAAAGCGGAGAGAGAAAGAGAAAGGCGAGAGTTGACTAGCAAACGTCACGGTTGGCTTATGTAATCAGTAGCTGCTTACTAAGCACAACCATGCTTTCCTTCCCCTCCCTCACGTACGTCAGCATGCCAACTGTCTTCGCTCTCTGCTCCCAACAAGCCGCACTCACCCGCCACCCAACCCCAGTCGTATATATCAAATACATGATACACAACACCCAAGGCCGCTGGTCGTTGCGTCCCACAAGAAATCCATGCAGCCATGGCAACAACGGCCCGCCCCTCGGCCGCCGAGGGCATTAATAGCACCCGCATCTGGGCGCACGTCCACAGCCAGCTGATGCAGCACGCTGTGCCCGACGCGCGCTTCCACTACGACTTTGCATGCTTTGCGCCTGATTTCCGGAATTCTGCAGCCGCCATGGAGCGGGTGGTGGCGCTGCCATGCTACCAGGCGGCGCGCACCATTCTTGCGACTCCGGATAACAGCCTGGAGCCGTTGCGCGCGAGGGCGCTCCGCGACGGCAAGCAGCTGCTGGTCGCGACGTACAAGTTGCGCCGGGGATTTGTGCTGCTGCACCCAGGCCGCATCAGCGAAGCCAGATACGACGTGGCTGCGTGTTTGGATGGCATGGAGAAAGCCGGCACAGGGCGCGCCGTGACGCTGGCGCAGATGCGCGACCAAGGGCTGCAAATCGACCTGTGTGTGACGGGAGGCCTGGTCTTCACCAGTGCAGGCGTCGTGGTGCGCGAGGCCCCCAGTCTCTTTGAAATGCAGTGGGCGCTGCTGCACGACGTGGGTGCATTGCGTGCAGAGACACGTGTGGTCGCCGTTGCACATGGGTGCCAGGTAGTCGATGAAGCGCATCTTAGCATAGAGCCCACGATGCCACGCAGGCCGGCAGAGGTTCAGTGCGATTATCTCGTCACTCCAGAGGCGACGCTCCAAGTAACGGGCGCAACAAGGCCCACGGGCGGCATTGACTTTGACACTGTAGATCCTCATGGCCTGCAGGACATACCGACATTGCAAGAACTCCGCGGTATCCGCATCATGGAGAAGATTATGCAGAGAGAAGGTTTCTTATCTGGACACGAGGCCAAATCACCGCCGCCGCCGCCATCACAAGACGAGCAGCGAGGCATTGACATTGTCAACAGGCTAATGCAAAGTTTTAAAAGTTGAACCAACAAGTTGGTTGGGCCCGCTTTCCAAGCGATCCACTACTTTTATCTATATTCTATCTATCCTATGTCTATCTCATATCTATTCATGTCTTTTTTTTATCTATCCCGTATAGAGCACCAAGTAAACGCCGTTTGTAATACAGGAAAGGAAAAACACCAACAACCTGTCATCATCGTCGTCTTCGTCTTCGTCATCATCGTCCTATTAAATTGACAGCCTCTTGTAACAGTAGAGACTTGTGACCTGTGCATACTCGAGGTTCGTCACCCTCGTCCGTCCGGAGCCCATCTTGACAAGGATGTCATTCGCCGCAGCCACGCCGACATCGCACACAACAGCCGGGTCGTCTGCCATGACTTCAAAGCCGTGAGACTCGATGCCTGCAGTAATGTGCTGAACGTCGATTTCGACAATCTGCTGGGGCTTCTTGCTAAAGTCTTGCATGACGTCCAAAGGGATTTCCATCATCCAAGGGCCAATGGGGTTGTTGGTCGATGTTCCTGGCGGTTGTGTAAAGTTTGCATTGAGGGCTTTGCATGTTGGTTCGTCGATCAAGGCAATCGTCACAATTGGAGGATTGTTGATGGCCAGTGGCGCTGCAGCAGCAAGAGTGGACATGACGCTCAAGACTATCGAGTACTTCATGCTGGCGGCTTGCTGATCAAGGTTGTTGATCAAGTCTGGTGTTGGGGGTTTTCGTTGAAGTGTGGAAGAGAGGTATAGATGGTTGGTGTCTGTCGCCTTGCCCACCACAACCATCTTTCTTATATGCCATTCTGCGTGATAAAAATACCTCTTCTTCGACGCAGATGCGTCGACTGCATATTCGCGCGGCGGTACTTGTGGCCGAGAAGTGGTGCTGTGACGATGTGTGGCGTCGTGAGCGCGGTGGGCTTCACGATGACTTAGCCGCCAAGCCACAAGATAACCTGATGCCTTGGCAGGTACTTAGTGACTTACCCTTCAACAAGTGGCCCGTGCGCGCTATTCCCACCACCAATTCATCCCGAGCGGCCGAATAGGAAAGCAGAAACACGCTTCCACGGACCATCAGATTTGCCCGCGTTTCGGCCCGTATCAATGGGGTGCCGTGTCTTCTAGAAGGCGGCCGTCGGTGCTGCTCCCAAGACATCGTTTGAAAAAAAAACTCTGAAGGGCCCATGGGCACGGATCGCTATCGTGAGGCTTGCGCCATTTTCCCATGCAAATGCACATGCTTCCGAGAGCAACGACATGGAAAAGACGCTGCTTGCAACAGTTCGTATCTATACAAGGCTCATTCAAAACATGCCTGCATCCACGGCCATGTCGGCCAGCATCTCCTACACCCGTTGGTCAGCTTACGTTCGCAAATCATCATCGCGTAGTTCACAGGGAACGAGGCACACGCGAACACTATCCATGCCATCGATCTCTGATGAGTGATAAAAGCCGTAGTGGGCGAAATGGCCGGCTATCACGTCAAAGAGGGCGGGCTGCGGGCTGCCAGACCGTTTTGCAGAACATGCTGGTCTTGGTGGGTGGCCTCCTACCTCTGCATCATCTCTGTTGACCACTTCATCTTCATCGCGACGTCGCATAAAGCAACCATGGCCGTCTTAAAGCTCCCGGTGTATTATGCATTGGCTGCATCATGGTAAAGTGCTCATCGAGGCCCGATTTCGTATAACCCCTCTCAACAAATGCCTATCAGTCACCCTATTTCATACAAATCACGTGTACGTCGAAATCGCATCGTGCCCATGTCTGCGTGTGGATGATGCCTGTGTCTCCAGACCCGACAAATGCTAGACACAGGGTAGTCGCAACGTCTCGTCGACTTGTTCCCGGACCCGTAATATGGCAACGTCTTTCGGTGGAACCCGGCACAGAAATCTGCATATCATGTCGTCACCAGAGACCTCCACGGAGACGGCCCAAGCAGTCTGGCAAATGTGCTCCGGGGGTCGCCTGGAAGTGGGAAATTCCGAAACAGCCAGTCGCACAGATTCAGCACACATGCATGTTCGCCATATCAAGTGGGTAGACCGGCTTAACGACTTGCTCTAGGCAATCGTCGACCATGCTCGCCCACTGGTGCAACATTGGAATGGAACGTGACGAATTTTGAGTAGATAGGACGAGGCCTGGGACAGTCGAGCATCAAGTCAGGAGAAGAAGTATCCGCGGAGCTCGATCAGCAGCGCAGTCTAGCGCCTCCAGATCCCTGTAGGCATGTATTGGTAGCCCTGCGTCGCTTGGAACTTGATTCGTTGCGCATGGTGCAGGGGAGATACACAGACTCGGGTCCTCGTGAGTCGAATGACTTTGGTCGTGATAGCGCCATAGCTGTGTGGCTTGGTGCGTCAAAATGCGAAAGGCGCTCCGAGGCCAATAGTAGGCCATCGGACAATTGACTGCGGACGGGCCTTGGTCCACGGCGCTGAGGCGCGGTTTCATACGGGAACTATGGACAGTTCGTGCGACGGTGCCTGCATTCGGTAGAGTAAGGCACTCCAAGTGCCGGTGGCCGCGGCAGCGAGTCCACTAGTGCAGTGTGCAATGGTCGCGAGATCCTGCTGGCGGCCTTGTACTCGCAATCTGCAGGCGCACGTGTGGACGCTAGAGCTCGCCATCAGCAGGGTGGCAGCCTGTCTTGCCGTTGCTTTTCAGCGCCACCCAGTCGCCCTATCGACTCGACTCGTCCTTGGCCCAGCCATGGAGGATCACTCGGCACTCATGCGCATGCTCAGCAACGTGTGAGCGTGGGCCCGTAAGAGGTCCACTGAACTGCGCGGACCAGGTACCTAGATAGATGCCACATACGTATATGGACACGTCTTTTCCGCCATTGGCTGTGTGCAGGCAGAGCACTGCCGCATCGAGAGGGCCGGCAGCGGGCAGTCGAGGAAGGTGAAACGTGCGGGTAAAGGACAGACTGGACAGCTATGCAGCGAGAGGCAGCATTGGCCTGTGTCTCCGGGGCATGCTGCGGGTTAAGGGAGGTCAGAGATGGAGGCTAAGAGACGGCACATGCGGAGCGATGCAGGAGAGGTTGGGATTTTCGGACGCTAGGCCCAAGGCGGCTAGGCAGTCACGTGGCGCGCCACCACCACCACCACCACCCTCACCACGTCCCGCCCGTGTGTGTACGAGCCGCTTGCGTCCAGACACTCACACCCACATCCACACCCACACCCACACCCATACTGGCAACCAAACCTCCGCCCAGCCACCCGGTCGCTGCTCCACGAGGCGCTTTAGACTTTGGCCACACCCCGACCTAGCCGTCTCAGATGCATACACATACACATACACATACACATACGTCCACACGGAATGACCCGCTCGTGGCGGGCGCCTTGCGGCTCTCTCGCGCACCTCATGGCGCGCCAATCTCGTCTGGAACCACAGGCTGCTGGCTCGAGGGCCCCCTCTCGTCCCTGCTGCGCATCAACGACATGTCAACTGCCCAGCCGGGTCGTCTTAGCTCCACGGGTAAACGCCCGTCTGGGTATTGGCCTCTCCCTGAAACGGACGAGACGCTGCATCCAGTATGGACCTGCCGCGCAGTGACCCACCGCACTCGTGGCGGCATGTCTTATGCATTGCTTTCTACACTATAGCTCCACATGGCTCAGGCGGACCCACGACGTAAATGCACAATGTCCCCTCGAGCATCAGAGGCGTCCCGCCGGGGCTCTTTGCTGCGTGAACATACACCGAGTGCCTCGATACTATCAACACCATGGCCGTCCCCAACCGAGGCCCCGAGCTGCTTGCAGTCAACATTGTCTTTGTCACGACAGCCGTGGCAGCCTGTCTGCTGAGGTGCTACGTCCGCGTGAGAATGGTCAAGGCTTTTGGCCTCGACGACTGGCTGATGGTCATCGCGACAGTGAGTGATGTGGCGAGCGCGGGTGGCGCATTCCTCTGACTTGATGTCCAGCTCTTCTTCATCGCCTACACCACTTCTTCGTGCATCGGTATCCACCACGGAACAGGACACCATCATCGTGACCTGTCCCCTGACCAGATCAAGAACGCAAAGCACGCCTGGTACTTTTGCTACCTGTTCTACTCGGTATCCATGGTCTGCTCCAAATTGTCAATTGGGTTCCTCCTATTGCGCATCAGCATTCGGAAACTCCACACGTGGTGAGTGGCCGTGGTGCTGTCGGCACAGGTATTGTGAGCTAATAATCATGACAGGATTGTCTACATGGCCATGTTGGTCTCTGTCGTTGCCGGAGGTACCTTTTTCTTTGTCTGTCTCTTCCAGTGCTACCCCGTCTCGTACATGTGGGACCGCATCTCGCAGCAGGGGAAATGCGTCGATAATACTGTCATCACCATCCTTGGCTATGTCTACAGCATCTTCAGCATCATTTCTGATTTTACGTTTGCCATTATCCCAGCCTTTATGGTCTGGCATTTGCAGTTGAAGAGGAGGACAAAGATTGCTCTGATCCCCTTGATCACAATGGGCTGCGTTGCCAGTGCTGCTGTCATTGCGCGTCTGCCCTTTGTCCACTTTTTCAACTCGCCCGACTTTCTTTGTAAGTACCTGCACTGGACGACAGCGCTGGAAACTAATGCGTCCAGGGTCCACGCTTGATATTGCCATCTGGTCCACAGTCGAACAAGGCCTTGCCATTACTGCCGGCAGTCTTGCAACACTCCGCCCCCTTTTGTTCATCGCCATGCACAAGCTCGGTCTATCTACACGCAATCCATCTGCTTATCGCCCATCAGCCTACGGCGTGTCGGCACCACTGCCAGCCAACGGCGCTGCATCAGGCATCAACTCCAAAGCCGACAAGCTGCGACCAGACCAATACAAGCTCTCGGCGACTGTCCAAACGCGCAGCTCGGAAGAAGACAACATGCACGGCGGAAAATCGGCCAACTGGTTCGGCACTGGCGCGCCGCCAAACTCGAAGAAGTCGACTCGTCTGGACAGTGCCGACAACGAAAGCGAGAGGAGTCTGAGAATCACGAGTTCGCGGGGCAGTCTTGAGGATGCTTTTCAGAGTGGCATCATGGTGTCAAAATCGTTTTACATCACGGACGAAGAAAGGGGGTCGGTTGTGTCTGCGCCGTACAGATGAGTGAGATGTAGCAACACGAGATTCAGTCTTCTAGTCGGCGGCCTATTCTGCGGCCAGAATGTCTCATTTCCGCCCAGCCGTCGACTCGGAACTGGCAGTCAGCGCAGCCCGTGCCATAGCGTCCATGCCACACCGCAGAGACCAGGGGTTTCGGCGCCGCCGTCCAACCGCCACGCGTACCATACATACTGTCGTCATACCGCTGCCACAGACAGCACCCAACGCAAGGACGTTTCAAAGCACCTGTCGGTACTGCAATTTTTGACGCAAGTGGGGGCTGTAAGATGGGATTCCCCACATTGGCATGCTGCCCTAAACAAACGGTAAGCTGCATGTCAGAATGACAGCCCCATGTGTAGCTTGCACCGGTTTCAAAGACCTTGTCGGTAACCACCATGATTACCTACGACCAACGGCCTTTTCGCACTCTATTTCAAACGCGTGAGTTCAGTTTTTGCGGCTCGTAGATACCCCATGAAGTAGCCTTGGATATATGTACAGTTTTCCATTTAGTAAGATACATAATGTAATCGAAAATTAATCAACAGGTCACGAGCAATGCACAATATGGGTTAAACAGAGCGACGACAACGACTTTGAATCCAGCATGACATGCCATGGACTCGAGTCAGCAGACGGCACAAGAGAAGATGGCGAATGGCGCTTTGCAGTACTCGGAGGCCATGAAGAAGACAAGACGTCTCGCAATGCATGGCGCAGGCTGATCCTGCTTATTCCTGGCTGCGCAGAAGTGGGGGGGGGGAGGTGAGCATCAACGTCACATGGTCCGAATGGACAAGTGCTTTTTTCTATGTCGCGCGCACGTGACATGGTTACCCGGTTGCTTCCTTCTACACCTACAGTATGCATCTAGCACTGTAGTTTATACGCCACTAGGTCTACTTGCACGCCCTATTCTTTTTCTAGAAGCCTTGGACTAGGATCGACATGTCAGCTTTTCTAAGCGAGGGTATGTGCGTCTTGTTTTTCTTCTCGACCTTCGGTTTAGGTTTGTCTAGCGCCAATCTAGCTCGGTCCGTTACTGGCATGATGCTGGGCCAGCCGGGCTCAATGGGTCATGGGGTATGGAGGGCGTCGGATGTTACTTCTTTAGGCTTGATCACCTTGTATTTGATTTTTATACCTTGTTTTTAGGATGGGGTGTTTTGCGGATCGTCAAGTCCAATGTCCATGGCTGGAATGAGTACATGGATGCATTGCCACAGAAACATCATTTCGTTTCCTTTCTTGCTTTTTGCCGAGTGACTGCGTGCATGTATCTACGTAGCATTTGTCAAGGCAGCAGCTGGTCATTTGGGTAAACCATGCTGCTTGAACCTTTGTCATGTTTTTACAAGGCAGCATGATTAGATATTGGGAGATGTTCATGCAGTTTCGTGCTATATACAGTAATTTGCCCAAGTGCCGAGTATCTACAGCGAATGTATTGATTCCACATGGCTACAAGCAGCAAGAACAGTCGTTGCAACTCGAGTCACGGATCGTGGGAGGTGCGGCACATGTCTGCTGTGTCTCATAAGGCAGAGGATTCGTGGGTGTAGGACGCGTGTTGAGGGTAGTGGCCTTTACCAGGACAGGAATGACAGCGCCAGTGCTTAGTCTGAATGGACGGTGGCCGAGGACTGATGTGTCGTTAGCGCTTACGATCTCGCTGGCAACTAGCGTTGAAACTTACCGCGCAGCAGACTTCCAATCTCGCCAGAGTGGGAAGTGATAGAGATGTATGTACTGTGGTCGTTTGTGAAGATGTCATCAAGCACAGCCTTGGAGCGGGCGTCTTGGCTGGCCTGCGGCTCAGACTTCAACGCGGTCCAATAAGGGTCTTCTTCGGCAAAGCCCTTTTCAAACTCAAATGTAGGGAAGTTCTGGTGGATATAGGTCTTGTTGTGGCGACGGTCGCAAGTGTGCGCACTGATGCCTTCACGAAGCAACTCCTTAATCACCGGGACAACCGGCTTCTTGTTGGCGAGGTTGATGCCCTCAAAAGTCAGCCTTGCAGTATCGAGGCAGCGGTACAGAGGGCTTGTGTAGAAGGTCTCGGGCAGAGTGATCCCCTCGTCTTTGATCAGATGCTTCCAAAAGGCGTTTACGACACGAGCTTGTTGCTTGCCGGCTGCAGTAAGCTTTGCATCTGCCCATGTGGCAGTAGCATTGCCGTCGAGTTCGGACCAGTAGCAGTTCCAGGCAGGAGTGCCAAAGTAAGACTCGGCCGCATTGTGGACGCCCTCGCCGTGGCGGCCCATGAAGAGAAGGCTGTAGCGCTCATT
Organism: Exserohilum turcica Et28A; assembly: GCF_000359705.1. Classification (NCBI taxonomy): domain Eukaryota; kingdom Fungi; phylum Ascomycota; class Dothideomycetes; order Pleosporales; family Pleosporaceae; genus Exserohilum; species Exserohilum turcicum. The sequence goes on along the minus strand of NW_007360059.1, from coordinate 18,116 downwards.
GCGCTTGCATTTCCTATTCAACATGGACATGTAGTGAGCAAGACGCTGCCACTGAGTAAGGTTCTTGCCGTGGGGGAGGGATGCATCGCTTGGATAGGCACGCTCGATCAGGCCAAAGTTGCTAGCGGTGAAGTTGAAAGCCGAGGGATCCGTAGAGTTGTCGTCCTGCTGGAGGATGCCGGTGATGACGGTGAAGTCGACGGCCTTGGCGTGCCTGTGAGCGTCGACGGCAGAGGCTGCGGCCAAGAGGCCGTACAGGAGCGACGAGGCAAGCATTCTCGGCGGTTGAGCTTGCAATGGTGATGAGACGGAACGGCCATTGTGCGGCTTCTTAAGGAGTCTATCATGTTGGATGCAATTGAGCGGCTGGCCGATGGTCGAGACGAAGACGAGTGCGGCGTGGTTGTGGTAGCCAATCAACAGGGCACGTGATTCGGGAGCTTTTTCCTGGAACGGGCTAACGTGTGAAGGAGCATTATCGACCTTCCTCTTTGTGCCACGGAGAGGACGAGACGAGACAAGATAGAAGGAGACAGGAGGAGACAGGAAGAGATGGGACGGGGCAGTGGGGCGGTGGAGATGCAGTGCTGATGCTGCTGGGGGCGAGGCGTCTGTGTGGTTGTGGTGTGGCTTGGGACGATCATGTGACTGTTGCGGCCCGCGCTCGGCGGACTCACGTGACCGCATGTAAGCGGTCACGTGAGGGTCACGTGAAATGCGACTGGTACCTGCCAAGACTCGTGGCTGCAGCTTCCCTGCCGGGGCTCCACAAAAATTGTTGCAGCTGTCGCCAGGCCGTGCAATTGACCACCACCACCACCGCCATCACTGCCAATCACCGCCATGTTCGAGAACCTCTGCGCTCTCCCCGTAGACCACGACATCTTCGTGCAGGCCGTCCATCCCAAGGAGCCGCTCGTCGCAGTAGGCCTGGCCAACGGCGATGTCCACACGTACCGCCTGCCGTCTGGCGCAAGCGACGACGACGACGACGACGATGGCGACGGCGACAACAACACGACGCTCGCCTCGGAGAATGGCTTTGGCACCATAGACCGCATCTGGCGCACGAGGCGGCACAAGGGCAGCTGCCGCACGCTTGGCTACAGCGTCGACGGCGCCTCGCTGTTCTCTGCAGGCACCGACGGCATCGTCAAGATGGCCGATGCCACGACGGGCCAGGTCGCCGCCAAGATTGCCATCCCGCTGGATCCGTATGTCCTCTGTGCCCCGGACAGGACGACGCCGGAACCGACTGCTAACACCGCACAGCTCCAACGGCGCCATCGATGCGCCGACGCTGGTCCATGCCCTCTCGCCCCAGTCGCTCATCCTCAGCACCGACTCGGGCGCGCTGCACATCTACGACATCAGAAATCTCAGGGGCGGGGGAAAAGTGTCGCTGAAGCCAGAGAACACGCACCGCCCCCACGACGACTACGTCTCGTCCCTCACCCCGCTGCCGCCGACGCAAGCGAGTACCAGTGGCTTCAGCAAGCAATGGGTCACCACCGGCGGCAGCACGCTGGCCGTCACCGACATCCGCAGGGGAGTCATGGTCCGTAGCGAGGACCAGGAGGAGGAGCTTCTCAGCTCGGCCATTGTCACGGGCCTTCCCACAAAGGGCTCCAACGTGGGCGAGAAGGTCGTCGTTGGCGCCAGCAACGGCGTGCTCACGCTCTGGGAGCGCGGCGTCTGGGACGACCAGGACGAGCGCATCATCATCGACCGCTCTAAGGGAGGCGGCGAGAGTCTCGACGCCATCACCGTCGTGCCTGATGGCCTTGGCCCCGGCGGCAAGATTGTCGCCGTGGGCATGGGCAACGGCAACATTCGCTTCGCCAAGATCGGACCCAACAAGATTGTTGCTGAGCTCAAGCACGACGAGCTATCCCACGAGAGCGTCATCGGCCTTGATTTCGACGTCACTGGCCGGATGATCAGCAGTGGCGGCAAGACGGTCAAGGTATGGGGCGAGCAGACTTGGCAAGATGTCGATGAAGACGATGACGATGGCGATGACGATGATGAAGAAGACGAAACTCCTGGCGGAAAGCGCCAGCACGACAGCGACGGTGCCGATGATAGTGACGAAGACATGGACGACAGCAGCGACGATGAACCCAAGCAAAAGCGAAAGAGGAGAAAGAGGAACAAGGGCCAGCAAGCAAAGGGCCATGGCATCATGCACTTTTCGGGACTTGACTAAGGCAGACTGACGCTACCGCTACCATGTCTCGTGCTGCATGTTCGTCAGCCCCATCCCTTGTGATTGGTGCCCTAAGAAAAAGTTGGATAGAGGGTCTTGGATCAAAGTTTATTAGTAGTGCTGCGCAGGTAAGCAAACCCCAAATTATCGAGCTGTTTCAGCATTGATAGGAACAACAGAATAATATCCAAATCAAACACCCTACTATCCATTCTTCAAACGTGCCGATACTTTCCCAGCCTGACATCAGCCACCATTCCCTTTGCGGCTTAGTATCTTCTGTCGTCCAGGCTGAAACATGGCAACATCAATCTCTGCCCGCCTTTACACACCACCTACTCAGATGGCTAGCTTACGAAAATCCTATCAGCATATTGAGCATGCGTCGACATGTCCATGCGTAATCGATGCCCAAGGTGTGGCGTCATCATCATCATCAAGCTTCACCCGACCGGTCACTAATTTGCCTCCCTAGAGGACTGCAACTGCTTCTACTCTGCGCTGTCCAAGACAGATGTCTTCGAAGCCGCTACGCTGGAAGGACCCAGCCATGACAAAGGCCATATGGATGACGTCGCCCTTGGCCACATCCGCGAATTTGTAGCTCATAAACAATCTCAGAGTCGTCAACGAACGGCACCCCACTCGTCCTCACAGCTCTACAGACCGCTCGGACAAGGCGAGATACGTGTACTGGAACTGTGTGCTGGCGAATTTGAAGCGCCGCTCCATGCCAATCTGCATGCAGTCAGCATCGACTTTTCACATCCGCCAAGAGAACAGCAGCTTACTTATCATTTGGACGACCCAGCAAATACAAGCAGGAGAACCTTTACATGGACAAGGCATACTAACCACGCTGTGTCCCTTGCTACAGGGAATCCTGTCTGGTACACGGCGCTCAGCTATTGCTGGGGCGCACCCGTGTTCGACCAGGCTATCAGGATCGACAATGACTCCCTGCAAATCTCGCAAAGCTTGGCAGGCGCTCTGCGCCACCTGCGCTTAGCAGAGAAAAGTGTATTCGTGTGGACTGACCAGATTTGTATCAATCAGCAAGATCTGGCGGAGAAAGGACAGCAAATCCCGCTCATGGGCATGATCTACACGCATGCTACCAACACGCTTATATGGCTTGGCGACGTTGATGGGGATGATCCAGCACGTGCATTCGATTTAATGGAGACTGTATATACCCGCTTGCAAGGAATTGATGCACAAGTCACAGCGGCCGACTTTGGCAGACTAGACTTCCCTCCTGCCCTAGACCAAGCGTGGTGGGCTGTCCGCCAACTACTGCGAAGACCATGGTTTAGTAGACTGTGGACGATACAGGAAGCAGTACTGTCGAGGAATCTGTTCCTCAAGTGTGGTCCCGCCTCGGCTTGCTGGGACGACTTTGCAGCATGGTGTGCCTGCTTGGAACAGACGGGCATACTCGGCTGGCTTACCGGCAATATTGATCTAGACCGCGAACTCCATGATGGACGACAGTCGACGCTTTTGCCACCCCAAGGAGCTTCGATTGTCAATTCGATCCAGGCAGACCGTCTTCAGGGCCTGGCTCTCACCCAGAAAGAATACCTCTTGAACATCTTAGTGTCCACGCGGTATGCGCAGGCAACAGAAGCCAAAGACAAAGTATACGGTGTTCTGGGGATAGCGGAGTCCACTATCGTACCTGATTATTCCCCTTCGCTCTCAGCAAGAGACGTCTACCATGAGGCGTGCCTAACGCAGATACCCACATTCCAGTACGAGCTTCTGAGTTGTGTTGACCACGATCAACCACTACAGCCATCATGGGTTCCGGACTGGAGCCAGGCACGTATGACCAACGCCCTGGGCTACTCAACAAAAGCTTGGGCCCTTTATTGCGCTGGTGGCAGACCTGTCACCGGGAAAGAGCCGCCTAGGATGACGCTGAGTTCGGACAAGAAGGCAATCACCTTTACCGGCAAGGTTTTCGACTCGATTGCTAGCTTGGGCGGCGTCTGCGAGAATCCCGCGCTTGATATCGACGATCCCAAGAGTGCCAACATCGACCTGGCCTCGTACGTCGCCCTGGCCATAAAATCGAGGCAATGGCAAAGATATCTTATTGAGGGAACGTCAGTGTATGAAGCCTTTTTCTGGACCCTGCTGGCTGGTCGAGACGGATCCAGCATTTCGGCACCTACGCAGGAGCACAGCGAAGCTTTCGGCTTGATCTTGGACTCGACCACGGGCCAAACTCCTTCGCTGCCTGGCCAGGCTATGAGCGCGCGGCGGCAGAAGGGCCACTTTACACTTGACAATCTCAAGACTCGGAAGCCAGCCAAGACCCTAGAAGACCTGCAAACGGCGCTCCGGGCCGCACTCAAGATGCGTCGTTTCGCTGTGACCAAACAGGGTTATTTCGCATTAGTTCCAAGGGGTGCGCGAATCGGCGATGAGATTGCAGTCTTTGATAGAGCATGTGTGCCTTTTGTAATACGCCGGACGAACCATGATTCAGTGCAGCGTGCATTTGAGCTGCTAGGTGAGGCGTACGTCCACGGTGTGATGAAGGGAGAAGTCATAGACATGGCCAATGTTGAGTTTGAAGACATTACGCTGATTTGATGGGGTATTGATCCAGCAAGGCATGCAAGGTACTGCGTCTTGTGGGATTGCGCAAGGTACCACATGGGCGTGACAGGATTGTCGTGGCAATCATGTCCGCACGCAAAGTCAAACTCTCGGAACATTCACATTAGCAACAAGACATTACCAGGTCACAAGCAAGCCTTTTCATATAAAACGGCGCCCAGTCCCCAGCGCCTCGGCATTTCCATGATGCGCAATCTACATGCGACTAAGCTATTGGCTGAAACTAAGCTCGCCTAAGCTTCCGAAGACTACTAGACGCGCCGTTGATATTGCTTAATATAATGGCATTGCCACAGGACTACGCCGGCGGCACGCGTTCCGGCTCTTCTATAGCAAAAGGGGGCTGGCTGGTCTTGGAGAAGCAATGGTTGGCATGTTGCACAGCATTCGGTTGGTGGATACAAGGGTAATGATCCACCTGTCTGGGTTGAAGAGATGGCAAGGTTCAACGTGAAATAATGCAAGCGCAGCATCATTAGTCGTGGATCAGCATTTGCAACCCCGGGCTTGGGCTTGCAGCATAGAGGGGGAGGGTTCAAGGACGTCATTTATAAGGCACTGCTGTCGACGTCGAATTGGTGCTTGGCCACAGTTCCAACCCAACTACTCACCACACTCCAAGATGAAGATTTCAACTTCTCTCGCGCTTGCGGCGGCAGCCTCGTCCGTCTCTGCCCACACCATCTTCCTCAGTGTCAACGGCGGCAAAGTAGGAGACGGAGTCCGCGTCCCCACCTACGACGGCGTGAGTGCCTTTTGCATTCCAGCTCCTCAATGTTAGCGTCTTCTAACCTGCAATGCAAAAATAAAGCCCGTCTACGACGTAACCACAAACTCGATAGCCTGCAATGGCCCACCCAACGACACCCCGGCCAAAACCGACACGGTCATCACCCTGCAAGCCGGATCCAAAGCAACCCTCACGTGGCGCCACACACTGACGTCTGGCCCCAACGACGTGATTGATGCCTCGCACAAGGGCCCGGTCATGGCCTACATGAAGAAAGTCAGCGACGCCAAGACGGACACGGGCATCGGCGGTGGCTGGTTCAAAATCTCCCAAGACGCATTCGACGGCACAAAATGGGGTGTCGATCGCTTGATTGCCAACCACGGCAATCAAACCGTCACCATCCCTGCTTGTATTGCGCCCGGCCAGTATCTTCTGAGGGCCGAGCTGATTGCGCTGCACGCTGCCAGCCAGTCGTTGGGCGCGCAGTTCTACATGGTGAGTTTCTATGTCTTCTTCTGCCCCCACATTGTTGCCTGGGCTTTTGTCTGCATGCGTTGGAGGGACAGCGCTAATACACAGTGTGATAGGAATGTGCGCAAATCAACGTTGTAGGTGCCTCGGCAGACAAGACACCATCAACCGTCTCGTTCCCAGGCGCGTACAAGCAGAATGATGCGGGTATCCTGTACAACCTGTATGCGGGCAGCAAGACATACACGGCGCCTGGGCCGGCGGTATTTACGTGCTAGCGTGTTGGCGAGAAAGTGTAGATGGTGCTTGGAGAGATTTGGGCATTTTTGTATATACTGATTGTATTCTTCAACCTGGAATTGACATGTATGGTGAATAGCTTTGGCGTGCTTGTCGGGATAAAGAGAATGATGTATCCATCTCTTCGGCTAGATTGAAGCGGGGTCAGCGTCCTATGTTGCCTTTGGAGCTATTGTGAGTCACTATTGCTGGTGCTGCGTCGCTGTAATCAACTGCTGTTGCATCTCTTGAGTCTGGCAGACCTCCTTACCGCATGCCCAGTACACCTCCTTTTCCTCTTGCCCTCCTCTGCATGCCCTGTACCCAGCGATCCTCCATGTCCGCTCCCCTGCATCCCACGAGAGCCCAACGCCTTGACGCCCACTCGCGCCATCCTCCTTCTCATCCTTCTCGCCAGGTGGTCAAGAGACCCAAGAGCATTCCGGCTTCTTTGCATTCTTTCCGGCGTCAACATGTGAGCAGAGTTGCTTGATTGAGAGACTGAGGTGATATAGTGTGAAGCCATATGCAGCGTTTGCTCCATGTACAATTGTCAGCTTTGTTTTTCACACATTTGTAAAAGAGAGCAGTTTAGTACACGCACATGACATGTCATCGTGTGCCACGGGAGACAACAAAAAGGACATTCGTCGGCTGTCTCTGAGCTTGGTGGAATTGGAACTGTTTCTTGCCAGAATCGCCGTGTGTCTTCTTCATCTGAAACGGTGTGGTGAGGAGGTGGGAGTCCGAAGCTGGGGCTGATTTGATCCAACCAGTCCAGGATGCGCTGGTCGGGATTCTGTTCTTGGTCGGGCATGGATGTAGCGCTGGCCCGGCGATACAACGCCCCTGCACGGGTACCAGCCCTCCTTACATGCAGGCTTTCATCTGGTTCCTCGTCTGCGCAAGACTCGCTGATGCAGGCTTGATGTGTTCTCGAGTCTTTGATCGTCTTGCGAGGATATTTGCCTGCAGCCCCCTGATACCTTGTTTCTTCCCTCACCACACCTTCAACACATACTCCCGTCTCATCTCGTTTCACGCCCAGCGTCTCGCCCTTCTCATCATGCCTATTAGTCTCTGCATCTCTGACCCAAAAATAATAATGCGGAACGTCACACCCAGGAAACCTGACGTATCTCAGATTGTCCAGCGTCTTCGGTCCCTCTTCCCTCTGGGTGCACACAGCCCCAAAGTCTAGAAAAGCAGGAACATATCCCACCGCTGCCGGCCTCCACTTGCACGCCTCATATACCTCGGCCACCAATCCCGTCTTGATCCTCTTTCTCTGCCCAACTCTGACATCCCTGTCATTGGCGCATGCCTCAGAACGACCCCTCACACGTCTCGCTTTGCTGCTTTCCACTTCCCACTTTTGATACACGTCTGCAAGACTCTTTGTGCTATTGGCTGCGCAGGGGAGGAAGTACATGTGAGCCGTTGAGGGTTGGATTAGCGTTCTCAAAGCCCACTGCACGCCTGTCTCTATAGTGGCTTTGCGCAGGAGACCGGATAATTGGCCTCTGTGGGCTGCGGCGCGGACGGGTTGCGAGAGCATGGGGACATAATCTGGGGGGATGGCAGGCGGGTACTTGTGTCCAGGGAGGAACAGCTTTTGCTTGGTTAATGTGGTGACGAGTCTGAGTGGGACGTAGGGAAGGGTTCTGGGTTGAAAGTGGAAAGGAGACGATGAGGGAATGGTGCATGGTAATGTTTCGTAGGGCCATTCCAAGAGACGCAGTGTGCATAGAGGGGCGAGATGGTCTATTGAGTTTGGTAGAGATTCGGTCGAGGTGCTGTCCCAGGAGGAGTCACTGAGGGCTTGTCCTATGGCTTCGCGCTTGTATTCGTCTCTGGTTTCACGCTCAGCCTCGATTTCAGTATCGCTCAGTGTGTCGTCGCTGACGCTTTCGTCTCGCTCTCTCTTTCTCTTCTTCTCCAGTTTTTTCCTCTGCCTTGCGTTGATCAATTCTTGCTTCTCGGCAGCGATGCGTTCCTCTTCTTTCCTCGCCTCTTCTTGCTTGCGGCGAAGTGCATTTAGATTATCACGTTCAGTGCGCCTCTTTGCCTCGTCGTTCCGCTTCAGTGCCCATGCCATCTCCACCTTTTTCATGTCCTTGCGATATAAACGTCGTTCCTTGGTGGCATCAAGAAGCTCTTTGTAGTTGTATGTGTCGTAGACAGAATCCGTTCTATCCTCATCGCGCACTTTGTGTGTCCCGCCTCGGCGGTGTGCAGTAGCTTGCCGAGCCATGTCACGTCCGGAAGGCGCTTGCGAACTATGATGATTGGTAGCATTTTTCTTTCCCCTTCTTCTAGCCATTGTGTCAGTACTTTAAGTTTTGGGCCTGCGAAACCGAATCGAGGCAAACCGTCTGCTGGATGCATTGTAGGAGCGACACGGAGTGATTCAAATATCCACTGCGAAGCCGCATGTGTGATGAAGCATGAATGAAAGACTTGACTTTGAGCTGCTTTGTTGCCACGACAGCCTTTGTCTCATTAGTAGTATGCAGAGCTCGCCAACACCCCCAGACACATGACAATGTGATTTCACTTTGATTCAAAAACAGTTCATTTGCAAGATTCTAGGGTATCTCACTAGGACAGGTTAACTGACGCGAGTCTGGATTCGAGAGATCTGCTTACAGTTCCGACTTTTCTCCATCCGCCTTCCGCTTCTCCGCCTTGAAGTCAAAGAAGCCTTCGAGCTCCATGTATTCGGCGGTGAAAGCTAGGACGAGTTTTGTCCAGTCCTCAACGGTATCCAGGTCGAGATGCTCTCCATCATCTTCCATTGTGTGCCATACCCTTGGAAAGGGCGTGGGAATCATGTGCAGGATCTCAACGCCGCGAGCCATGAAGGGAACATGGTCGTCCTGGACGAAGCCACCCATGAAGGCACTGCTGGCTTTGTCCGCCTCGGGCAGAAAAGGCTGCTCGGCGCGAGGCTTCCTGTCCTCGCGCGTAGCCATCTTGGACTGGTGGTTAGGAGACGACTTCATCAGGCCGAGCTTTCGCAAGCGCTCCTCGGCCTTTGCCATGTGCTGGTATGCCCAGTGCGTCGTCATAAAGTAGGAGGGGATGCTGGGGTTCTTGGCGCCCAGTAGATCAAGCAAGACGAACAGCTCGATCGAATCGAGAGGCGTGCGATAAATGGATTGAGCGGCATGGAAGGTCCCCTCCCAGTCCTCGGCCAGAGCCCTGCAGGCCGTCGGTTAGTCAGTTGCCATGGCCACGTGTTGGGAATCTGTCGCACCTTGCGCCATAGAGACTGTCGGTGTCGGTCCAGCTCTTGAAGGCCTCTTCGCCGTCGAGCAGCAGCACCTGGACGCCCCTGTGCTCCACTTCGAAGTCGTCCTTTTTCGCCGCGGCCCATTTTTTGGTGAGGGCAGCGTCGATGCTGCGCACCACGTGCATGATCATTGCGCACGGCGCGGCGCTGTCCGTGGCGCCGATGAAGCCGGCGGGCGTGTACTTGCTGTCGTAGTGGGCGACCAGCGCCAGTCTGGACACGTCGCCCTCCATGCTGCCGGGGGGGTCGCGCGTGGCAATGATGTTGACAAACGGCACCTCCTTGCCCTTGCTGACGGGCGTCGTCGACGTCGAGTTGTGCATCGTTAGCTTCCACTCGGGCAGGTGCGACTTGAAGAAGTCGAGAAAGTGCTGGCGCACGGCAGCATTGCCCTCGGTGCCGGATACCCTGGGCACCAGGATGGGCGCCAGCAGGGCGCCCTTTTTGATGTCGAAGTCATTGCCGGGGCCGGGCAGGTGCTTCAGCGTGTCGTCGCTGAGGCCGTGGTAAGCAGCGCCGAGGGAAAGAAAGGAAAGGAGCGTCAGGAACGCGGGGGGTATCAGCATCATCGCGACCTATCACATGGGACATGCACTGGGGAGTGGTGAATGGGAATGGGAATGGGGATGGGGAGTGGGAATGCGAGTGGGAATGGGAATGGGAGTGGGAATGGAGGGGAGGGAGGGGTGGAGGAGGAATGTTCAGATGCGATGTACGAGTGGGAGCATGCTGACGGACGGCGGCGGGCGCATCAAGTGGAGCTTGCGGAGGTGAAAGCAGAAGCAGAAGCGTGGCTTCTCCCGCCGCCCTGGGCGCTTTTCGGAGCCTCGTTGATCCGCCCCCGCCCTGGCGCTTGTCTGCTTTGGGCTAGTCTGCCGCCGCCTCGCACGTGACCACGCGACGCTGCAAAACTCAAATCTCCCCTCTTGTGCCTGTCAATGACTGGCCAATTGGGCACTTGGCCCTCGACGACAGATGGACCTGCTCCATACCAGCCCGCCTGCTAATACTCACCACGCCCGATAGGCCTCTTCTCCAAGTGTCCTGCCCAGCTGCCACTCCATCACCAGCCCAAGACATCCCCGGCCAGCATGCAGCCGCGAGTCTTCGCTTTCGCAGCAGCCTGCAGAAGCGTGGCGCCAGCAGCAGGACGAGGGACTCCCGTCAACCGCATACGCACTGCCGGTTTTGTGTGTCGAAGCTGTCAAAGGAATTTCTCCACGTCGCCCGCCCTGCGCTGGTTTGGCAAGGCTGCCAAGGAGACTGCCAAAGCGGCCGAAAAAGAGCGGAGTGCGTACTGGCCAGCACAATCTTACACCAAGAGCCCCTCGTACTGATAGCGGCTCAGAATACAAGTCGAGACTCCTCATCTACGACGCCGGTGATGCGCGAACTACGTGGATCTCCTTCTGGAAAGCAATGGCCCTGCTGCAGTTTGGCACCACCTTGGTCTTTGGTGTGCCGCCCCTATGGAACAATGAAAACCAGCCAGACCCGCGACTGAGAAAGGCGCAGGCGATGTTGGGTGAGTACTAAGATTTTTGCTGCCATCTCTACTCTCCGTTTTTCACTTCTTCCGTCTACCAGCGTAGTGAGCTTTGGGAAACTTTTTTTTTCCTTTTCTTTTATACTGCCTGGCCACTTTGCCTGGTATATTTTATCATTCTTGGCAACCATGCCATTGTATTTCAAGACCATTGTCTGTTTTTCTTCATATGCAGCAAAAAAAAGAAAATCAAGCATACACGGCCTCCACAGTAGCCAAAACACCAAGAAGAGCCCGAACCCACATCTAACACCCCAAAGTCGGCATCCTCGGCACCATCCCCACCCTCACCCTCGCCTACCTCACCGCTCCCTTTGTCCACCAAGTCTTTCTCCAGATTCCCGAATCCGCCCGCCGTTCCCGCCATGATCTCCTGCGCTTCGCCTCCACCCTGCGCAAGCAACCCCACGCAACCGCAAACACCAAACTCGAGTTTGTCACTCTCCGCATCTTCCCCTTCCGCAAGCATACGACTGCCTTCCTGCACGAGCTGCGTGCCTTGCCTCAGCGTCGCTTCCGCCTCGCCAATATCGAGCTACCCAAGACGGAAGCGTGGGCCCAGCGACAGAGGGAAAAGGGCATTCTCAGACGCATGATTGATGTGATTAACGAGCCTAGGTTCAAGTTTTATGTCAAAGAGGGAAGGCTGTATACGATGAAGACGGGCGTGCCTGGCGTGTGGGAGGAGGTTGCGGCGAGGATCCGCGATCAGACGGTGGCCGAGACAGACGAGGCCGAGAGGAAAAATTACGTGGGTGGGAATGCTGGTGTGGCGAAGAAGCCGGTTGTTGTTGCGAAGAGGGTGGTGAAGCCTGTGGGCAAGGTTGACGACAGCATCAAGAGGCAGACGACGAGGCTAGCTAGGAAGTGACATGTTGTGTGGGCAAGTCTGGCATGAACATATTGGTCGATTCACCCAGCGGCCTTGAAGAGCTGTTCAGACAGACGAAGCTCAAGCTTGGGTTGATGCGACCACGCATGCGGATTGTACTAAAACACCAATCACGGTGCTCTGTGTAAATGAAACATATACATCCATGTACCGTCTTATATGCATCATCACTGCATGTGCATCACACAAATCATACCACGTCAATCGCCACACCATACCAACACAGTAGTATTGCAACCCTATGCCTGCTCCACAGATGTTGCCCTTTCCTTCTCAAGCGTGTCCTCGTAACTCAGAGACCCCTTCTCCATCGACAGGCCTGCAACTGTCTCATTGACGAGACCAGACCGCCCCACGAGCTCAGCAAGCCCAACCTCGAGATAAAATGCCTGAGAATGATCGAACATGCTGGGCATGCGACAAGGTTGTTCAATCCATGTGGATACCCCCGAGTCTTGCTGTGTTCCTGCTTGAAAGTTTTTCTGTTTTCCTCTCCCAGTTTGGTTGGCTTCGCTGATAGAGATGGATATTGATTTTTATTGTGTCCATCACATCGCAATGAGCGCGCCAATTTCCTCGGGATTCAGTCAGTTCACCCCCAGGCATACGGACAACTTGCATCAGTCACCTCTTCCGACCAACTCAACACACTAATGCAAGGCACGCAAGCTGCCAAGATACTCCAACAAGTAAAGCGTCGAAATAGTGGGGTATCATTTGAATCATAAACTATTCTTTGGTCGCAATCATGTTTTCCGTTGACGATTCTTCGCTTTAGATAGCGCCTGTGATATTGCAGCGAGATCTTCCTCGACGGCCTCATCATCTTCACTTTCTTCGTCCTCGGCACCCTCAACAGCACTGTCATCCGAGTCATCATCGTCTTCTTCAGCATCATCGTCCTCGCTGAAGCCGCCAAACTCGTCGTCGTCATCGTCGTCATCGTCGTCTATCTGGTCTTGAGCTGCGCCACTTGCGTCTGTAGTGGCCGCCACACTTGCCGTAGCCTGGCTCTCACCATCGCGCTTCCGCTTCTTGCTCATCTCACCAAGTTTGCCGTCTCTCTTCTCATTGACAGGACCGGTCTCTTCGCTTTCCGTGAACGGCGGTGGAGTGAACCAGGGGAGTTTTCCTCTTATCCAGTCGTTGAGAACCATCTTGGCAGCGCCGTCAATGTCGGCTTCACCTCCCTTGAGGAGACGGCCACTCTTTCGGCACAGTATTTCCAAAAACCGCACAGCATCATTCTCGTAATCCTTTTCTTTAATATCGTAAGTCCTTTGGAGATGCTTCGGTTGTACCTTCCTCAGGACTGCTTCAATGTACTGTGCAGGGTATTCGACGTTCTCCACACGCACACTACCACGCAACAAAAGATCTTCATCCGTGTCGTTTTGGTTCGGCGGAACGATACCCGGACAGTCGATCATGTAGATGCGCTTCATTAGGGTAATGTATTGCCAGACCTTTGTCTCACCGGCGATGGGCGCGACAACACAGACCTTCTTCTTGCGGAGGGTGTTGATGATGGATGACTTGCCAGTGTTTGGATAGCCAACCATACCGACCGAAATTTGCTTGCGATCGCTGTGGAGCGAGCTGAATTGCCGGAGGAGGGCAATGAGGGAGCCCTTGCCAAAGCTGTTGTTGATAGAGGCATGGAAAGCTGCGTCAATGGTTAGTCGATGATCAGAAGTGGAAAGCGATCAACCGTACCCAGCGTTGGAAATTCGCGACTTAAATGCCGTACCCATGCGGCCTAAGCAACGTTAGCTTTGTCCATCGGGCAAACATATTGAACGTGTTGGCCATGGAATGTGTGAAATATTACTAAGAGTACCGCCATGAAGCTGCGAGTGCAGAGACGGTCCTCAACTCAAACAAATCACGCGTGACTCTATTGACCGACAACCAAGACGGTTGCCAATCGACCCGCAATCAAGACGATTGCTGGCCAGCGAGCCACTTTTACTCTTCCCAACTTGTAACAGAACCGTATTCATTGCAAAAGAAAAGGTCCTTGACTTAAGGAGGGTGATGGCGAGGGAAATTACGGGGGAGGAAACATACCGCTACTTTTGAGGGCACGAGGTCAACCTTGTTGATGACAAAGACAAGGTGCTTATGTGGAGCCTCTGTGCGAATGTACTTTTCGACTGAGCGACATCGTGTGCCTTCGGGGTCACGGGCGTCTAGGACGTGCAAGATGACATCGGAGGAATCGATGACCTAGCAGGGTCAGTGAGCAGTCCAAGTGGGACTGAGGGAAAAGAGCTACCTTGTAAAGTTCGTTCCAGATGCGCTTGGACGTGCCCTTCATGAAGATGAATTCTCGCGCCGACGCGAGCTCGCCGTTGGCGTTGGCGTTGTCGTTGAAGCTTTCCTTCTCCTCGCCCGACGTGCCCGACAGTAGCTTGGCTTGCTCGAGGCGCTCGAGATAGGATTCGTGCATGGTGCCGGTGCGGCCCGCCAGATCCTCAATCGAGCTAAAGTCGAGCTTGGGTCGCTTCCGCTGGGCCTTGGGGCCAAACGTCTCGGAGAAGGGCTGGCTGTCGACGGCGATCTTGGCAGCGTGCTGCTTGAGGCCGGGGATCTGGCCAGGCGTCTCAATCAGGCTCATGGGCAGCTTGTTGCGCTTCATCAGATATGTGCTGGGGTCCGAGGCCTGGGCCTCGACGGCCGAGCGGAAGCTGTCGAGGGCCTCTTGCGATATCACGCGCGTATTGTTGAACCACTTGCGGTTGGGCTCGACGCGGGCGACAGGCGCCTCGCGGCTCTGATACGAGGCCGCCTTGGTGATGTCTCCCCGGGCATTGCGCTCGGCCTTGCCGTCGGTGAGGCGCTTGAGCACCTTTACCTTTTTCGCATCGCTGCACAAGCTATTGTCAGTATGGAGCTCACGGCAAGCAGCAGCAGCAGCAGCAGCAGATGCATGCATACCGGTAGAAGTTTGTGCCCTTGACCTTGACATTGCCCATGCCGTCGTGGGTCTTGCCCTCGCGCTCGCGGCGGCTCTTCTCTTTCTTGTGGACGCCCATGGTCTGGCGGTGGCGGGCGCAGCGATTGTCGAGCGGAGGAAGAGCAAAGAGATGCGGTCGCGACCATGGGCAACTTTTTTTTGGAAAGGCGGGCGCTAGTCCGGATGCGGCCTGGCGCCTTGGCATCGACAATTTCGAAGCGGGCGCAACGACACCACGACATCACGTCCGCATTGCCCTGCGAGCCTCAACACCATCGCAATGCCCCCGCGGATACCTGCCCGCCTTTGCTGGGCCTCGTCTCCGCCGGCGCCCGCGGCCATTGGGCCCGCCGGCAGCCGGAGTGTGCGCGCGTTCTCGTCGACGCCCGCCGCGCTGGCCCTGGGGCCGCAGTCACCAAACTATATCGAGGTCCCCAGGCCGCTGCAGCCCACGTACCCAGCCAAGCCGACGGTCAAGGGACACCTGCCAGTCCCACGTGACATCTTCAGGACGAGGAACAAGCACCCCAAGGAGTCGGACGTCTTCATCGCCAGGGCCGCCCGGGAGCCCAAGCAGGTCAAAGTGCCGGGCCCCTACAGCAGAGATGCCGACTACCGGCTGTACAAGCAGAGGCTGGCGGAGAAGCGGAGAGAGGCCCTGAAGGAGGGCGTCAAGCAGCTGCACGAGCGCAAGGTCACGTCCGAGGCGCAGTACATGGCCAGGATCCAGGCCAGTGGCGCGCACCGGCGGGCATTGGCCATGGCGCCTCGCCGCGATGTCGATATCCTGACCGAGACGTCGGTTGCCGAGGGCATCCGCGACTTTCTCGCAGACAGCCTGCCCCCGCGGCCAGACATGTCCAAGGCCCGCAGCAAGGCATACCAGCGCCGCATGGCCAAAGTGCAGGAAACGCGCGCATCCCGCCTGCACGACCTGTATACCAACGCACGAGAGTTCATTGTGGACGAGAAGCAGCTGGAAGAAGCCATTGACAAGGCATTCGGCACCGACGAGTCGCCCGTGGGCTGGGACCCCAAGGGCAAAATGGGCCCGAGACACGAGGGCAACGAGGGCCTCAGCCCATGGCACGGCCCCCTGCCCGAAGGTGTGGGCGACATGCTTCAAAAGCTCAAGGGCGGCGAGGGTGTTGGTCTCGCCAAGGAGCGCGTCAAGAAGCTTGCCGAGGAGCTCACCGGGGGCAAGATGTAAGAAGTGTGAAGAGTTATGTATTCTACGGTCAATGTATACCATGGCAGCAACGAGTCCAGCTGTCTTTCCATCCAACCATGGCATCAGCAAGTTCGATACTTTGAAACCAACTGACCACGCCACCAAGGCCGGACGCAGCTACTCAGGCATCTCCTATCTACAGCCACGGGCCATGTTTGTTATCTCGCGACTGGAGTGAGGCCAGCGGTGTGAACGTCCAGTGCACGTGGAGTAGCTTTCACCTCCATCTCACCGATTCGGACTAGTCCTACTCCATGGTCCACGTTGTAGCGCCCTCCCTGGTACTTTATTCTCCCTCACTTTCCTCAGTAGCAAAGTCTTCTTTCGCCCGTCAACTCAACCCAACTCCATTATTCACAACTATTCCCTACACAACAGCTACCACCAATACCTCTAAATGTTCACCTTCAACTTCTCACTCCCTCTTCTTCTCCTTCTTCTTCCCCTCTTCCTTGCCATCCATGCGGCCGCCCTGCCGCCCCCTCAAATTCCCACCCCCCAGCGCCGCGGGATCCCCTACAACGACGTCTCTTTGGTTTCCCTCTTCAACAAACCCGGCTCGCACGCTACGTGGCGCTACAACTGGGACTCTTCATCGCCGCCATCGACTGCCTGGTTCGACTTTGTACCCATGCTGCACTCGCTCCGAGACGACCATACCGGGCACTGGAAAGCGAATGCAGAGGCGGTAGCCCGTGGCAATTACGAGGGAATGAACGGACGAGCGACATGGGTGTTGGGATTCAACGAGCCTGACAATTGCCTGTAAGTCTCTCGCCCGTTTTGCAAACAAGATACATGTGTACGTGTGGATGCAGGAAGGCAAGGAGACTGATGCTACTGTACAGGCCTGGGGCAGGAGGTTCCTGCATCGATGTCGCTACTGCAGTGGCTGGATGGAAGAAACACATGCAGCCGCTTGCCTCGTTGAACAAAAACATGTATCTTGGGTCTCCGGCGGTTACCAATGCTGCTGCGTCGGATACGTCGGGGCTGGGGTGGCTGGCCAAGTTTATGGAGAAATGTGATGGGTGTAATATCGACTTTGTCAATATCCACTGGTAAGCTCCCGTCCCTTGAACCCACACGCCATTTCAGCAGGCGTGGGTGATGGCTTCACACACTACCTTGGAAGCACGCATGAAAAGGTTCTCATCACCTCATAGGTATGGGTACGCCAACGCCCAGGCATTCAAGTCGCACATCGAGGCCACCCGCAAAGTCGCGGGCGGCCGCCCCATCTGGGTCACCGAGTTCCAGCCCTCAGGCACGACAGACGAGGTCAAGCGATTTCTCGAGGACGTGATGCCTTGGATGGACGCAAGCACGGATATCCATCGGTATGCGTACTTCATGGCCGCACAGGGTGAGGGTATGCTTGTGGATAGTAATGGCGGACTTGGTGAGATTGGCAAGACGTATGCGTTCTTTCACTAGAAAAAAAAAGGTGCAGATGACCACGAAATGTGTTCCGGGGAATTTAGGCGCGCTCCCAGGATAGAAGTAAGTTCAAGATACATGTCAGTACTAGAGATTAGTGTAGAATTACCACACTAGCTACACGGCCGGCATCCACGTCTGCCCAATGGCCTTTCTGAAGCCGCGCTCAAACACGCCAATCGTCTCGTTCATGCCCATGCCACTTGCAATGGCCAGCTGCAGCATGATCCTCGCTTGAATGGGGTGCACAAATCCTGCCGTCGCATATTATTATTATTATTATTCTAGTTTAACGTCCTTTTTCAGCCCGAAGGGCTATATAAGACGTGTAGGGTTCTTAGGCCTACAAGTATCTAAGTAGGTTGTTTCTAGCTACAATATTTAGGAGGGGTTTTAACTAGATGAAGGTGAGGCTCGTAGCCTATTGGTT
>NW_007360058.1:0-2487 GCF_000359705.1 Exserohilum turcica Et28A | reverse complement strand
GATGATGCAGCTGCTTAGCCTAATGGCTAGTCGCCTAGAGGCACTTGAGAGGAACCAAGCCGAAGGACGTTCGGAGTCATCCCCAAGAGTCGACACTCCTCCACTACCGCTAACAACAGTCGCCGAGCTAGCAGCCCGCAAGAATAAGTTTCCCGACCTAGAGCGTTTTGATGGGACACGTGATAACTACCTAGGTTAGAAATTTAAGTGCGAAGGGAAGCTAGAGTACGACCACGCTATGTTCCTAACGGAGGACGCAAAGGTCTGATACGTGCTTAGTCGAACGAAGGGCAAAGCAAACCAGGTCCTTCTTCCCTGGGTGCTTAAGAATAAGGAACGAACTATGGCTGGCCTATGGGAGCACATGGATACTCACTTCTAAGACGTGCACTAGCAGCAGCGTGCGCTAAACAAGCTTTAGCACTTAAAGCAAGGACGACGACTAATACGCGACTATGTCTTGGAGTTCAACTAGCTTCGCGTAGAGTCTTGATAGCAGTTTAGCCTAGTAGTAGCTTGTGAGATGTTTAGTAAAGGACTTGGAGAAGAGCTCTAAAAGCTGATGCTCTATACTCTAAAGAACGGAAGTCTGAAGGAATATATGGACAAGGCAATTGAGCTTTCCAATGACCTATACTGGATCCAGTTGCACGGGAGGAATCGAAGGAACGCGGCCTACAGTCATGCGCAAGCTCCCCCGAAGGTCGCTTAGCGAGATGCTAGTCTAGAAGCGATGGACTGGGAGCCCTCGAAGGCCAATCGGGCACGGGAAACGAAGGATAGACTAAGGCGGTCCCCACTAGACTGCTACAGCTGCGGCGAACTGGGCCACATCGCTAGAAACTGTCTGAACACTACTTGGGTTAAGAGAGCCGTTCCCCTAAGCGAAGGGCAGAGACGCCAGAAACAGATCGAATGCCCAGACGATAGCGACTCGGAAAAAGAGTAGCTCTGGGCCAGAGTCTCGGCCCAGAGCCTCTGAAGATGGATTGGCAGACACGTAGCGAATGGAATCAGTTTTAGCAGAAGCATATGCGTCCCCCACTAATTACTGTAGATCTTATCGTGAACAACGTAGCAAACGCTGTTGCGCTTATAGATTGCGGATGCCTATGCTATGCACTAATTAGCAAGAGATTCGCTTACCGCCACTGTCTAGAGCGCTTTTAGATCCCCTCTTGGATGATTGAGGGAGTGAACAGCAAGCTGTTAGAGATTAGCGAGGTTGCTTGATTCTTGTTCAAGATGTATAGGTACGAAGAGACTGCTTATGCATACGTGATGGACTTGTCCTCTAGTGAGGACGTGTACCTTAGCAGGGGATGGATGGACCACCAGGACGTATCAGTATCTCCTGCTAAGAAGAGTATTTTTATCCACTTGAAGGGCATTCGAGTAAGGTTAACTAAAGGACGCCTATGAGGAGGAGTTAGCTAAGTTAACGCCGCAGCGTTTGCGGCCTTAGTTCGTAGGCATAAGAACGCTCCGAATAGCGTTTAGATCTTCGCCGCGTCGATTGCAGACATCGACAAGGCGCTACAACCGAAGAAGCCCGTAGATGTACGAGCACTGCTACCAACACAGTACCAGGAGTTCTATGAGCTCTTCAACCCGAAGCAAGCAGAGAAGCTTCCACCGCACCGAGGGCCAGGGGTGGACCACAAGATCAAGCTAGAGCCGAAGGATGCTTAGCCACTGTGGGGACCCCTCTATAGCATGTCGCGCGGAGAGCTCCTAGTCCTTAGAAAGGAACTTACATCACTTCTTAAGAAGGGATTCATCTGCGTAAGCAGCTCGCTAGCTGCAGCGCTAGTATTGTTCGCCAAGAAACCTGGAGGAGGGCTCCGACTGTGCATCGATTATCGAGCTCTAAACGCAATTACTAAGAAGGACCAGTACCCGCTACCCCTCATCCAAGAGACACTTAACAGCTTAAGCAAGGCCAAATAGTTCACAAAGTTGGACGTTATCGCAGCCTTCCACAAGATCTGTGTCGCACCAGGCGATGAGTGGAAGACAGCCTTCTGAACAAGATTCGGACTGTTTGAGTGGCTAGTTACCCCCTTTGGCATGGCGAACTCCCCAAGTACTTTTTAACGATACATTAACTAGACCTTGAGAGAACACCTAGATGACTTCTGCTCAGCATACCTGGACGACGTACTAATCTACACCGATGGCGATCTGCGCCAGCACCGAGAGCACGTCCGAAAAGTGCTTAGCAAGCTGCAAGCCGCAGGGCTACAGGTGGACGTCAAGAAGTGCGAGTTTGAAGTCAAGACAACCAAGTACCTTGGGTTCATTATCGAAGCAGGTAAAGGGATAAGCATGGATCTAGCCAAGGTAGCCGCAATCCGCGAGTGGGAGGCACTAAAGACAGTAAAGGGAGTAAGATCGTTCTTAGGGTTCGCGAACTTCTACCGAAGGTTTATTAAGAACTTCGCGCAGCTAGCCGCACCCCTTACTACGGCTTACAGGTGACGTCCC
>NW_007360057.1:0-2406 GCF_000359705.1 Exserohilum turcica Et28A | reverse complement strand
CTCCCCCGCGCGCCCCCCCCCCCGTGACTTTCTTCCGTGCCGCCTTGGTTGACACCCACGACACGACCACCGCACACTCGCCCCCAATGCACATCGATCCGCATCCTCTGGCGGAGTTTTTTTCTTCTTCCGCTTGGCATACGACTGCATGCACTGCATGCACCCAGGGACGCCCCAGTTATGTTCCGAATGTCACGGGCGCGGGCCGTGAGCCCTGAGATTCCAGTGTCCACCATATCATTTCGCGTGGCCGCTGATCCATATCCATACCGGGCTCGACGTCAGCCAGCCATGCCTCTTCAGTGCCCAACGCCGACGCCACCAGCACGTTTTCCGGTACTCCATGACATCCGGCTGGCCCTACACTAGCCAAAGGAAAAAAAATCAAGCGCGCGCGGGCCACTGGCGGAGCTGATAGCACTCTCGGCTACAGCCAAACAAATGCCATTACTCTGATCTGGATCCAACCCCACCAGGAAGGCCACGAGGCAAGATTTTCCACGCGGGTCGACAATGGCCCTGGTCGCCCCACGAGGTCACCCGTATCCACGGCATTGTGTCCCTCGCCCTGCATATCGCGCACCGTGACATGAGCAATGCCTCCCTAATGCTGCATCCCATCTTGACCCCACGGCCCTTGATTATGCTGCCAGTCCCCGCTCTGCATGGGCTTCTGAGCCTGCCATACCACCACTCGCTGCATCCTTGAGACTCGACTCCCTCGACACTCGGCATGTCTCCCAATGTAGGGCTGGGCTCTCAGGGTCCGGTTGAGCGCGGATGGAGTCTCTGGCTCACGAGCGTGCTGGCCGTCATACTCGCGGGCCTCTTTGTGTGCGCACGCCTTGCTCAGCGATTTATGAAGCGGAGTGGGCTGGGGGTGGACGACTATCTGATTCTGGCAGCATTGGCCTGTTCCGTCTTGTTGACACTGACCGAGTGTCAAGGTGAGTGCATCTGGGCGTTATACAACGACTGCTAACCCCGTACGTATAGCTGTGGTATACGGCTATGGGAGGCCTTGGAAGACACTGCCTGCTGATTCGCGCGTCATTGCTCGCAAGTGGTTCTATGGGGCAAACAGTGCGTACATGTCCAGCCATCCTTGTCTCCACGACTCTGCTGACCACGATAGTCGTCTACAAGCTGGTCCTCCTATTCAACAAGACGTCTGTTGTCTGCCTGTACTACCGCATCTTTGCCGTCTCCACCAAGTCTTTCCGCGTTGCCTGCCATGTCATGAGTAAGTGTCTTGATTGGCGTGGTGGAAACCGTTGCTAAGTCTATCCAGATACTTGGATCGTGATTACAGGCGTGGCCTTTAGTATTGCTACCGTCTTTCAATGCACGCCAATCGCCGGGTTTTGGGACCACTCGATCAAAGGAGCAAAGTGCTTTTCGAATGAGCCGTGGTGGATCTCGTACGCGACGGTCCAGATCACCACCGACTTTGCACTGCTTTTCATGCCCTTCAGACAGATCCTGAAACTGACCATGGGTACGACGGAGAAACTGGGTATAGCCCTTGTGTTCGGCACTGGTGGATTGTATGTACCTTGGAGCATCTATCCGCGGCACTGTACTAACGCCACAAAGCGTCACTTTTGCATCCATCTATCGGGCTACCACGATTGCAAGATCAGCCACCAACCCCG
This sequence comes from Exserohilum turcica Et28A, assembly GCF_000359705.1. Lineage (NCBI taxonomy): Eukaryota > Fungi > Ascomycota > Dothideomycetes > Pleosporales > Pleosporaceae > Exserohilum > Exserohilum turcicum. The sequence goes on along the minus strand of NW_007360057.1, from coordinate 751 downwards.
ATCCAACCCTGGGCCCTATTCCCGCGACGATATGGTCAGTAATAGAAGCAAATGCCGGCATCATCTGCGCCTGTCTGCCCATGCTCCGTGCTCCGTTCGTGCGGGTATTCGGGCCTCTTTTCGGCTCGCGCATAGGTACCAAGGGTAGTGTGGGTGGTCAATGCGTGCAACGGGTCAGACAATGCAACACCCCCTGCATCTCCCAAAGTAGAACCCACCAATTTCAAATCCCCACAACTCCACCACCATGACAGCTATCGAAAAAGCGCTTGCGGCAATCAATTCGCAAGGTCTAGAAGGACAAATCTCGTACCGTACAGCTGCAAAAATATATGGTGTTGCGGCATCAACTTTAACGCGTCGCCACCAAAACAAAACGCGGTCGCGTGCAGCCGCTGCACACCCACGACGACTACTCTCACCACAACAAGAGAAATACCTTGTCCAGCACATAGAAAAACTCTCTAAGCGTAGTACTCCACCGTCCCAAGAGATGATTAAAAAATATGTTGCCAATATTGCAAAAAGACAGCCATCTAACAGCTGGGTTACAAGATTTCTTCGGCGGAACAGAGAGAAAATTATCACCAGAAACACCGCCGGCATCGACCAAAACTGCAAAAAAGCTGACGATTTTAAAGATTACTATAATTACTTCCGTCTACTTCACGATTATATCGAGAAATACGATATCCAGCCGCAAAATATCTATAATATGGACGAAAAGGGCTTTCTCCTTGGTGTCACTCAA
>NW_007360056.1:0-2492 GCF_000359705.1 Exserohilum turcica Et28A | reverse complement strand
TTGACGGGGACAGAGAGGTTGAAGGCCAACCACGTCCACGTCAGAAGGTAATGATCATCGCGGGGCTTGAGGTCACGTGATGCGTGCTCCCGCCAAGAGCCCTGCTCCCGGAGCACGGGTGGCCTTGGGAGAATTGTGCTCCCAATGCTCCCATGGCATGGGGAGAATAGGGAGCATTAGGACAGAACACGATGGGTATAAGAATGTGTTGGATTTCATTATTACACTCGTTGTGGTCAACTTATTATACTGTACTCTCTTACAAGTTCTTTACTTAACAAGATTGGTACTTTGTTATTCTATCTTACTATAGAATTAATTGTCTTTACTATTGGTTAAACATCTATAACTCTTTTCCACCTGAATTACTCGGCAATCACACGGCTTACCACGAACCCGCTGACTCGCCCTAACCCGGATCGAGTCCTAGCTAAGTATAGTCGAACCCCGTGTAACACTTTGACCACCACCGAATTCAGTGGAGGAGTTTAACCAATAGTTCGCTCAAATAAGATTACCATAATGGCCCACAACGGAAACCAGTTCACCCAGGGACAGGAGCCCACGGCTGCGGCCCCTACGCCCTCACCAGCTCTCGATGACGAGATGCTCGAAGGAAGTGGTTCGGATTCTGACTCTTCAGATGACGAGAACAACGACACGAACCAGGCCGAGGTACGAGATCTTAAGCGAAGGCTACGCATGCAGGAAAAGCAGCATAGCAACCAAGCCAAGCAGATGGCAGCCATGCAAGAAATGATAGCCTAGATGGTAAGCCAGCTTATGGCTACGCCTAACGAGAAACCACCCCCAAAACCTAAGATGGCAGTACCCGAGAAATATGAAGGAGGACGAAACGAACTAAGGACGTTCCTCACCAACATCGACCTGTACTGTGGATTCAACTAAGTACCCAACGACTAGGAAAAGATCCTAATGGCCAACACACACATAAAGGGCAAAGCAGCCATGTGGATGCAGCTATATGTCGAGGATTTCCTGACCTCACCCACCACCCACGGAACTAGGGAAGAAACTAAGGCCTTGTTTAAGGATTGGGAAAGTTTCAAGGAAGAAATGGGACGCATCTTTGGGGAAGTAGACGCCAAGAACCAGGCAGAGAAAGCGATAACTCGCCTAAAGCAGACCAAGTCAGTCTCGAAGTATACGGCAGAATTTAAACAGCTACAGGCAAGAATTGATTGGGATGACGCTGCGCTACGAACTGTATTCGAGGCAGGACTGAAGGAAAATATAAAAGACGGTCTTGTACACCATGAAAAGCCAACAACGCTTCACGCTCTAATAGAGCTAGCCACGCGAATTAACCACAGGCTGTGGGAACGATATAAACAGAAAAAGACGTTCCAGCCCACGACGGCCAATATAAAGAAGCAACGCAACCACAAAGACAGAGATAGAGACACCATCATGACTAGCAAGGTGCAAGAAAACAAGAACTAGAACACCTGAGGAAGGGGCCAGGATGGCCTTTCTAAGGAAGAACGCCAAAAGCGTTACGAAAAGAAGGCATGTCTCTAATGCGGCGAAGCAGGACACTTCCGCAGAGACTGCCCAAAAAACGAAGTCAGGCAAGGTCAAATCAAGATCGGGATGATCAGGAGTGGGACGCCTTACCCACCAGTCACGGAACCCGACGACAGCCTTAGTGACTTAGACTTGTATGAGGAGGCACGCCAAGAGAGTGACGAGGCCTTTGAGATGGTACAAGAAGCTCTAGGAGCCAAGAATGTCTGGTGGGACATACCACAGGAAACAGATTGGAAGATTGACGGGGCTGAAATCCAGAGCCGCCTAAGGAATCACCAATGCTGGGTCTGCGGAGACGCCGCACACCAGGCAGACGATTGCCATCAGCAGGGACGTATCGCGATTACGGGCCCTAACGCTGAAGAGATTGGGTATCAAGCGATTTATGAACAACCACGCTTTAAGAGCCCTAAAGCTCAAATTGAGGAACGAAACCCTTACTTATTCAAGGCACGCATGACGCAACACAAAGATTTGCACTAGGTTGACTGCAGCTAGAAGAAATGCAAGAAGCATTACCAGGAAAAGCAGAAATCAAGAAAAAACGACAATGACTGTTGCCACACACATCTAGAGACATATGAGTGTCTAGTGGAGCAATGTCATATCCATGGACCCGAGAAGCAAGATCGAGCTCACCAACGGCTGTGTTGGGTGAACTGCGAAAGCATGTGTCAGTATCACAGGACGCAGTATAAGGAAGCCTTGAACCCGGCCAGCTACTACCACGGAACGGTAAACGCTGAGGAATGTAATGCAACGGAATATCGTATGCACCGAGAAAAGCAGTCGAAAGTCACGACGTCTCGAATGCCGAAGCAACGAGTTAAGGACAGTGAAGAGCGTCATGAACTCTTACACTGGTCCTTCTGCTACAACGACTATTGCACAATACACCAAGACGCCAAGTACGGCGCAGGCTACTTTCCTAGACAGAGGAA
>NW_007360055.1:0-2500 GCF_000359705.1 Exserohilum turcica Et28A | reverse complement strand
AAAAATAAGACGAGAACAGAGAGACACTACCTAAAACTAATAATAACTAACAAACTTTCTTAAGTTACTTCCTTAGCCCTAAAAGAGCTCGCTGGAAGACAGCCCTGCTGTCTAACATCTCTTCCTGTTTACTAAACTGCTCTTCAGCAACTGGAGTCTGCTTTAAGCGCAGCTAGAAGCGACTAAACCGCAGCACAATAGCAGTACTATACAGAGAACACTCTCACTTTAAACAAATTGTACCTAGAACGGCCTCTGGCCAAAGTCTTACATAGTCACTGACTGCAGATAGACTCTAATGGAATAATAATAATAATAATAATAATAGTGTCGCCATCCTTGTCCTTACTATGTCGCTGCTTCCTTGTGTTGGCCAGGGTAGGCTGGAATAAGCGCTTTCTTTGCTTATATCGTTCCTATAGCCTATGGTCGATTCGCGTGGCTAGCTCTATTAGAGCGTGAAGCGTTTCTAGCTTTTCGTGGTGTACAAGACCGTCTTTAACGTTTTCCTTTAGACCTACCTTAAACACAGTTCACAGCGCAGCATTATCCTAATTAATCCTTGCCTATAGCTGTTTAAACTCTGCTGTGTATGCTAAGACTGACTTAGTCTGCTTTAAGCAAGTAATTGCCTTCTCTGCTTAGTTCTTTTCGTTTATTTCCCTAAAGATCTATCCTATTTCCTTCTTAAAGTTGTCCTAGTTTCTAAATATTTCTTAAGTTTCGCTTTTAGTTCCTAGGTTGTCTACGTCCTTTAGGAAGTCCTTAACATAGGGTTCTATCCACTTAGCTGCCCTGCCTTTTATATAGGTACTTATTACAAGGATCTTATCCTAGTCTGTTAGTACTCTATTGTACTTGCAGTACAAGTTAATGTTAGTAAGAAATATCCATAGTTCAGTGTAGGTTCCATCAAACTTCTTAGGTGCCGCTATCTTAGGCTTCATGACGAACTTCTTCTTGTTCAAGGTAGCCATTAGCTAACTCAAGAGCTAATTAATCATATCCTGCATGCTAGCTATCTGCCGCTGCGTGATCGTGGCCTGTCGCCTAAGATTCCGCAACTCTCGTAGGTTTCGTGCGTCTTCGTCCTCATCTTCGTCGTCACTTGGGGTTAGCATCTCGTCGTTGATAGCTGGTCGAGGCACCGGTCTAGGACCCTGTACTAGTCCGCTGGCACTAGCCTAGGATTGAGAGTGATTATAAGACATCTTGAATCTTAATTAGGCGTACTGTTGGTTAATCCTTCTACAAAGACTTAAGGGTGGTTAAAGTGTTAAACAGGGGTTGGCTATACTTCTCTAGTCTTGGTCCAGGTTAGGGCGAGTAGACTAAAGCGGTAGTCTGTGTGATTGTTTGCGAAGTGCTATGTGGAAAAGAGTTATAGGATTTAACCAAAAGAATAAACAATTAATTCTATACTAAGATAGAATAACTAGTATCAATCTGTGTAAGAGATGAACTATTCTAAAGAGTTGACCACAACGAGTGTAATAATGAAATCCAACCCATTCTTATACCCATTGCCTCTGGTCCTGACATCTGTCCCAGCCTTCGGCATCTCTGATGTCGCTGGCATCCCTAGATGTCCTGGCATCCCCTGAGGAACTGGCATCTCCAGATTCCCTGTCTTGGCGAGATGCCAAATCACGTGACCACGCCCCGCGTTGATCATTACCTTCTGACGTGGACGTCCATAGGCTCCTTGCCTTCCATCCGTTGTCAAGGATAGAATCCTTCCTGTTACCTTGTAACATGCGAATTACTTAGTATTCTTAACGTTTAGGGTATTTCTAGCTAAGCTTCTTGTAGTACGGAGGTGCCTCACAAAAGTTTTGTCCTGCCAAGAATAATTTAGCCGAAATCTGGCCGCTCTCCTACACAACGCCTATCTCTCCCCTCTATATACTCATTACCACCTTGTAGCTCAATTATCTTTGGAATATGTATAAGAATACGCTCAATCCAAGCTTGGATCTTAGCTTGTGGGAGATCTCTCCAGCAATTTAGCCAGATTCTAGTTGCCTCCGTTCTTGACTGTGGAGCTCCTTTCTTTGTAGTCTCTCTCTTCATGTAGAACCAGCATGGCTCAATACAGTTACAGTCTGGAGAGTTGCCAGGCCAAAGTAGTCTCTCGACGTTGGATAGACTATAGACAACGTTCTGATACTGGTGGGCGTGCCCAGGTGCCTTATCCTCCATAACTACGGTCTGAGGCCTATCTTGGAGGCACTCTTTGGCGAAAGGAATCAGCTTTGGGATCAGAACGCAGCTCTGATATCTCCACCAGTCTATACCGCCTTTGGACGAACGCACTAGCTTGCCTGTCTGCTCTGTCCATCTCCATTGAGGCTTCCTGCCAGGCTTATTACGTAGTCCTGTCCTTCTCATAGATGTGGACAGCTCCCACTCCTCTCGCTGGAGAGGCTCGAGCTCAGCGTTAAGCTGCTCAATCTTCCGAGCAGCGTCTTTTCTCTCCACGTTTGTCTCTGGCTGATAA
>NW_007360054.1:0-2512 GCF_000359705.1 Exserohilum turcica Et28A | reverse complement strand
CCCCCCCCCCCCCTCCACACACACACACACACACGCCCCCTGTGTCCAACAAATGGGCGGCAGCGGCAGCAGAAGTTGGGTCTTGTGTGCTTTCTCTCGGCTGTATTTGGCGCTGTGTGTGTATGTATGTATGTATGTTATATGTTATATGCAATATGTGCGAAGAGAGAGAGGGAGAGAGGGAGAGAGAGAGACAAGGGCTTGTTGGACATTCCTATTCTGGAAGTTACGTACTTACTTACTTTGGCGAGATTGGACTTGTGTACTGTACTGTACTGTACTGTAACTATACGTGGCTTTTTTTTTGCGCTGTTGCCGGACGACAACGACGACGATGATGATGATGATGATGATGATAATGATACCTTGCTTCTACATAGTTAGTGTTATGCCGTGCGCGGTACTTTCCGGATCTAAACCTCTCTTTTCCCTTTCTCTTTTTTCGTCGTTATCGTTGTTGTGCTGCTTATCGGGAGTTGGCGACCGATCGTGATGATGGCGGCAGTGTACGTACAGTAATGTGTGTGTGTGTGTATGCTACTGTAACTCTCATAGCAGCATCATCACCGTCATCATCATCGTCATCATCGTTGTCATCGGCGACATCAACCAGCCTCCTCCCCCCTCGCTTCCACCACACTGCCGACTACCCACACTACCGTACACCCCCCCCCCTCCCTGCTCGGAAGCCGCAGCATCCGTCGTTCCCGCTCCCATCGCGCATGGTCACACGGCATGAAAGGCGCGCGCGCGCACGCCATGGCATTTGTGTATGTATGTAAGTGTGTACCTAGTCGTCATAAAAAAAACCCCCCACACCAGCTTAGCTAGGGCGACGGGGAAGGGGGGGGGGGATTGAGCTCACGTGGTCGGCGACTGTTTTTCGTTTTTGCCTTTTTTGGTATGTGGTTTCGGGGGACAAGAGTGATTAGTTAGTGACAAGGCGTAAGAGAGAGAGAGTGTGTGTGTAGGTGTGTGTGTGTGTGAGAGAGAGAGAGAGAAAGAGGGGATCCATGTGGAGATACTCCACGGAACACCCTGTTTGCATACAGACAGACTCCTCTTTTTTTCTTCCTTAGAGGGGAGGGTGGATCTTAGTCTTCCAGTCTCCTTCCTTTGCCTTCTTCCTTATCCTTTGCATTCCCTTTCCCTCCCTTCCTCCCTTCCTCCCTTCCATCCCCTTCCGTCTTCCCTCCCTCCCTCCCTTCCTTTCCGCCCCGAATGCCACTTTGCGTAAGTCCGGCGCGGCGCCTCCGCATTCACATGACTCCACTTTTCCCCAGGTCGATCCTACATACATACCCACCCTCCACCTTCATCTATCTGGTCGATCCCCCGTTCCTTGGTGCTGCTACTGCTGCTACTATGGGGAAGAAGGAAAGGGAAGGGGGGAAGACGGTTCACAAGCTAAACAAGTCATGCAACCATATCCATGTGTGTGTTCTTTTTACCTCCGACCCGTGTGTGCGTGGTGGGTGGGTGGGGGAGGACAAGACAAAAAGCAATCTAGGTGGTTAATATAAATGTCTTGGAAAGTAGAAACTCCGACTTAGAGAGTCAGTTTAGTTGAAGTAACTAGTTAGTGACTTAATTGATCACCATACATGAAGTGGAGTTTGGTTATTGCCTATTTGTTCTAGCCCCCGTTTTTCTTGGGAGGGGGGGGGGTCAGCTAGCGTAGTAGCTAAGGTAATAGTTTTTACTAAAGGGGCAGGCGTTTATATTATGTGTGTATGTGTCAGTCAGTCGGTTGTGAGTGGGTGTGCGATCTTGGAAATCCCACGTGGGTTTTTATTTGATTTGAATTGTGGAGATAGCGTAGACATGAATCAGTGAGAAAATAAATAAATGAATAAAAAACAAAAGGTCCAGAGAAAAAGCTTGATTCAACGGTCGATCAAGGACACTGTGTAACTTCCAACGCTATCTGGCTCACTTTCTTCTTTGGTTGTTCCTTCAATCTTTAGAGGTGTGTGTGTGTGTGACGGCATGTTAATGAAGCTATAATTCCGTTATATACATAACCCGTCCCCTTTTATCCATCCAACCAAAAATAATCCGGCGTACATGTATTATTCGTGCCACATAATGGTATGACACGCACAGTTCAGCCTTGGCAATGGCGCTATATGCATCTCTACACACGTAACCGCGCTATATAGATGGAGAAAGAAGAAAAAGCCCTCCCCACCCGCCACCCGCCGATCCCCTGCCACACATCCACCACCACTACTACTACTACCCCGTCACTGCCAATACCAGTTCACCCGGAAAATTAAGAAACCAAAGCCAGATCGGCTTTTAGTGCCGTCCGCCACTCCCACTCCCACTCTACTTCAAACGCGCACACTGGACGACGGCCGTGCTGACGCATGCACATGCGGCAGTGGCGAAGCGACTAAGCAAATCAAGTAGAGACGCCAAGTGCGACACTAGCGTCCAGTTAGTAGGCAAGTCCAGGTCGAAGAAACAAAACCATGCAAGCTATGAATCGAGGCATGGGCGCGGGGGG
>NW_007360053.1:0-2520 GCF_000359705.1 Exserohilum turcica Et28A | reverse complement strand
CGGATTGCGGCTACCTTGGCTGGATCCATGCTTATCCCTTTACCTGCTTCGATAATGAACCCAAGGTACTTGGTTGTCTTGACTTCAAACTCGCACTTCTTGACGTCCACCTGTAGCCCTGCGGCTTGCAGCTTGCTAAGCACTTTTCGGACGTGCTCTCGGTGCTGGCGCAGATCGCCATCGGTGTAGATTAGTACGTCGTCCAGGTATGCTGAGCAGAAGTCATCTAGGTGTTCTCTCAAGGTCTAGTTAATGTATTGTTAAAAAGTACTTAGGGAGTTCGCTATGCCAAAGGGGGTAACTAGCCACTCAAACAGTCCGAATCTTGTTTGGAAGGCTGTCTTCCACTCATCGCCTAGTGCGACACGGATCTTGTGGAAGGCTGCGATAACGTCCAACTTTGTAAACCATTTGGCCTTGCTTAAGCTGTTAAGTGTCTCTTGGATGAGGGGTAGCGGGTACCAGTCCTTCTTAGTAATTGCGTTCAGAGCTCGATAATCGATGCACAGTTGGAGCCCTCCTCTAGGTTTCTTGGCGAACAATACTAGCGCTGCAGCTGGCGAGCTGCTTACGCGGATGAATCCCTTCTTAAGAAGCGATGTGAGTTCCTTTCTAAGGACTAGGAGCTCTCCGCGCGACATGCTATAGAGGGGTCCCCACGGTGGCTGAGCATCCTTTGGCTCTAGCTTGATCTTGTGGTCCACCCCTGGCCCTTAGTGCGGTGGAAGCTTCTCTGCTTGCTTCGGGTTGAAGAGCTCATAGAACTCCTGGTACTGTGTTGGTAGCAGCGCTCGTACATCTACGGGCTTCTTTGGTTGTAGCGCCTTGTCGATGTCTACAATCGACGCGGCGAAGATCTAAACGCTATTTGGAGCGTTCTTATGTCTACAAACTAAGGCCGCAAACGCTGCGGCGTTAACTTGGCTAACTCCTCTTTGTAGGCGTTCTTTAGTCAACCTTACTTAAATGCCCTTCGAGTGGATAAAAATACTCTTCTTAGCAGGAGATACTGATACGTCCTAGTAGTCCATCCATCCCCTACTAAGGTACACGTCCTTACTAGAGGACAAGTCCATCACGTATGCATAAGCAGTCTCTTCGTACCCATGCATCTTGAACAAGAATCAGGCGACCTCGCTAATCTCTAACAGCTTGCCGTTCACTCCCTCAATTATCTAAGAGGGGATCTGAAAGCGCTCTAGACAGTGGCGGTAAGCGAATCTCTTGCTAATTAGTGCATAGCATAGGCATCCGCAGTCTATAAGCGCGACAGCGTTCGCTACGTTGTTCACGATAAGATCTACGGTGATTGGTGGGGGACGCATATGCTTCTGCTAAAACTGATTCCATTCGCTACGTGTCTGCCGATCCATCTTCAGAGGCTCTGGGCCGAGACTCTGGCCCAGAGCTACTCTTTTTCCGAGTCGCTATCGTCTGGGCATTCGATCTGTTTCTGGCGTCTCTGCCCTTCGCTTGGGGGAACGGCTCTCTTAACCCGAGTGGTGTTCGGACAGTTTCTAGCGATGTGGCCTAGTTCGCCGCAGCTGTAGCAGTCTAGTGGGGACCGCCTTGGTCTATCCTTCGTTTCCCGTGCCCGATTGGCCTTTGAGGGCTCCCAGTCCATCGCTTCTGGACTAGCATCTCGCTAAGCGACCTTTGGGGGAGCTTGCGCATGACTGTAGGCCGCGTTCCTTCAATTCCTCCCGTGCAACTGGATCCAGTATAGGTCATTGGAAAGCTCGATTGCCTTGTCTATATATTCCTTTAGACTTCCGTTCTTTAGAGTATAGAGCATTAGCTTTTAGAGCTCTTCTCCAAGTCCCTTACTAAACATCTCACAAGCTACTGCTAGGCTAAACTGCTGTCAGGACTCTACGCGAAGCTGGTTGAACTCCGAGACATAGTCGCGTATTAGTCGTCGTCCTTGCTTTAAGTGCTGAAGCTTGTTTAGCGCACGCTGCTGCTAGTGCACGTCTTAGAAGTGAGTATCCATGTGCTCCTATAGGCTGGCCATAGTTCGTTCCTTATTCTCAAGCACCCAGGGAAGAAGGACCTAGTTTGCTTTGCCCTTTGTTCGACTAAGCACGTATTAGACCTTTGCGTCCTCTATTAGGAACATAGCGTAGTCGTACTCTAGCTTCCCTTCGCACTCAAATTTCTAACCTAGGTAGTTATCACGTGTCCCATCAAAACGCTCTAGGTTGGGAAACTTATTCTTGCGGGCTGCTGGCTTGGCGACTGTTGTTAGCGGTGGTGGAGGAGTGTCGACTCTTGGGGATGACTCCGAACGTCCTTCGGCTTGGTTCCTCTCAAGTGCCTCTAGGCGACTAGCCATTGGGCTAAGCAGCTGCATCATCTGCTCCATTACTTGGGCCACGGCGTTCTGATTAGCTTTCGGTGAGCCCTCCTGCCTTGGTGAGCCCTTCCCCCCTACGACTAATGATCGCTTAACGACTGCTTCGATCGTTGGCCCAATCGCTGCTTCCTTCCATCCGTCCTCTCTCAGGCATCTGCGTGATC
>NW_007360052.1:0-2521 GCF_000359705.1 Exserohilum turcica Et28A | reverse complement strand
TCCGTGGGTGGTCAAAGTGGTTACACGGGGTTGGGTGCTGATACTTCTCTAAGCTCGATCCGGGTTAGGGCGAGTGAGATGGTGTGAAGAGCGCCGTGAGGTGGTTGTCTAGCGATGCAGTGGAGTGGGCGTGCTTGTAAGATAGATAACAAAAGGTTTGACAATTCCTAATCTATATTGAATAGATTAACGAGTATTAATCTTGTGAAGTTGAGTAACTAGTAAGAAAGTACAATTTGAGTTGACCACAACGAGAGTAATAATGAAATCCATCCATCCTTATATCCTCATTGCTTCCAGTCCTGCCATCAGAACTTCGACCTGCCATCACTGATGGTTGTCTCCACTTCTGATAGCTGCCATCACATGCGGGTCCTGCCATCACTAATGGCACCGTCTTAGCGTGATGGCACATCACGTGACTTGACCCCGCCACGTCCATCATTTCCCGCTGGTATCCCAAGTGGCTTCCTAACCACTATACCATCAGCACAGGGAAGGAGATCCTTTCTGTTGTTACTTGTAACAACTTAATGCGTTTATAAGAAGAAGAACTACGTAGTAAAGTATCTAGAAAGTCTATATTACTTATAATATATTTAATAAAGTTAGCTATTATCTATGAAAGTATAAAATATACTAAAGACTTTTAAATATAGCATAGGTTAACTTTTAGATAGATAGTATACTAAGAAAGAGGGCTTACTTCTATAGGCTAAGATATCAAAGGTTAGAAGAAGTTAAGGGAATAATTCTTCCTAACTTAAAACTTAATTAGCTTAAGAGTAAGATTTAAAAATTCTACAATATGATAAATATTATAATAGATTAACCTATATTAGTAGTCTATCTAAAGCTCTTTAATAGAAAGAATTTTAGGCCTACTATATAGCTAAGAAGGCTAGAGGTAATAGAGACTTAAGTAATTATAAGTGCTAACGTTATAAAAAGAACAAAACAATTCCCTACTATAGAAGACTTAGTTAGAGACCTATAAAAGTTCTAGAAATAAACAATCATCTTAGAACTTAGATAACACTAATTTCTTAATAATATAGATATAGGTTCTATTATATTAAATTATAAGAAATTTATGCCTAGGAATAGTTTCATTATTTTAAATATAGCCTAGCGTATAAATACTAATAATATCAACCCTAATAACTATAGGCAAAACTTAGATAAAGTATAAGATAGGTATATCTAAAAAAGAGAAAGACTAAGGAAGCTAGCAAGAAATAGAGACTTAGGAAGAGAGCTTCTTTCTAGTATAGTAACTAACTTGAATAGGTTAGCCCTAAAGGAGGACTAGAGAAGTAAGATAATAGAAGATAATAGAGATAAGTTATAGCTAGAAGATCTATACTTATAGCAGCCTTATAATAATTTATTCTTAATTATCTAGCTATTAGAGAACTTTAAACCTAAAAACTTATTAGCAGACCTAAGTTATCTACAACCAAAGAAGAGGAAGAAAGGGATAAAGTTCACAAAGGAACTAAGTAACGCAGAGCTCCGCGCACTCTGGCAGTCTCGTCCTAGCCACATCACCTCCTCGCTACTGTAGCAGGAAGTCAGGGGCGTCACTATGTCTAACTTACTTAGACAGAAGAATATCTAAGAGCAGATGCGAGAGATAATAAAAGAAAACTCGCCCTAGGTTAACTACGCTATTAGCACTAATGCGCTTACTATAGACAGATGGCCAGATGCTGGGTCAGGAACAGAGAACCTGGCATTTGTCCAGCCAATCACAGACGCTAGGTTGTGGGGTCTAAACCTAGCATCTATAACCTCACACTCGCGAAGCTAATACAGAGGGGTGACACGAAAAAAACGTCACTTAAAAAGTTGTTATTTTAAAACTTTTATATCTAGCTAGAAAAGATAGCTAAAAATAACCGGATTGCAGATCTAGAAAGCCAAGATCTCCTAGTATGGCCTAGTGAACCCACCCCCTGCTTAGTCAGCAGCTCTGAGCGGAGAAAAATTATAGAACACAGGAGACTAAAATAATAAAAATTTCATTTATTGTAAAACAATAGTCCTTACTTAAAAAGGCTTAGTTTGGAGATATGTGATAGTCTATATATAGAAGATCACGTGACATGTTTTTTTTCTATTTTTAGCAACCCTCTAGAATCAAATATTAAGTTCTAAAGACAAAGTTACTAAATTCAGTTTAGTGTATTACTAAGCCTGATTGGTCATAATATACTATATATTTGATTCTTTCTATACTGAATTTCTGATTTCTTAATTCCTCACTATGGATCCAAAATTTTCAAAATTTGAAGCTGAAGTTGCTCGTTTGTTAAAGGCAAATATAGCCATTAAAAATATATCTATTTTACTTAGTAAGCCACCTAAGGCTATTAGAGACGCTATTTATCGATTTAAAAAGAAAAAAAATTAGAAAAGAAAGCTTGAAAGAGTTAGTAGAGGCGGAGTTTCAAAGCTTTCAGAAAGAGATAAAAGATCTATTAATAGAGACTTAACTAGGAGACCCTAAAAAGACAAA
>NW_007360051.1:0-2521 GCF_000359705.1 Exserohilum turcica Et28A | reverse complement strand
GACTTTTCCGAAGTAATCTGCCTCGCGAGAGCGCAGAAGTTCAACCCAAAGGCCTCGGTCGACAGGAGATCTATGGGATCCTGCCTAAAATGAATGTCGGATGTGATCGTGTAAGTACTGGGATTGGTTCCGGATAACTTTGGGGCTTGGACGTGATCTCGAACAAACAGCTGCGATATTGTTTAGAAGCCGTCACCGGCTGGGACGAGACTTTTGATATAATGTAACGGCGCAGGAAAGGCAGGTCGGATCTGTTTCGGTCGTAGGATCACTCAGAGGCATATGGGAGTGCGTGGGATCACAAAGAGCCTAGATTCAACAAGCCACCTATAGGCCTTGTACGAAAGGATATCAAAAGTCTACAGAGCTAGCTACAGGGAGTGTCTCAATATATACCTATCCTAGTCGGGTCCGAATTCGGATCCGACCTCGGGCGAATGGCTGATGAAGGGCGGCAGGTACTTCCTCCGATCCGGCTCTGGGATTGGCTCAATACTTGGCGAAGTTGTAACATCGTTACATTTTCCACATAGCACTTCGCAAACAATCACACGGACTACCGCTTTAGTCTACTCGCCCTAACCCGGACCGAGACTAGAGAAGTATAGCCGACCCCCGTGTAACAGATATAGTTTAAAAAGTCTATCAGGCACAGCTAGAATTACTCTTTAAGATATATTTAGCTCTATTTAATTTTAGCTACTAACCAAAGTGCTAGAGAAAAGCTAAAGGAGTTATTCTAAAGAAACCTGGAAAGCCAGACTACTCTATCCCAAAGGCATATAGAGTTATCTCACTCTTAAGCTGCCTAGGGAAAGTACTAGAAAGACTATTTGCAAGACGATTAGGAGCACTAGCAGAAACAACAAACTTACTCCACCCTACCTAGTCAGGCGGGAGATTAAAGAAATTAGCAATTAACGCCGCTCTCCTATTCTATAATAATATACAGCAGCAGAAAAAGAAGCATAGGACTACTACAACTATATTTCTAGACATAAAAGGAGCCTTTAATCACGTAGCTAAAAACAAGCTACTAGAAAATATAAAGGATCAAAGACTTCCCTACTACCCGCTATCCTAGACTAAATCCTTCCTAGAAAACAGACTACTAGAGCTATCCTTTAATAGCCAAGTAGAAGATCTACAGGAGGTAAACACTAGTACGCCCTAAGGCAGCCCTACTTCTCTAATCCTATTTTTAATCTACACAAAACTACTATTTTAGTTAATTACAACAAATGGAAATATCTACTCCTCTTCTTATATAGACGACCTACAGATATCAGTATCTACGACATCTATTAAGAAAAACGTTAAATTACTAGAAAAAGAGACCCAAAAACTCTTTAACCTAGCAGAGGAGCTAGCAATCAAATTTGACAGCTTAAAGACTGAACTAGTAAATTGGACTAGATCAAAAAAGGATCAAGATTCTCTCACACTACCCACCTAGGAGACCTTTTAACTAAAATAGCAAATTAGATGGCTAGGCATCTACTTTGACAAAGCCCTTAAGTTCAAGGATTACTGCTTTATTAGAAATTAATAGGCAAACTAAGCCTTTACTTAGCTAAGTAGACTAGGAAACAGCAATAAAGGCCTATCACCTAGAGCCTTTAGACAATTATACCTTGCCTGCATCACTAGCGTAGCAGACTATGGTTGTTAGATCTTCTAGAAACAACAACAACTAGCTCTTAAACAAAGGCAAATACTACAAAATAGAGCGTGTAGGAAGATTCTAAACACATTTAAGACCTCCCCAACTATACCTAGTGAGGTAGAGGCCTGCCTCTACCCACCTAGAGTAAGGTTAAACAACGCTCTTCGACAATACGCCTTTAGAGCTCAAAAACTAGCCCTAAACCACCTAATTAATATTGCTATAACTAGCAATAAAGGGGAACAACTAGATCAGATCACTAGATCTATCTCCACAGTCCTTGCTAGAAACACTAAGGAGATACAACATTACGCCTTTACACCTTAGAACTCAAATATCCTATATAAGGTCTATATATCTAAAGAGCCTAAAGATATAGAAGCAAAGAACTACAAGGAACAACTAGTAGATAATAGCCTCCTATCTATCTATTCTAATGCCTTAGCTACAAAGCAAGGCAAAGGTATAGAAGTAGGGGTTGCATTCTATCTAGGAACAACACAAATAGCCCAAGAACAATATACTATAGGAAATAACCAACTAGTTTACAACAGTAAACTAGAAGGTATTACCCTAGGGCTAGAAAAAGCAATAAAGCTAGTAGAGAACTGTTTAGATATAAAAGTCTATGCAGATAATTAAGCTGCTCTACTTAGGTTAAAGACTGCTTCTAATAATCTAGGCCAAGAATAGCAAATTAGATGTATAAAGGCAACAAAGAAACTAGAGGAGATAGGTATACGCCCTAGCTGTAACGATGTTACAACTTCGCCAAGTATTGAGCCAATCCCAGAGCCGGATCGGAGGAAGTACCTGCCGCCCTTCATCAGCCATTCGCCCGAGGTCGGATCCGAA
>NW_007360050.1:0-2523 GCF_000359705.1 Exserohilum turcica Et28A | reverse complement strand
GTATAGTTTGCCAGTCCTGGATTTTGGCAGCTATATTATTGGTTGCAAAAGTAAGATCTAGTACGCTTTCTTGCCGCATATTTACTCGAAAAAAAGTGCCAGTCCCTAGAGTATTTAGAAGAGAAAGGTTTTAGTTGTCTACCCACTCTACTAGATCCTCTGCTTCTTGGTTTAGGTTTTTATCCTGTAGGCTCTATCTAGGGTAGTAGGTGTTAAAGTCCCCTAGTATAATTGAGGAGGGTTCTAGAGTCTCTTCAAGTAGGCGCCTTTGGATTGTTGTCTTGTTAAGCCCTTCTTTTAGGCTTTTTTCGTTATAAATGTTATAACGTGGTTCACAAGCGAGTCGCTCACCCAAGCGAGTCGCTCACGCCCCACCAGCGCGTCGACGTCGAGACTGCAACACGTTATGTCTCAACAACGTCAACATTTATTAGCCTATCCTGAATTAGATCTTTAGCTTGCTCTTTTTAATATCCAATCGCAACGTGTTTAAAGCTAAAGACGTGCTGCCTCTATCTATAACGTGCCTTAAAGAACCCTATCTAACCAACGCGCTAGAAAGCGCTCTTAACGCGACTGCGAAGCGAATTCGAAGCGCCTAAATAAGCTAGAAGAGGAGGCTATAGTTAAGCGTATTCTTGAGGAGTCTGCGCGAGGATTTGCGCCTACAAAGCCTAACGTTCAAGCAATAGCTAATAAATTACTGCATAAGCGTGGGAGCAACCCTATTAGCAAGAACTAGATTAATAACTTTGTTAAGAGGACTCCTAAGCTCCGCACGCGCTAGAGCCGTCCTTACAATCACCAGCGAGCTACCTGCGAGGACCTAGCGGCTATCTAGCGCTGGTTCGACTTAGTTCAGGCGACAAAGTAGAAGTGGGGTATTGTGGATGACGATATCTACAACTTTAACAAAACTAGCTTTATAATGGGCAAGATTTTATTATAGTTAGTTATCACAGGCTTAGAGGGATATAGCAAAAAGAAGCGGATCTAGCCAGGTAACCATGAGTGGGTTACTGTGATCCAAGGCGTGGGCGCGTTAGGTCGCTGGCTACCACCCTTCGTTATCTTTGCGGGCAAGGTGCTTATTGACGTCTAGTTTAAAGACCTGCCTACTGACTAGGTTCTTAAAGTTAGTCCTAATGGCTGGACGAATAATTAGCTTGCTCTTGCGTGGTTAGAGCACTTTGATACTTATACAAAGAGGCAGACTGTGGGTGGGTATCAACTGCTCATTATCGACGGCCATGAGAGCCACTGCTCCGTCGATTTTCAAGATCTTTGCAAGGAGAAGAATATCATTCTTCTCTGCATGCCTGCGCACTCGTCTCACCTATTGCAGCCCCTTAATGTCGCCTGCTTCTCGACGTTGAAGCGCAAGTATAGCGACTCGATCTCAGGCTTGGCACGCAACCGCACTAGCTATATCAGTAAGGAGACCTTCCTGCCAGCCTTTAAGGCTGCTTTTGAGCAGTCTATTACGAAGGAGAATATCCAAGCTGGCTTTAGAGGCGCTGGTTTAGTCCCATACGACCCACAGGCTGTGCTATTAAAGCTTGATGTAGTGGTGCAGACACCACATTAATCACCGCGACGGGTAGCCGCCTGGGAGGCGCAGACACCACGTAACGCGCGCGAAGTCGAGGCTCAAACTAGTCTTATTCGACAGAGCGTGAGAAAGCGCTGTAGGTCTTCTGCTAATTCACTTACTGAGCAGATCGCGCAGTTAAGTAAGGGGGCTTAGCAGATGGCACATAAGATGGTACTTTTGACAGAGAAAATAACCACCCTTTAAGAGGCTCTAGACGAATCAAACAAGCGTAAAAGCCGCAAGCGGCGATACGTACGGACAGAAGAGACTCTTACTGTAGGCGAGGTACAAGAAGTATTAGCTAAACAGGCGGGTAGCAGTCGTGGTGATGGTGAGAGTGCGTCGAAGAGGGTGCGAGGAGAGCGGCGGTGCGGGCGTTGCAAGCAGACTAGACATAACGCTTGTACCTGCGCAGTTAATATAGATAGTGCAAGTAATAGCATCGATTCTAATAATTAATTTAGTATATTATAATAGTTTATTAACTGTGATAAAAGTGCGTGATAACGTCTCAACGTTGACGCGCTGGTGGGGCGTGAGCGACTCGCTTGGGTGAGCGACTCGCTTGTGAACCACGTTATAACATTTATAACGAAAAAAGCCTAAAAGAAGGGCTTAACAAGACAACAATCCAAAGGCGCCTACTTGAAGAGACTCTAGAACCCTCCTCAATTATACTAGGGGACTTTAACACCTACTACCCTAGATAGAGCCTACAGGATAAAAACCTAAACCAAGAAGCAGAGGATCTAGTAGAGTGGGTAGACAACTAAAACCTTTCTCTTCTAAATACTCTAGGGACTGGCACTTTTTTTCGAGTAAATATGCGGCAAGAAAGCGTACTAGATCTTACTTTTGACAACCAATAATATAGCTGCCAAAATCCAGGACTGGCAAACTATACCAGGAGTTGGATACAGACCACCACG
>NW_007360049.1:0-2526 GCF_000359705.1 Exserohilum turcica Et28A | reverse complement strand
CCGAGATCAAGAAGGCAGCTCGCGATTGCCAGCTTCAACTCAAAAAGCAGCCCGTGTTGAGCGGAGAAGGGTTGGGAGGAGACCAGAAAGCGGAAGGCTGCAGAGAAAGCCGAAAGAGAGCATCGTAGAAGCCTCCGCGACGCTGCCAAAGCTATACAATTGCCCCAATCGGGTAAGCGCAAAGCGTCAAAACCTCATAAGCCAGCTACAAAGCGTCAAAAGTGTGGTGGTGTTGCTCCAGCTGTGGTGGGAGCCGCAAGGGTTGCACGAGCTGCTCCACCGCGTAGTCGACGGCAACGACCGATAACGCCCTCCAAAAAAATTTCTGAATAAGCCAAAACTTTCGTAGGCCTGTATATAGTATAATCCTAGCTTTGCGCAATTTTATTACGATTTGTGGTGGCTCTACAGCCTCATCTTGTTGACTATATTGAGTTGTTGGGGGTGCTCAACTGGCGATGGTGCTCATCTGGTGCACGGGCACTGTAGGAGCCCTTGAAGGCCAATCGGGCACGGGAAACGAAGGATAGACCAAGGCGGTCCCCACTAGACTACTATAGCTGCGGCGAACTGGGCCACATCGCTAGAAACTGTCCGAACACCACTTGGGTTAAGAGAGCCGTTCCCCCAAGCGAAGGGCAGAGACGCCAGAAACAGATCGAATGCCCAGACGATAGCGACTCGGAAAAAGAGTAGCTCTGGGCCAGAGTCTCGGCCCAGAGCCTCTGAAGATGGATCGGCAGACACGTAGCGAATGGAATCAGTTTCAGCAGAAGCATATGCGTCCCCCACCAATTACCGTAGATCTTATCGTGAACAACGTAGCAAACGCTGTCGCGCTTATAGATTGCGGATGCCTATGCTATGCACTAATTAGCAAGAGATTCGCTTACCGCCACCGTCTAGAGCGCTTTTAGATCCCCTCTTAGATGATTGAGGGAGTGAATAGCAAGCTGTTAGAGATTAGCGAGGTTGCCTAATTCTCGTTCAAGATGCATAGGTACGAAGAGACTGCTTATGCATACGTGATGGACTTGTCCTCTAGTAAGGACGTGTACCTTAGCAGGGGATGGATGGACCACTAGGACGTATCAGTATCTCCTGCCAAGAAGAGTATTTTTATCTACTTGAAGGGCATTTAAGTAAGGTCGACTAAAGGACGCCTATAAGGAGGAGTTAGCCAAGTCAACGCCGCAGCGTTTGTGGCCTTAGTTCGTAGACATAAGAACGCTCTAAATAGCGTTCAGATCTTCGCCGCGTCGATTGTAGACATCGACAAGGCGCTACAACCGAAGAAGCCTGTAGATGTACGAGCGCTGCTACTAACACAGTACTAGGAGTTCTATAAGCTCTTCAACCCGAAGCAAGCAGAGAAGCTTCCACCGCACCGAGGGCCAGGGGTGGACCACAAGATCAAGCTAGAGCTGAAGGATGCTCAGCCACCGTGGGGACCCCTCTATAGCATGTCGCGCGGAGAGCTCCTAGTCCTTAGAAAGGAACTTACATCGCTTCTTAAGAAGGGATTCATCCGCGTAAGCAGCTCGCCAGCTGCAGCGCCAGTATTGTTCGCCAAGAAACCTGGAGGAGGGCTCCGACTGTGCATCGATTATCGAGCTCTGAACGCAATTACTAAGAAGGACTGGTACCCGCTATCCCTCATCCGAGAGACACTCAACAGCTTAAGCAAGGCCAAATGGTTCACAAAGTTAGACGTTATCGCAGCCTTCCACAAGATCTATGTCGCACCAGGCGATGAGTGGAAGACAGCCTTCCGAACAAGATTCGGACTGTTTGAGTGGCTAGTTACCCCCTTTAGCATGGCGAACTCCCCAAGTACTTTTCAACGATACATTAACTGGACCTTAAGAGAACACCTAGATGACTTCTGCTCAGCATACCTGGACGACGTACTAATCTACACCGATGGCGATCTGCGCCAGCACCGAGAGCACGTCTGAAAAGTGCTTAGCAAGCTGCAAGCCGCAGGGCTACAGGTGGACGTCAAGAAGTGCGAGTTTGAAGTCAAGACAACTAAGTACCTTAGGTTCATTATCGAAGCAGGTAAAGGGATAAGCATGGATCCAGCCAAGGTAGCCGCAATCCGCGAGTGGGAGGCACCAAAGACAGTAAAGGGAGTAAGATCGTTCTTAGGGTTCGCGAACTTCTACCGAAGGTTCATTAAGAACCTCGCGCAGCTAGCCGCACCCCTCGGACCAACACCAACTTCGAGTTTTCTGGAAACCGCTAGGAAAGCACGCTATCTAGGAGAACCGACCATGAGGAATCGACTAACAGCACTTTTAACACCTGCAGCTAAGGCGCTAGCGCGCAGTAGGGAGAAGAAGGAGGCCTTCCTTCGTTTTCTCACGCCTGTGAGAATTTTCTCACAGAGCTTGGGCTCTAATGCCAAGACTAGAGGGGCTAATAGGAACGTAGGAGCTTATTGAAGCTCAAATTCAGCAAGAAACACAGACATATCAAAACAATAAAAATAACAAAAAAAGAACTAAGCCTCAAAGGAACCTT
>NW_007360048.1:518921-524673 GCF_000359705.1 Exserohilum turcica Et28A | reverse complement strand
GCTAGACTTTCCCCTTGCTTACCCTAAGGCAATCCAAATCCCAAGAGGTACACCAAGGGAAATCTCTAGCGCCTTCTTCTCTCTCAAGCTAGGCCACGGATACTTTAACGCCTATCTAGAGAGAGTGAAAAAGAGAAACTCAAACCTCTGCGATTGTGGGAGAGTACAGACACTAGATCACCTTCTCCTATACTGCTGGCACTACAACACAGAAAGGCAAGCGCTAAAAGCAACTCTTCGCGAGAACTACCTAAAAATCCAACTACTCCTCCACACTAGCAAAGGCAGAGAGGCGACTTTAGCTTTCATTGCTAAAACTAGAGTAGGGACTAGAGGCTGGCATCTAGGCCAAGAACAAGATAACTAAAAATAAGCGAGAACAGAGAGACACTACCTAAACCCAATAATAACTAACGAACTTTCTTAAGTTACTTTCCTTAGCCCTAAAAGAGCTCGCTGGAAGACAGCCCTGCTGTCTAACATCTCTTCCTGTTTACTAAACTGCTCTTCAGCAACTGGAGTCCGCTTTAAGCGCAGCTAGAAGCGACTAAACCGCAGCACAATAGCAGTACTATACAGAGAACACTCTCACTTTAAACAAATTGTACCTAGAACGGCCTCTGGCCAAAGTCTTACATAGTCACTGACTGCAGATAGACTCTAATGGAATAATAATAATAATAACAGAAAAGCCTATATACGATAGCAATAGTTAGAATAACTATTAGACTACAAGTGATAGAACCTTTATAGCTACTAACCACCTACGCATAGCGTGGCGAAAGGGTCTCCACCTCGGGATCTCTTTTTCCACTATAGCTCTTCGTGTACTAGGCCTAATTAGGTGACTAATCCCTTATTTTATAGCCCTAATATAGATCTATAACTAACTAATATAGAGTATTACGCTAACTAGAATAGGTAAGAAGTTATACCTCTTTGGGCTAGCATGTGGAGACCTAAGTCTTGGCAAGGTGGGTAGGCTAATAACTTCTTACCTATTCTAGTTAGCGTAATCTCTTATATTAGCTAGTTATAGATCTATATTAGGGCTACAAGATAAGCTATTAATTACCTAATTAGGCCTAGTACTCGAAGAGCTATAGTGGAAAAAGAGATCCCGAGGTGGAGACCCATTCGCCACGCTAGGCGTGAGCCGTTCACTTGAGTTAGCCGCTTACTTGTGAACTAAACCATTTTAAATTATCTCCATGGTAATATTGTAAAACGCTGAACCCAATCTCCTTTCTAATCACCTTTTAAAGTGATATTTCTGCAGGTACTATGCCAAGAAGAATACGTTCCTTTGCCATATTGAGCTACTTGGTCGTGAGAATCGCTTCCTTCTTCGATCTAACTTGACATGACGATACGTAATGTAAGTGAAAGTAGAGCCAACTGCAACTTTCTAAGTTTTTCCCGACATCTTCATATTCTACTCTATGCGTCGAGCGCGTGGTGCTGTCCCATTTACTATGCCTTTTACCAACTTGGCATGTAGTATTTCGTAGACGGGTATTTCAGCAAGTATAGACGCGATGTGATGCAATGTAGGGAGAGCATCCCAATCATGTGCCTGGCAGTCGATGTTTGCTTCTGCGGACTGTGCAGCGAACGTGATCGTCCCGCCATTCTTCACTCGCCCCTCGTCAGCGTGCGTGACCACACATGCATATGCCGCATCCGGCTTGTCCGGCTCATCCACCGACGGGATGTAACGGTACGCGAGAACATTGGTCTCGCCCCAGTAGGCTCCACCTTCAACAGAATCCTTGCCAATCTCCTCAAGCTTTGGAAGTGTGATCTCAACCAACTTGGACCCCTTCCAGGTGGCTGTTGCTCGACAAGTGCTGCCAGAGTGGTTGAGTTGTACGTCACATCCGAATTTTGGGAGACCGAACAGCTCTCGTCCAGCTACTACGGCGTCGCTCAATGACTCAAAGAGCACCGGGATGAAAGCACCATTCACCATGCTGCCATCCTTTTTTCTCACATAACGCACACCATGGAAAAATAGGGCCATGGTGCAGTATCCCTCACCACCTAGCCAGGGAACTCGACCAAATTTCGTGATGGACCAACTTGCTGTGCAGACAGTATCGACTCGTCGGAACTGAAACTGGTCCGTGGGAAACATGTTTTGCAGAACCGTGCGCGAAGTCTTGAACCTGACGTTGAGCGTCGTAAACTCACGGTAACCACCACCTTCCTTTGATTGATATTGCCGGCCATAATAGTCTTGCAGTGGACTAGGACTGGGTCCAAATCCTATTGGCATTTGCGAGGAGATGGCGGGTTTCTGAGCCCAAAGCCATCGCCTGAAATGCTTAATGCTATTGTCAAACTCATCAAAGGCATGAGTGAAGTCAGTGTCTATAGTTTGATTAGTATAGAACCAAACAAATGACGATCAGCATTAGTTGTGCATCCAAGGGTAATTCACAGCTTGGAACTACAGGATAGGGGAAAAATGACTCACTGTCAACATTGAGCTTTCCTTCGACCCAATCTCTGCCAGCTTGGCGTGATAGCTCTTGAATTTTATGAGCCCTTTCACGCCGTATTTGTTCGTATAGTTGAAGGCGTTCTACAACTTCTTCAGGCTTGGTTCCCTGAGGAAGCACCACCGACAAGGACGCCGCATCCTCAATGGCCATGGCTGCCCCTTGACCTTGATCTATATAGAATAGTCAGCAACAACATTTCACGTATCAATTTCGAGATCAGCTTGGAAATTGTCAACTAACGCGGAGTGAAAGGATGGGCCGCGTCTCCTAGTAGAGCCACACGGTCACGAGTCCAGGGAATTTCCTCCATGTCCATCAGTTGCCAGACCTTAATTTGGGCTGGATTAGCTTTGCGCATCAGGCCTGTCAGTGTCGGGTCAAAGTTTTCGAAGACTCTAAGCATCTGGCTGAGGTCGCCTTGTTTTGACCATGCTGAATTATGTTATTATAAATTAACGTCTGGAAGCTCCTCTGACAACAGAGATTAATTAGATTTGGGATGGTAGCTTACTAGTTGTCTGTTCCCGATGCGACTCGTCATCTGGATGTATGCAAACGAAGTTAAGCAGTCGGTTATCATCGCATGAGTACATGACGACTCTCCTATCCTTGGCCAACCAGGTGCAAAGGCTGTTTTTTTGCTCACTTAGGCGCCGTGTGAGAGCATCGTCTGCTGCAAGTTGGTATGTCACTTGGAACCTAAAGGCTGCTTTTCCAGTTGGATAAGGAGAAGCATTGCTCAAGACGCTTCTTACCGATGACTGCAGCATGCGAATCATTCGAATGTTAGCGAGATATCAACATGGAAAACAACCACTCCCTTGCACCCCTGGGATTGGATATAGAGACTGGACTTTCAGCAACTTACATGTATTCCATCAGCACCCAGGATAACATCGCCCATCAAGCTCGTACCGTTATCCAACCATACGCGTCCCAGTTCAGCGTCTACTCGGACGACCTTGCTTGAGGTCTGTAAAACAGCTGGAGTGCCGGTGCCATGGGTTGCAGTAGCCGCCTCCTTCAACTTAGTATGGAGAGCAGTCCTCTGCGCAATGAGCCACGGATGCGCCCACCTCTTGTTCGCCTGCACCAAGTTGATGTCAGTCAGCAGACGTCCATCATAGACGTACTCCAGGACTCTATCGTTGGGAACCGAGCCGAATGTTTCAGCAAAAATACCGCAACGCCTCAGGAGACCATTGGCATTTGGAGTCAAGTGGACAGCGGCTCCTGCTTCGCTTGCTAGTCGAGACTGCTCCAGTAGCGTGACATGGTGCCCGTTGTGGCGAAGAGAGACGGCTGCTGTTAAACCGCCAATGCCAGCGCCAACAATCAGAATTACGAGGGGTCTTGGCTTATGGTTGGGGGGGTCACCCTCGGCCGCTCGTAATTGCTCGCATTGAGGGAGAAAGCTACCCATGATGCTTGGTAGCTGGTAGAATTGAGTGGACTCAAAATGAGACAATGTTTTATATCAGTGTACGACCGAGATAAAACTCGAAGTCAATTAGAATAGAGGTACATTGTGAAAAAGATTCTATGAGCAAGGTATATAAATTTGACCATAAATCCGAATAGACAGGATAAAGCATAGAGAGGTTTGTCACCAAACAATGTCAAGGGTGTGCCGAAGAGGTGTAGGCGGCCCGAATATTACTACCTAGAGCATTGCCGATGACGACTATATAGAGGCAATAATGGAAGAAGACTTGATGGAGCGGATTGGGCCGGAATGGACTAGGTATATTATCAGTACACAGTAGACCCTAGTTCGGGTCGAACCGAGAGGAGAGCTAGTCCGGAATCACTCAGTAATACGACATGTATCAGATGAGAGCGATAGCCTCTATCTCTTTGGTCCCTTGATCTAATGGAGTGGAGGCGTACGATTGATCAGATTAGCTGAGACCAAATTAGGCCTAGCGCTTACTATTGAAAAGCAGACGCATAGACACGGCAACGGTTAAACAACCCACCACTAATAGCTATTTCACCCACCTTGAAGCTAGGGCCCCCTACATAGCGCGCTCAGCTATATTATTAGTAGTATTATATATTAATTACGCTTATATAGCTATATAGTAGTAATCTTAAGTGCTTAAAGATAGCTAGTGTATAAGTAATAAGTAAGTAGTATTATATAGTTAAAATAGAAATTATAGAAGTAGAAAAGTAATACTTACAAACTAGTTACATTACTTAAGTTTTAATATTCTATATAGCCTAAAACCTAGCCTAAAATAGGCTTTTAGCTACTTAATAAAAAAGCTATAGATAGTATAGTATGATTAGCGTGGCGAAAGGGTCTCCACCTCGGGATCTCTTTTTCCACTATAGCTCTTCGTGTACTAGGCCTTATTAGGTGACTAATCCCTTATTTTATAGCCCTAATATATGTTATGGGCGAGAGAGGCCTAACTAACGAGTATGCATTCACCTATTGTACAGAAGAAGAAAGATATAGAAAAGAACTATCTAGAGGGCCCTCCTTTTATAGTTGTTACTCGTACGAACGCTTAGACCTTTAGTCTTCCTCCTTACTTAAGCTTGTTCGTACGTAGCTAACCACGTTATTTAGTTACGTGACTAAAGTCATGTGATTCGCTACTATGTGACCTGTAGGTCATACCTCTCTGGCGTAGCCCTTTACAATATAGATCTATAACTAACTAATATAGAGTATTACGCTAACTAGAATAGGTAAGAAGTTATACCTCTTTGGGCTAGTATGTGGAGACCTAAGTCTTGGCAAGGTGGGTAGGCTAATAACTTCTTACTCATTCTAGTTAGCGTAATATCTTATATTAGCCAGTTATAGATCTATATACGGGCTACAAGATAAGCTATTAATTACCTAATTAGGCCTAGTACTCGAAGAGCTATAGTGGAAAAAGAGATCCCGAGGTGGGGACCCTTTCGCCACGCTACTTATAATTACCTACTACTTAAAGATAAATTTATATTTTGTAATGGGCGGGCCCTCACAGGCTAAGCGTACAACTACTTACGCCATCCATAGCCAAAAAGGCAGTAACAAGACTTCAAGCTTCTTGAAGTCTGGATAGTCGCATAGATATACCCTGCTTGGCAAATCCAAGCCACACATGGGCGTAGCCCCTTACATATTTACTTAGTTCTAAAGAGTAACCTATAAAGTATTACTAGAGAAGAGGTTAAAGAAAATTTAAGTAGTATTGAAAGGTCTAAACTAGCGTGGCGAATGGGTCTCCACCTCGGGATCT
>NW_007360048.1:512282-518487 GCF_000359705.1 Exserohilum turcica Et28A | reverse complement strand
CTAGAATAGGTAAGAAGTTATACCTCTTTGGGCTAGTATGTGGAGACCTAAGTCTTGGCAAGGTGGGTAGGCTAATAACTTCTTACCTATTCTAGTTAGCGTAATATCTTATATCCAGTTATAGATCTATATACGGGCTACAAGTAATAAGCTATTAATTACCTAATTAGGCCTAGTACTTGAAGAGCTATAGTGGAAAAAGTGATCCCAAGGTAGAGACCCATTCGCCACACTAATAAAGATTTTAGTATAGTTATTTTAATAATTTCTACGCTTTATATAGTAGAGGTTAAGATAGCTTAAGAGCTACCTTGCTCGCCTAAGATATAACATTAGCGCTCTATACTAATTAGGTACTATCTAGCTACTTAGTAAGTTATAAAAAAAGAGTTAAGTTATTTAATTATAGTGCTAACTCTATATAGTTTAGATGCCGCGCCTCTAATGTAGAACCTAGCTTTAAGGTGGGTAAAATAGCTATTAGTGGTGGGTTGTTTAACTCTTGCCTATAGACACGTCTCGCTTTTCTTGACTTGTACTTGCGCCCCACTTAAAAAAGCGCGCAGTCTGACCGGAGCCGCGGAAAGAAACTTTACCCCCTGTGCGCCAATTGTGCTTAGAAAACACCATTCATATCTGTCTAGCCGTTTTGATCCAATCGGCCATTTTAGCACGCAGGGATTTTTAGCACACAGGGGTCTTCGGCACACAGGGGTTTTTGGCACATAGTGAAGGACATTATGTACGGAGTACTCCGTAGAACTAGTTCAATACACTGCTTTTGTCCATCGCACTCTCCGGCATGTGGCTGACTGGGGTTGATTAATTACCCGTCTCACCTCTGTACATACCAATAGCCATGAGACCCACCTTAAAAATATACCCCTGTGATTTTCGTACAATCAGTACTATGTACAGCGGTCACATTGGGAGAAGTTGATTTATGTGCACCAAATAAAGATGATCATCTACCCGCTCCCCTTCTCCAAACTTAGATTCCCTTCATACGCTTACACAGTATTAACATACATCAATCATGACAACACCTACTCCCAAGCAAACCAAGGAAGAAATCCTTGTCCCTAATTTTCTCGATGAAATGGCCAAGACACATTCGTCAGAGGAGTGCTTTTCTATCCCTCGAACCAATTCCCCTGCGGATGGTTGGACCGAGATCTCTTGGTCACGCTATGCGAATGCTATCAATCGAGTTGCACAAGAAATCATTGATGCATGCGGCCTGGCTAAGTCCGATACTTTCCCCACCATTGCGTATATTGGACCAAATGACTGTCGGTACCTTGTATTTGTCGTCGCTGCCGTCAAAGCTGGTTACAAGGTAATTTTTCTTGGCCCATTCGACCTCTCTCCAACTCCCTCTTTTCTCAGCTCCCTAATGATAATTTTAACGTTGTCGCTTAGGCTCTATTACCCTCGCCTCGCAATCCAGATGCCGATCAACTACATTTATTCAAGGAAACTAAATGTGTCGCCATCTTCTATGATAGCGCGATGACATCTGCTGTCGCGACGTGGCTTGAAAAGTGGTCCATGAAAGGAGTTGTCAGTGGAACGATCGATGGCTGGCTCGATGCCACACCAGTACCTGAAGTTCCTTACAATCGACCTTTCCAGAAAGGAAAGCTTGAGCCTTTCGTAGTGCTTCACACAAGCGGCAGCACAGGTTTTCCAAAACCTATAGTCGCTTCCCAGGCCATCTTCTGTATCAGTCACATGTATCAGACACTACCTGAATGGAAGGGTCGTAGAATCTTCCTCCATGGCTACACTGCAGCAAAGAGACTCTTTATACCATGTAAGGAAACACCGATGACGGGCATTTGTAAGACATCGCGAGCGTTGCTAATTTTGTCAAAGTGCCTTTGTCACACGCTAGCGGCATGTACGGATTTTTCGGCATCATATTCTGGAAGGTGCCAGTCGCCTTGACGATGCCGTCCGCGATGATCACCCCAGAATCAAGTTTAGAGATGGTGGCTTGCTCAAAGTCTGATGCTGTCTTTCTTCCACCTTTTTTCTTGGAGGATTTGAGTACCAAGCCCGAAGCAATTGAGCAGCTAAAACAGATGACGTTTGTCGGATTTGGCGGCGGTAAGGCAGTAAAAGTTCTGTGTACAAGACGAATGCTGATTTATGACATGCGTAGGTCCTCTAGCCTCCGACGCAGGGAATCGCCTCGTAGAAAATGGTGTTGTGCTTCACAATTCCGTTGGATCTACAGAGTAAGTTTCCGTACCAAGAACATCCTGTTGAGAGCAATACTGACTATTTGATCACCTTACAGGGTATCTGCCTTCCCGTTCTACTGGCAGAACAATAATGCCTTGTGGGAATGGATCATTATTAACTCGGACATCTTGGGGGCAGAATGGATTCCATTCGACGATTCCAGTAACTTGTTTGAGTTGGTCATTCATCGTAAGGATGAAAATCCTGGTATGCAGGCTGTTTTCTATCAGATGCCGCATCTCTCGCAATTCCGAACGAAGGATCTCTTCATGAAGCACCCGACAGAGCCTGATCACTGGAAATTTCACGGCCGAGTTGACGAAACCATCGTTTTCAGCAACGGGGAGAAACTCAATCCGGTTCCTATTGAGGGCCGACTTATAGGCCATCCGAAAATTTCTGCCGCAATAGTGGTCGGTGCGTCGAGGCCACAGCCTGCGCTACTATTAGAGGCTGCCGTTGTTATCACGAACCAGACTGAAGCCGACAAATTTATCGAAGAAATTTGGCCCATGATTTCGAGCATAAACCAAGATACCGTGACTAATGGCAGGATAAGTCGCCACTTAATTACACTTGCCAGTCCAAAGAAACCCTTCCCACGATTGGACAAAGGGACTATCCGACGCCGCGCTGCCATTCAATTGTATGAGGCAGAAATCAATGAGCTTTACAGCCAGGCAGAGACGGTCAAACCTGAACTAGCGCCCACGTTGGATACCAGCTCGAGCGAAAACCTCGCTAACTCAATCCTGTCTGTCTTGAGGTTGAACCTGGACGTAGCAAATATTCAAGCGGATACGGATTTCTTTGCCGCAGGAATGGACTCTTTACAAATGATGGAGGTAATTCGTCTCTTGCGCGGAGGATTCGAGGCTGCCGGCATCAACTTGCCACCACAACAAATTATCATAGCTCGGAATATCTACACTAACCCTACAACGACACGGTTGGCACAAGATTTGTACTCGCGGTTGATCCAAAAACAAGAAACTTCAAGCGATGAGAGCAAGTACCAGGCACAAAAGCTCCGCATAACCCAGACGCTACTTTCAAAGTACAGCCATGACCTGCCTCATCCGGCAGAATCGAAATCAGAACCACGAGAATCCGGACAGGTTATCTTGATCACAGGAACCACCGGAAGGCTGGGTACCTATCTATTGACCCTAATGTCCCGTAATACACGTGTCCACAAAATCATCTGTCTGAACCGATCGGCAAATGCTAAGGCGCGACAGGAGGAAATGTGCAGGAAACTCGGATTGGACAGCTTGAATAAGGCTGAGTTCTTGCAAGCTGATCTGAGCAAGGAAGACTTTGGCCTCGGTTACGACACATACAAGCGCCTGCTGAATGAAGTCGATCGGGTGATTCATGCCCAGTGGGCTGTGAACTTCAAGCTGGCCGTAGAGAGTTTCGAGGTCCATATCAAGGGTGTCCGTGGCCTGGTTGACTTCAGCGCCCATGCAAACCATAAAGTACCTATCATCTTCCTCTCCAGTATCCTTGCCGCGGTAGGGACCAAGATCACCGACAAGGAGGACGACCTTGAGACTCCAACGACGGGATACGGTCGCAGCAAGCTCATTGCTGAGCGCGTGCTGGATTCTACCGCGAAATTATGCGGTATTCCGACATGTACCATCCGAATCGGCCAGATCTCTGGACACGAGGGCCCTGGCCCGGGGATGATTTGGGAGAAGAAGGAATGGCTTCCAAGCGTGATTGGATCATCTGTGAAAAAGCTAGGGGTACTTCCTAGTGATTTGGGCCCGATGAACGACATCCAGTGGATGCCAGTCGATCGTGTGGCCAGCACTGTCCTCGAGCTTACCGGCATAACAACATCACGCCCGCTAGCGCAAATTAACGGCTATTTCTACTGCGTTAACCCAAATATCACGTCCTGGACACATATAGCTAGCCACGTTGCTCAATACTATGGTACACGTGTCACAAAGCTTGTCACTTGGAAAGAATGGGTAAACCTGCTCCAGCACAGTGCTGGCAGTGACGAAAACGTTGTAGAAAATCCCGCCCTTGAGCTCCTGGACTTTCTTCTGGACACAACGGAGCTTACCGATACCGAGGCGAAACAAATTATGAAGTTTATCAGGCAAAATATGGACAACAAGACTATACTAGGGAGCAGGACTATGAGTGAGACGCAGGGTATCACGTCGCAGCTGATGTTGAAATGGTGTGAGGAATGGGCATATTAAATTTAATAAGTTAGGAGAGGGGATATGACGACGATCTACATAGTAGGAACTCGATTCCTACCTGTACAGTATAGGGGGAGACCAAAATAAACTGTACTTAAAAAAGGTCACTGATTGTTAAATCAAATATTTAAAAAAGTAGATAGAGCATATACAAAGCTATATTCAAGATCTAGCTACCTCTACTTCTATTATAATTTAGACTAGGATAAGGCTTTTATAAGTATAATAAAGAAGTATACCTAAAGACATTACTAAATAATATAATACCTAGTTATTAGCATCTAATAGTTACTATCAGGTACTTTAAAGCTATAAAATAAAGGTTTTTTTCATTTTTTCAAACACGTGATATTCTATTACTTTATATATTCACTAATTTATTCTATATAACGTATTCCATCACCGAGCGGGCCACATCACTAAGTGTGCCACTTTTTCTTAGCATCACGAACTTTATATACAAAAACTTAGATTACTCTACACTAGCTATAGATGCTTTATACAACTTACTTATATCTAAAAAAGAATCTTCTTCTATATCTTTCTAGCACGTACAAGAGTTATAGCCTATCCTCCTATAGGTTCTATAGTGCTATTAACCTAGTAAGGCCCTTTCTTAACTACCCTTACTACGTGCCTTCTTTAATGTCGTACAACTAGCAGAACTACTTTTAACTACCTGCGATGCCCCTGCACCAAAGTCTAGTGTCCCACCTGTCTGAATTCGCTTTCTTTTGCGCCCTTGGCGCTTTGTTACTACTGCTAATTGCTCTTTAAGCTCTCTTACGCAGGCCTTTATAAGCACATTCTTATATAGCATCTCCTTGGCCCCTTTAATAAGCTTTAAAAAGCCTTCTTATATAGTAGTTAGTAATTGTATAAAAGACTCTCTTATAAGCTTTAATTATAAACTAAATTCATGCAAATTACTTAGTGTTCTTAACATCTAGGGTATTTCTAGCTAAGCTTCTTATAGTAGAGTATAAAGGCGTACGTTGAAGCAATTAATAACTCTTTACGCGTTAATAGAGACTAGCCCTACTACCTTAGAGGCCTTCTTATAGTTATTAGACGTAAACACGTTAAAAAACGCGTCTTAAAAGGCTAGAAGGAAGCGCTCTTTATTAATATGCTAGACATAGTAGCGTACTAAGTCTTATACGTGTTAAAAGTACTTTTACTTAAGAGGTAAAAAGTAGATAACGTTAAGTAGCTAAAGTATATTCGATAAATAAGTAAGTATATAGAGCGTAAGGATCTTTTGTACGAAGCAGTAATTCTTAAATTTTTAGTTAAGGTGGCTCTTATAGCTATTAAGAATAAGTAGCCTATATAACTCTATTTAACGCGTCTTTATATGCTTATTAAAGTGCTTTAACTACGCGAGACTAAGCTTATTATTTATCTAGCTATTCTCTAATACTAAAAGCTTCTAGTTGTATAGTATATCCGCTTTTTCGTACTATATAGAAATGTAGACGCGTCCTTTGTAGATAATAAATAGCAAAGTAGCGTATCCCGTAGCGCAGATGCTCTAGATAACTGTAACGGGCTGAACGCCCTTCGCCTCCCATACTCGTCTACGACCTCGTTTACTCCACCTGCCTGGCCCGATTGTTACCCTAGCAACCAGCATTGTATATAGATAGCTACGTAGCCGAGAGCTTAGCTCTCTATCGAATACAATCTTGTTACCTTGGCCTGTCCGATCGTGCTCCCGAGCTTAA
>NW_007360048.1:504900-507161 GCF_000359705.1 Exserohilum turcica Et28A | reverse complement strand
ATTAGGATATTATATACTATGCTAATAAACGTATTATACGTGCTATTTATAAAGTTTACGCTCTAAGGGGGTTCTTTTAGCTTTCATTTTATTCTTTTATATAGGATCTTCAGTGATCTAAAAGCACTTAAGCGTAGGATATTTATTTACACTGTAGTATTAATTAAATACTTTAAAGTATGACTAATTACTATAACCTGGTATTTTAGTAATTTAGTCTATATAAACGCTACACTAGTACGTCTCTACTATGCTCTAACTAAGCTAGTAAAGAGATAACTCTCTTTCTCTACCTAAGTGTTACAAGTAACAAGAAGGATGCTCTCCTTGACAACGGATGGGAGGCAAGGAGCCTATGGACGTCCACGTCAGAAGGTAATGATCATCGCGGGGCTAGGGTCACGTGATGTGCCATCCCGCCAAGATGAGCCATCCGACGGATGGCAGGGCGCCTGGGGAGGACAGCCATTAAAGCCCTCAGCGACATCCCAGGGATGTAAGGGATGTTAGGGATGGCAGGACCAGAGGCAATGGGTATAAGAATGGGTTGGATTTCATTATTACACTCGTTGTGGTCAACTTCAGAATAGTTCATCTCTTACACAGATTGATACTAGTTATTCTACCTTGTAGAATTGATTGTTTATTCTTTTGGTTAAATCCTATAACTCTTTTCCACATAGCACTTCGCAAACAATCTCACGGACTACCGCTTTAGTCTACTCGCCCTAACCCGGACCGAGATCAGAGAAGTATAGCCGACCCCCGTGTAACAATATTACAATAGTAGTACAAACAGCTCTAAAAGAATCTACCCTACTAGTTAGCTAGAAACTAAAGCTAAAACCTTAGTGGACTAGTGAGCTAGATAACCTAAAGTTGGATCAAAACAGAGCTTTTCGAGCCCTAAAAAGAGAAGCTAGTACAGAGGACAACAGCTAAATTAACTAGTAGAAAAAAGAGTATCTTATTGCAAAATATAGATATCTAAAAGCTATTAAAAAAGCTAAGCTTAACTACTAGGAAACCTTCCCACGAAAGGAGACGCTAAAAGAGATATTTAAAGCTATAGCCTACACAAAAGACAACCTATCTATAAGGATACCTGCTATTAAAGGCAAGGAGACCTTTAGAGAAAAATGCCAAGCCTTTAGAGAAGATCTCTTCCTCCCACCACCATCTACTCTAGCCCCACTACTAAATACCTACAAAGGAGATAGTAGATGGGAGTGGCTAGCTTTAACAAAAGAAGAGCTTGAATTCGCCTGCGTAAGCGTAAAAGCTACCTCGCCAGGACTAGATTTAATTAGCCAGGATATAGTCCAAAAAGTCTATTAGGCACAGCTAGAATTACTGTTTAAGATATATTTAGCTCTATTTAATTTTAGCTACTAACTAAAGTGCTAAAGAAAAGCTAAAGGAGTTATTCTAAAGAAACCTGGAAAGCTAGACTACTATATCCCAAAGGCATATAGAGTTATCTCACTCTTAAGCTGCCTAGGGAAAGTACTAGAAAGACTATTTGCAAGACGATTAGGAGCACTAGCAGAAACAACAGACTTACTCCACCCTACCTAGGTAGGCGGGAGATTAAAGAAATTAGCAATTAACGCTGCTCTCCTATTCTATAATAATATACAGCAGCAGAAAAAGAAGCATAGGACTACTATAACTATATTTCTAGACATAAAAGAAGCCTTTAATCACGTAGCTAAGAACAAGCTACTAGAAAATATAAAGGATTAAGGACTTCCCTACTACCTGCTATCCTAGACTAAATCCTTCCTAGAAAACAGACTACTAGAGCTATCCTTTGATAGCCAAGTAGAAGATCTACAGGAGGTAAACACCAGTACGCCCCAAGGCAGCCCCGCTTCTCCAATCCTATTTTTAATCTACACAAAACTACTATTTTAGTTAATTACAACAAATAGAAATATCTACTCCTCTTCTTATATAGACGACCTACAGATATCAGTATCTACAATATCTATTAAGAAAAACGTAAAATTACTAGAAAAAGAGACCCAAAAACTCTTTAACCTAGCAGAGGAGCTAGCAATCAAATTCAACAGCTCAAAGACTGAACTAGTAAATTGGACTAGATCAAAAAAGGATCAAGATTCTCTCACACTACCCACCTAAGACAAGCAGAAATCTTTCATCAAAACTCGTCAATTTTCTATCAGATATAGGGGTAACACGTCGCGAGAAACCGATTTACGCCACCTCTAATGTAGTGCAGCCCTCTCGTTGAGGTG
>NW_007360048.1:471555-502778 GCF_000359705.1 Exserohilum turcica Et28A | reverse complement strand
GAGAAGCCTGCGAAGACGATCTATTACTACCTATCCTCCTTTAAACAAAATAGGGTATAGAAGCAACTATTACCTTTATTCAAGAAACAAAGGCTAGAACACAAGCCTAGTACAAGGGAAACACAGAAAACGAGGAGTAATACCTGTAACAGGTAGCCATACACCTCCCCCACCCTATCCTCCCCCCCCCCTACCTACCAACTAATAGGCTACGAGCCTCACCTTTATCCAGTTAAAACCCCTCCTAAATATTGTAGCTAGAAATAACCTACTTAGATACTTGTAGGCCTAAAAACCCTACACGTCTTATATAGCCCTTTAGGCTGAAAACGGACGTTAAACTAGAATAATAATAATAATAATAATAATGCTGTGCGTTAAACGCAATTACAAAGAAGGACTAGTACCCCCTCTCGCTAATCTAAGAGACGCTTAATAACTTAAGTAAGGCGAAATAGTTCACGAAGTTAGATGTAATCGCAGCGTTCTATAAAATCTATGTGGTAGAAGGCGATAAGTGGAAAATAGCGTTCTAAACACGATTTAGGCTATTTGAATAGCTAGTTACTCCTTTAGTATAGCTAACTCGCCTAGCACCTTCTAATGGTATATTAACTAGACCCTGCGGGAATTTTTAGACAAGTTCTATTTAGCGTACTTAGATAACGTACTAATTTATATAGATAGTAACCTAAAGTGGCATAGAGAGCACGTCTAAAAGGTGCTTAGAAAGCTACAAGATGTAGGGCTACAAGTTAATATTAAGAAATGCGAATTTGAGACTAAGTTGACTAAGTACCTAGGGTTTATTATTAAAGTAGGCAAAGGAATTAGTATAGATCTAGACAAGGTGGCAGCAATTTATAAATAAGAAGCTTTTAAGACTATAAAAGGTGTCTAGTTATTCCTAAGGTTTGTAAACTTCTACTAAAGGTTTATTAGAAACTTCTTATAGCTGGCCGCGCCACTTATAAGACTTATAAGCGACGTCCTATTCTACTAAGGCTCTAAGGAACAATTAGCGTTTTATAAGCTAAAGAAGATTTTTATTTTTAAACCCACGCTAGCAGCCTTTAACCTAGAACGCGAGACAATACTTAAAAGCAATTTGTCTAGCTACGCTATTTTTAGAATCCTATCTTAATATAATAATAAAGGAGTTCTACAACTATGCGTATACTTCTTATAAAAGAATAACGCCTATAAGTGCAACTATAAAATCTATAATAAGGAGTTGCTAGCTATTATACGTTGCCTAGAAGAATAGGATTTTAAACTATATTTAGTTAAGAGGTTTAAAGTAATAATAGATTATAAGAACCTAGAGTACTTTATAAAACTAAGGATGCTAAACAAGCGTTAGATAAGGTAGTTGTTGCTCTTAGGTTAGTATAATATAAAACTGCTGTACTATCTAGGAAAATAGAACGTAAGAGTAGACGCGCTCTTATAACAAGAGTAGGATATGCTTATAAGAATAAACGATAAATAGTTATAGAAGCGTTTCGTCTAAATACTTAAGCCTATAAACTCCTACTATAAGGAGTTGTCTAAAGAGGACTTAGTAGGGGCTAGGATGGTGTTTGCTACAAGGATACGCACCTGCTCTACTACTAAGCAGAATTTAGAGGAACTATCTACTAAACAAGTAATAGTAGAGCAGAACAAGCTAGAGAAGCTCTAGCAGGACGTAGTACAGCAGGATAGAGTCTACTAAGGCGCTAAGAAGACTATTAAAGAACAGGGAAGGAGGTTCTCACTAAGCCTTAGTCTAAAGTGCTTAACTAAAGACTATTTAGTAGTAGATAACCTACTGCTGTACTAAGGACGCAGATAGGTGCCTAATAGTGAGAAACTACAGACCTAGATTGTTAGTAGCGCACATAACTCCTTAGTAATAGGCTACCTAGGACGTAAGGTAATGTACAAGATACTTACAAGAGACTACTTCTAGCTAGGCATAACATAGACAATCTAAAGATACGTTAGAAACTGCGATACCTATAGGAGAAGCAAATCGTGGAGGGAGGGCAAATAAGGACTCCTTAAGCCTCTCCTAATTCCTGCTTGGATTTAGAAGGAGATCTTAATAGACTTTATAGAAGGACTACTAGAAAGCAAAGGTATAACAAGCCTTATAGTAATTATAGACAGGTTAAGCAAAGGCACTATCTTTATGCCGCTCTTAAACACCTAGATAGAAATAGTTGTCTAAAAGTTTATTAAAAAAGTAGTTATATACTACTAGTTGCCTAACGCGATTACGTTAGATTATAGTAGCTAATGTGTAAGTACTCTATAGGCGAAGCTCTGCGAGCTTCTAAAGATTAACTAGAGATTATTAATAGCCTATTACCTGTAGATAGATAGCGTAATAAAGATGATAAATAGTGTATAGGAAACCTATATCTAATCCTTTACGAACTAGGCTTAGAACGACTAGGCGCTGCTATACCCTATAGCCTAGATTGCAATTAATAGGCGAGTCGCCACGTTAATAGGCGTATTACTATTCTTCTTATAGCATAGCTATAAGGTAAACCTACTATAGATTAAGCTAGAAGAAAGCTTAAAATAGCTAAACTTAACTAAAAGGCTCTTAGACGTATAGAAGGCGTAAGAGATAGCCTTAAAGCTCTAGCAGGTTACAGAGTTAGCCTAGGCTGCTATGGCAGAGGCATAACAGGAACAAGAGAGGCAGGCGAACAAGACTTGGAGGGAAGCACAGAGCCTTTAAGTAGGGGACAAAGTTTAGCTAAAACTTAACTAGCAGTATAGTACAGGGCGGAGCTCTAAGAAGCTTAATTAGAAGAACGCTAAGTATACTGTGATTAGAGTAGTTGATAGCTATTTAGTTTAGCTAGATACCCCGCCTAGCCCTCACCTAGTATTCCATGTGGACAGGTTAGAACTCGCTAGCAACGACCTACTGCTAAGCTAAGCCTAAGACAACGAGCAGCTGTAGCTACTGCAGGTAGACGGAGAAGACGAATAGGAGGTAGAGGACATTATAGCAGA
Organism: Exserohilum turcica Et28A; assembly: GCF_000359705.1. NCBI lineage: Eukaryota > Fungi > Ascomycota > Dothideomycetes > Pleosporales > Pleosporaceae > Exserohilum > Exserohilum turcicum. Next base: position 499,760 of record NW_007360048.1, on the reverse strand, counting down.
AGAGGTACGCCGCCGCAGAAGGGGGCGTAAGCTATACTACAAGGTAAAATAGAGAGGCTTCCACTAAATAACGCTTAAACTAGCAGACCTGCTAGTAGACGTAGAAGTAGTAGACTAATAGGAGGCCTTTATAGAGACAAAACAGGACAGTAAAGGCCGCCTCCTAGAAGGGTTCTAAAGAGACAGTGCGACTTTAGCCTAAAGAGGGGGTATTGTAACAGGCTAAGCGCCCTTTAGATAGCTCCTTAATAGAATCTTAGTGTTGTTGCCTAAGTAACGCTTAGATAACAAACGCTAGGTTGTACCCTTATAACCTAGCATCTGCGTGTCGCCTAAGCAGCGCTTAGACAACGCGTATAAGCACTTAGTATAACCTTTCTCTAATAAGTAAATAAACACTGTGCGAGGTAGAGTAGATAGCTCTCTATCGAATACAATCCTTGTATACCTAAGCGTTTGCTCCACGGAGCGCAGCCCCTTACATAAACCCCCTCTACCTATAGAGTTTAATAGAGAAAAAGAATAGTTAGTAGATAAGATTATAGATTCTTATTAGGACTGCTAGGGCTATAGTAGACACTTAAAACTAAAGTACACTATCTACTAAATAAAATATAAAAAACTGATAGAGAAGTGTCAGATAAGTGGCAGAATCCGGGTGCGGACTCGAGCACCAGGATTCTGTGATCCCAACCAGTCAGGGCTGATCGCCAAGACCTAACCCTAGGCGAGGCTGATACTTAGCGGCCTACCTAATACAAAAAGCAATAGCGATAGCTCTTATAAGGGGCGCGCCCTCGCGCCCCTACAGACGACAGAACACACAACAACTCAATACACTCAGTTTCTATACTTAAGTTTATCACAGTCTTTTATCACAGTGACCCAAAAACAGTCCTTGATCAGAAACCCCTCACAGTCTGACAAGAAGCCTATTGTAATGGGCGGGCCCAACGGGCCGAGCGTACGACTACTTACGCCATCCATTGCCAAAAAGGCAGTAACAAGACTTCAAGCTTCTTGAAGTCTAGGTAGTCGTATAGATATACTCGATCACACACACACTTTAGGCGTAGCCTCTTACACCTATAAACTAGCTTAAGAATACTACTAAGGCTATAAGGATCTTCTACTAGCGTTACTCTAAGAAGCCTAAGCTGTAAGAGTTATCTAGAAGGATAACTATAAGAAGAGAAGTAATATTATAGTGTAGCTATAAAGCCTCCTAATAGACATGTGCATAGACCTATCTACCTAGACACTCCCTAGCACGTGCCTAATTACGTGTACTGAAGAATCTGTTTAGCTGTCTATACGTAGCTCTTTAAGCTACGTCTTGTAATTTGATCTGTACCTATTGTTTTCAGATCCTTACGTCCTGTTACCTGCCTGTTCTCTGACATAATCTGTTTGTTTTTAGCTATTTTTTCTAGCTAGATATCAATGTTTTAAAATAATAACTTTTTAAGTGACGTTTCTTTCGTGTCACCCCTCTGTATTATCTTGACTTTACAGCTTACTATAGTAAAGTGCAACCTAGTATTATTAAGAATGAGAATGAACATAGTAATCGCTAGAGGGAACCTAGCGGGAAAATCATAGAAAGGAAATCAAGGGGGATATGATTAATAAAACTTCACAATGTATTTATCTTTATTGTGAACAATAAGAAGCTAGGTATTTGGCAACAATAAACTAATAGTTTAAGTTCACAGCAACTTTTCATCCAGTTGTAGTTCAATAATAGCATGGGGGCTCTGCGGCATGCGAACAACGCGTTGAATGGCCAAAGCCTGATGTCCGCGGCGGAATAAAGCATCCCACTCATCAAGCTGCCTTTCCATACCATTATGAATAATAGTCATCTGCAGGTCGGCAACACGCATCGGACGCTCAAGCACGGTGAGTAGCTCACTTGGGGCTGGCAGAACGGAATCGACAATGTAAAGGCGCGAGCCCTGTCGGCGGGCCATGGCTTTGGCGATGTTAGCCAGTGCTTTGACGCAGAAGTCATCTGGCCAGTCGTGCAGGACCATTCGCATGAAGTAGGCATCGGCAAGCACCGGCTGTTCTTCCAACATGTCGTGGCCCTGGAATGTAATGCGGTCCCGCAGCTCTGGCGGCACAATCGTGGTAGCCGGGTCGCTAGATTGCGCCGCAATGTTGGGGAGATCTTGCACGATGAAAGTCATATCGGGGTTGACTTTTGCTATGGCAATACTGCAATGACCCGAGCTGCCACCCACATCGACCATCGTGATCTTTCCCAGCTTATTCCAGTCGTAAGACTCCAGGAGACTTGTGTGGCCTCTTGCGGACGACTTGAATAGATACGCCATCAAATCGGCGAAGTCCTGCGCCCCCTTAGGTTCGTCTCGAAGCCATTCAAAGAAAGGCTTGTCTGAGTTGTGGGCTATGTTGTGGGCGGTTTCGTTTGGAGCCCGGGTTTCGTGTCCCCACTTCTCAAGAGCCTTTAGGTGAACGGCAGCCGTTTGGAACGTGTCGTGGGAGATGAACTTGGTGTTCAAGAAAGTACCACGGTCGAGAAGAAGCTTAGAGGCTGCCGTGTGCTTAACAGTTTCGGGCTCGGGCTCTGCAAAGACGCGCAGAGTCATCAGGTGACGAAGCATTTTTCGAGTCAGGCCGTGACCAGTACTGGCCTTTTGTGCCAGTTGAGTGTACGAAATTTTGCCGTTGATTGGAACATGCTCGGCTAGCTTGTATTTTACTATGTAGGAAAAAGCGTTGATGTCATGAACCTTTGAGAAGCTGAGTTAGCTAATGCAAATGCTGAATGTATATCATTGCGATAAAAAAAGAATGAATGGGTCTGAATTACCTTAGCCCAAAGCTCGCGAGTCACCAGATCCTCTGGGTTTGTTGTCAATTCGTAAAGCATCTTGCTCGCCTCACGCAGTTGATTTCTCTTGTTTTCGAAGTCCTGGTCAAGGATCGGAAAGACCGATGGACCATCTGCAGCGAATGATGGCTGAGGGTGACCAGTCTCAGACAATTTGGAACTGACCTGCGTCGCCAAGTCGGAACAAAGCTTCCCCAAAGCTACAATGTCTTGTGGGAAGTCTGTTGCGGCTGCGAACTTCACTTGGGGTTCCATGTTTGGAATGGAATGTTCGGACATGAATAGAAAACGATTTCAGGGTAATGAAGAATAATGGAAAGTGAAAAAGGATAGATGCTGTATCTTTTAAGTTTCACTGCCGACATTAGACTTGGATTTTACATCCCGGTAAACAACTCTTAGTCATGTGTTTTGACTGGCATGTACAATGGCTCACGGTTCCCGTTACACCTAGCTCTAGTAGAGTTAAATTCTAGTGCACCGAGATAAGCATCCAGTGAGATAGCTAAAGTTGAAAATCGCGCATGCAGCTAGATAGATGCTCGAATTGAGGTCAATACTTCGGGCGGACTAGGATCACAGGGGACTCCCTGTAATTACGATTTTGTCGGTTACAGGGAGGCTAGTCAACAAACTAGTGCTAGTGTATGCATATGGATTCCCAGCCAGGGTCTCTCGGCCGATTGACGTTTTGATGAGACCGAGTCTGTGCGGAGTATCAGTGAAGATTTGTCTACGGAAGTCAGCGTCTCTTCGGCGCCGCTAGAGGGCCGCGAAAGAGCCGCCATTACACTGCTTCTACAGTATAACAAGAAGACTTATGCATTCTATCTACGTTATACGAAGTAAGGTCCGTCCCTCTATGCCAAAAAGCCATATGTGCCGAAAACGACTAATTAGATCGGAAGGATTATGGACTTCCCTCTAAACGTTGCGATCCAATTAGTCTTTTTCGGCACATAGGACCTTAGATACAAAAAGAAGGCCTAGGGTTTGGAGTAATATAGTGTCACAAGAAGGCTTCCGTACTTGTACAAAGTTGATCCCTGGTGCAAAGCACTGATACAAAAAAAAAGGCTCGAGGCTTAGAGCCATGCATTGTGATACTCTGTAGAGATTCAGTCATATTGATGTGATATGACAATATGATAGAACAGTGTAACGAACACAGTAGTTCCGACCCGTCACGACTCTGAGATATCGAGGCTCAACACTCCTCAATCATCCCTTATGTTCTAAAGTCTCACGAGTCACAGATCCCTACCTATGAAAACACATTTCAGAATACAAACAGCTCCTTCGTAAGAGTCATCTAAGCTAAGCCCCTTTCTTCCTTCTCACTTCTATACAAGTTCTTTAACTTGATTACAAATATCTAACACATCGCTACCATGGTAATGTGTTGAGTATAGAACAAGCTATCCTAGGCTTAGTATATCGGTACTATGTATCCCGTCCGAGTCTTCAAACCAGGGAAACTCAGCTCAGGACCTGTTGATGGGATATGTTAGGTCTTTGGTGCCTTATTGTCCAGAAAATCAAGAGAATCGGCTACTCCCCCCACGTGGCCGAAACGGATCGGCTTCATATTTTCAGCAGCCCGCCTTGTGAAACGATGAAATATACACGGTTACCCTCTACTTAGGTTACGCTGGTCATATATGAGTAGAGGATGTACACTATCGCTATATGCTAGCGATCATTTTATGCAAACGTAGGAATATACTCTTACTCCCCTCGATTAACAACTCTTACGAAAACTACTTGCAATCCGTTCTGATACATTTAAGAGCGAGAATACTCTGTACTAGAAAACCACGTGTGCGATGTAGCTGAAGGTAGCTCTGTGCGAGGGGTTTGGAAAACGTGGAAAACTTCATGAGACGTGCGAAAATTCAATCCACAAGGCGCTATTTAAAAAGCAACATGGCGACTCTGAAGAAGTACGTTCTCTAATTTGAGACGTCCAGTACATCAGACCGTTACGCCATCGGCCCAGTAGTAAGATGTAACCTCATACCCGGAAAACGGGTCCTTGAACGTTTTCCCCTCGCTAGATCCTACAGCTCCTGCGCAAACCAGCAGCGGCATCAAGTGCTCAGACTCTCCCGCAGGATGAATGTCATAAGAGTGCGGAATATCTCGCCACTCTTCCAACAACTTCAACCTCTCCTCCGGGTCCCTCGTCAGCACAGCCTTTCCAAGCTCCTCCTCCCAATCGGCAATGAGCTTCCTCCAGTGCAGTACGTCTTCGCTAGCAGGGTCGCTATAGTACAGCTGCCTCATAACCGTGTTGTTGTGGAAGGAACCAAAACCCGAACCAATAACAGCAACATTGGTATCGCGCAATTTGCTAAGCGCAGATCCCATCTTGAAATGAGTTGCCGGATCTTCATCGCGCTGAATGGACACCTGTATGATCGGGACGTCACCGGATGGGTTGATGAGAATGAAGGGAACGAAGATGCCGTGGTCCCATCCTGTAGATCGTCAGCAATACCCGACGTTGATATAAAACTCAGGTTCTCACCTCTCTCACAATCTTTGACTGGCTCGAGACCAGCTTCAGAGAAGGCCTGATAGATCTCCTCGGCTATCTCAGGACTACCAGGCGCTTTATACTTCATCTCGAAGACCATGGGCGGGAAGTTGGCCTCAAAGTCATGGAGTAGTGGAGGCTCCGCGGCGATTGATATGGTCGGACGCTCTGGAAGCCAGTGGGGCGTGATGACGACAATGGCTCTGGGTGCGTCTGGGGTACCCAATTTCAGAAGCTTAGGGATGCGTGTCTTGAGGGACTCTATAAGAGGTTCGTGACCAGTGTCGCCCATGATGGGAGCAATGACTGGCATCGGGCCTGGATTATGGATAATCAGCCGCGGCCTTGAAATATTTTAGGTGAGCGATGGCAAAGCGAACCTCCTCCATGTGTAATTGCTATAACCGAAGCTCTTTTCATGTCGATATAGACTATGAGGGTCTTAGGCCTGAATCTAGTGTATTGTTTTCCGTAGGTCCCTCAAAAGGCGCACGGGTTAACTTATTTATGTTAATATGGGGGTCTCAATTTACCTATATTATCGCAGAGTGCTGCTAATCTCCAGCGCTTCCTTAGGGCCTGTTCGATTGAGCTCCATGTTGCGTTTTTTTACCCTAATTGAGGCTAGCGTGGCGAAAGGGTCTCCACCTCGGGATCTCTTTTTCCACTATAGCTCTTCGTGTACTAGGCCTAATTAGGTGACTAATCCCTTATTTTATAGCCCTAATATAGATCTATAACTAACTAATATAGAGTATTACGCTAACTAGAATAGGTAAGAAGTTATACCTCTTCGGGCTAGCATTTGGAGACCCAAGTTGTAAGGGGCTGCGCTCCGGGGAGCAATCGCGAGGTATACAAGAGGTTGTATTCGATAGAGAGCTATAGAGTCTACTTGCGTGGTGTTTATTTACTTGTCGGAGAAAGGTTGCACCGAGTGTCTGAGCGCGTCGTCTGGGCGCCGCTCAGGCCTCGCACAGATGCCGGGTTGCAGAGTAAGACCTGGCGTCTGCTGCTTGACCGAGATTCCATCGAGGAGCTATCCAAAGGGCGTTCAGCCCGTTACACAAGTCTTGGCAAGGTAGGTAGGCTAATAACCTTTTACTTATTATAGCTAGCGTCTTACTTTGTACTAGTAAGTTAAAGATCTTAATAGAGGCTATGAAATAAGCTATTAACTACCTAATTAGACCTAGTATTAGGAGAGCTATAGTGGAAAAAGAGATCCCGAGGTGGAGACCCATTCGCCACGCTACCTAAAGTAGTATAAATATAGGGCAAGTAAGCACTAAGTAGGGTTTATTGTCAGGCGCAGCCGACGATATATACTATCCTATGCAGGGAATTAGCAGAACGCTAATTACTCGTACCTTTTTGGTTGTTGTAGCCTAGCGGCACAGGGCTAAGCTACTAACATAGTAATCAGCGTTCAGCTGGGGCTACTATCGTCCACCGGATCCGCCGGATCTGCCGGATCTGCTAGAGGTGCTAGGTTTGATTCTAGCTAGTACTAGTTACAGCATAGCTAGTTAGAGACTAAAGAATAGCTAAAGGTGCTCTAGCGTTCTATAAGCTACTAGGAGGTCTAGTACATAAGAAGATCCCTAGTAGTTACCTATAGGTAAGTCCTAGGGACTAGGCCTTAGTAAAGAGGGGGATAATATTAGGCGTAGCTAACAATATATACTATCTTGTGCTAGGAATTAGCAGAACGCTAATTACTTATACCTTTTTAGTTGTTGTAGCCTAGCGGTATAGGGCTAAGCTACTAATATTTATTTTGTTAGCGCTGCGCTAACAAAATGGAGTCTCCGTTTATGCAATCTAAACCTCCGTTTTACCTAGACTAGCGAATGGGTCTCCACCTCGGGATCTCTTTTTCCACAATAGCTCTCCTAATACTAGGTCTAATTAGGTAGTTAATAGCTTATTTCATAGCCTCTATTAAGATCTTTAACTTACTAGTACAAAGTAAGATGCTAGCTATAATAAGTAAAAGGTTATTAGCCTACCTACTTTGCTAAGACTTAGGTCTCCACATGCTAGCCTAAAGAGGCATAACTTAATATCTATTATAGCTAGTGTCTTACTTTATACTAGTAGGTTACAGATCTTCATAAGAGCTATAAGATCAGCTATCTATTGCCTAATTAGGCCTAGTATTGGGAGAGCTATTGTGGAAAAAGAGATCCCGAGGTGGAGACCCATTCGCCAGTCTAGTTTTACTGAACACGACGCCGTTTCTATCTCCGTTTTGAAAAACTAGTACTATTTGGGCGTCTGGAACGGCCTCTGGAGTTTTACCGAACAGGCCCTTACCCTGAACTACAGGGGTGCTTTTCAAATGTCCCTGTCTAGTTTGGCTGGCAGGGGTTTCTAAGCTAGTTTCAATGGAGATCATCCTCCAACTGCGTTGGCACCGGCTTTCTAAGCCGCCTACCCTGCTCATATATAATGCCGCTTTGGAGTTTGATATTGTATTAAATGCAACGTGCACTACTAGTAAGCGGCCCACACTGTTTAGTAGCCTACCCTACCTCACCTGACGCGACGCTCTACAACACTACTACCACGCCGCGATTAGACTAGTAAATGCAGGCTCCCCTACAGAGCTCCCCTCTATCTTGCCTAAAACTAGTTTAAATTAAGTAATTCTTATCTCATTCAAATGCTAGAGATTAGATCTATAACCTCCTGATAGGGTGTTTGAGTTTAACCTTAACAGTAGTCACTCTAGAGCTAAAGTAAGAGCTTAGAATCGGGACAACCTATCCTTAACTCTACCTCTAGGTGGAGCTAATAGGCTTTTGATAAGTCTTGAACTTAGCTAGAAAAAGCTTTATATCATATTTTATGAGAGTAAAAACTAATCTAAGGGATTATAATTAAATAAGGATTCTATAATTTAGACTAATAGTTTATAAGATGTTAGTAAAAGAAGTAAAGTAGAACATTGGTTCTTCATTACTCGGGTAGGTTTTAATCTATAACTTAGTTCTGTCTAATAGACTAATACTACATACATATTCGAGTGGCAGAGCTAAAGGCTTTCACACTTTAGCTATTCTTTTAATTTCCACTTAATATAGAAGGTTTGAACAATGTAATATTTAGCACTTAGGTGTAGCTAAATATTAATTTGAATATATTAATTTGAAGCGAATATCTGCAGGCGAGGCATATATGCCATAATTAAAAGTATAGCACTAAAATGCTATATAGTAAGCCAACATACTAACACAACCTTGACCCGGATATCAGCGGAAACTTACCTCTTCTAGCAATTAAGCCGCTGATCAGTTTGCTTGTTCATTAGTGTATTGAGTATGTCCGTATTTTGTACATGTATCTTTGTTTTTCTCCAAGTTACTACTTGTTGACAGAACACTGTAACACAATCATATCTCCAACACTTCAAAATTTTAGAAAAGCGTCATCGATTTCTCTCAAATGGCAGTAGATACTCCACTAACAGTTATCGTTGTGGGAGCCGGCATTGGAGGTCTAGCAGCCTCGATCGCATTCCGAAAGCAAGGCCATAACGTCACCGTTAGTCCATTTCATTTTCCAAAGGGATTGCTTTACTCGCACATGTACATGCTAAAAAAAAGGATTTCTAGGTGTTGGAAAAATCTGCCATGAAAAACGAAATAGGCGCAGCCATCGCGCTTCAACCTAATTGCACGGCGCTCCTCCGCCACCTCGGCGTTGAACCTGAAGAAATTGGCGCGACGACCCTGCTGAATGTGCGTACAATCCTCTTGCAAAGCCTAGTTGCAATATTTTCTGCAGGACCATGAAAACTCACTAGTTTGCGGCACAAGATGACAGTGAAAGACTCGCGTACGTTGAAGGAAATGGGCGACATGAGCGACAAGGTAAAACAGGCGGCCTTGAGGCCAGCACCTTCCAAGGAAACGGTTCGTAAACCCAGATGTTGGTTACATTCAGACTCCCCATGCTGAACAGCACGGTGACATAGAACAACTACCTCATTCACCGCGCCGACCTGCACAGCGCACTCAAAGCTGAGGCCACGAGTACCTCGGGCCCCGGTAAGCCCATCAATCTCCGCCTCGGTAACGCGGTCAAATCCATATCCACGGATAGTGCAACGGTGGTATTGGAAGATGGAAGCACCGTCACGGGCGACGTCGTCATCGCAGCCGACGGCGTGCACTCGGCGTGTCGGAAGGCAGTCTTGGGCGACGAGTTCGAAGAGGCGCCCTCGGCGGTGAGCTGTTTTCGCACGCTCATTCCCACAGCACTTCTCCGTGATGATGCCGAAACCCAGGAGCTAGTCAAGGAGCCGGGCGTGGTCACGGAGGTGGGAAGTCCCGACCGACGTATCATATTCTATCCCTGCTCCGGCGGTGAGACGACGAACGTCTTAGCCACCCTCCCGCGAGAACAGGCGCTGCTGGAGACGAGTAGTGAGTATGCGCTTTTGTCTTTTCCCACCTCCTTATTATCGCTAGAGGAGTTGTTTTGTTGCACAGCTGCTGATGCGATGTCTTGTGTTTGCTAGGTGAGGGGAACAGATTGTCTGTGAGGGAGAGGATGCTGGTTGCGTATTCTGAATTCGCTAAGCCAATGCGCTCCCTACTGTCGAAGTCTACCGAGGAAGCTGTCACTTTATGGGAGCTGTTCGACCTTGATCCACTGCCTCGATGGTGTGAGGGGACCATGGCGCTGATGGGCGACGCCGCGCATCCGTACTCACCGTGTAAGTACTCACACCCGACGTTTTGGTTTTTTTTTCTTTCTAGAAAGTTGGCGCACTCTTCCATGCTATCAGCAGAGCTAATCGTGAAACTCATGTAGTCTTGGCCCAAGGCTCAGCGCAGGCTATTGAGGATGCTATATCCCTATCTGTTATGCTACCATTGGGAACTCAGGCGAAGGATGTTCCGCAAAGGCTGCAGTGGTACGAGGAATGCAGAAAGGATCATGCCACTAAGATCCAGGAATATAGCCGCATGCGAGGTAGAGAATCGTCTGGGCAGCGGGGCAAGCCCCCTTCAGGTAAGTCCCCATCAGACGGCCTTTTTCATTGCACCTCAGACTGCCCAGATCATACTAACACATACTACAGGAGAGGAAGTTATGCGATTCATTGGCTACATCGTAGCGCACAGTGAGTTGGTAAACTCTAGCAAGTTTTTTGCAAGCAAAAATGTATAGATAGCTCTAGTTGTTGGCTTGTATTAGAGGATAATGCAATCGATACATGCATCAATATATCTTAGCACGTGACGTGATGAACAAAACTTGGAGGAGGGGGGGAGGGGGGGGGGGGGAAACACGGGTTTGATGACAGAAGCCGGCCTTTGCACGTGGAGGCACTCCCTACTATCATGACCCTCAAACACGACAGCTGCAAGTATTGGAATCAACGCAGAATATCGCATGGAAAAGTTAGCCTAACCTAGACACAGTCTGTCATAGACTAGTAAATGGGTAGAGGCACCACTGCGCGTTAGGGTAGGGCTAGATTACTTAGTATATTGAGCCAAGTCAATTAATATATGGTCATTTCCTTTATCAGGAGAGTGCAAGGTACTTCTAGTGTCACATGATACATTCTAAAATTCGTTTAAGAAGCGTTGTTAGCTAAGCTAGTATACTTCCAGCACTAGTGGATTCGCTTAATGCTATCCTAGTAAATCATTTGATCCTTGAACAAAAACTCTGTATTGCCGACCTCGGTAGGCTGGCTTAACATTCCTACTCACTAGTACAATACGCCAATCCCTCCTCAAGTGCACCATGGAACTTGTTGACCTGTAAACAACGGATTAGCAAGTGTGAATACGCCAAGGCGGTGCGGCAGAGATACTTACATCCGGGGGCACGATCATGGAAAAGTGATCCGCCTCAACAGCTAAGCAATGGATTGGGCCGACCATGTGGTCCCAGCCGTTGGGGCCGAGCGGCTTGTTAGGCGGGAAAGTCCAGTTGAAGGGGCCGACGGCAGGATCTTCCATGAAGTTGGGAACCGGATCGCACGAGATGCCGTTGGCGGCTAGCTTCTGCTTGAAGGGCTCGTCGAGGCGTTCAGCAACGCCACGCGTACACCATGTGATAACGGTCCGGTCGGGGCGCATGCCTGGCGGCATGGCATTGCCTTGATAGGCACTTACGCAGCGAACCATTTGGCGCATGTGCAGCTGGGATTTCTCGGCCGCCGCTTGGTCGAGCCATTTATTGCGCGATCCGCCCATCAAGCGCACCATCATCTCGACCAGGACCTTGGGCATGGCGTCTTTGTGCTTGTCTGGGCGGGCCTTGGGTGCAGCCATGTCGTACATAAGGAGGCCTTGAACCGCGTGGCCTGCAAGGAGTAGCTGACGCGCCGCCTCGTAGGCCAGAATCGCGCCGCCAGAGTAGCCGGCCAGCAGATAAGGACCCTTGTGCTGCTTGACAATGGCCGAGACCATGAGGGAAGCGGCGTCCTCAGCGCCGCAGGTGAAAAGTTCTGGACAGCGGAGGTAGGGAGATTCGACCGCGTACACGGGGCGGTTGTTGCCAAGGCGCTTCAAGTAAATGTACGTTGCCGCAGCGCCTGTCCCATCCGGAAACATGAAAAGCGGCGTCAACTTGGATGAGAGACGTCCATGCATGAGCACAATGTTCACATGGGGCTTGGTCATGTCAATCGTGGCAGGTACCTTGGCAAGTCCTTGCACCTTTTTCTTTTCTGCTGGCGCTGCCGGGGGTGGCGATGGAACCGCGGGTTGGGAGATGGCAGCGCTGTGAAGCATTGTGTGCGGAGTCGCGACAGGAGGTTGCGGGAAAACTGGCTTGTGGAGGCTAGGGGTAGATGCAATGTTAGCTTGGCCACGATGGTCGGACCAACTGGGCGCCGCTCCAAGTCTGGGTTCCTCAGCAGATACGGCAGGCTTGTCGGAAAAGGCTCGACGAATGTCTCCGATGGTTTGGTAATCGTGCAAAGACGAGGCACCAATCTCCACACCCGTTGCGTCGTGCACAGCGCTTGCGATTTGAATGGCCATGATGGAGTCCACACCAAGGTCGGTCAACAAGGTCGAGTCATGCAGCTCTTCGGCATCTATGCCCGTCTCTGTAGCAACGGCGTTGAGCACAACAGCCATAAGCTCGGTTTTGCTACCTTTGGGAGCTACCGTGTCGGCGGGCTCGGGAGGGGAATGCTCAAAAGCCGAGGGCTGGGAACGGATGCTGTCCAGCTTGGGCTCCTCTGTTAGACTAGGCGGCACCTGGCTGCTAAAGGCTTGTGCGACATGCTCTATGGTTGGGTTCTCGTGAAACAATCTTGCCTCGACGTCAAAACCCAGCTTTTCCTGTACCTGGGTTGCAATCTGAATGGCCATGATAGAGTCAACTCCGAAATCGGACAAGACACTTTGGGGCGTGAAGCTCGAGGCTTCGTAGCCTGTGTTCTCGGCAACAGCCTCCAGAATGATGCCTACGAAATCTTCCTTTTTAGGACCGCCAGTGGAGAGGTGTGACTGCGCAGGCGGGGAGTTGGGGTGAGTTGGAGGAGTCGGCGCCCAAGAGTCAGCCGAGAAGGCTTGTGAAGAAGTTCCAGACGACGACGAATTAGATGAAGCTGGAGACAGTGGGCGGCGAGGCGGCTGAAGTACAAGGTTGTCCTGAACAGAGAGGAATGGCGGCGGCGTGATTTGCTTAGCGGGTTGCTCAGCGGGAGAGGGAGCGTGTTTCCCAAGCATGCGAACAAAAGTGGTCGTGGGGACTTGATGGAAGCGGAGCCCAAGATACTGCATGACCAGACGCTGGCCATCGAGCACCCAGACATCGACCGGGGACGAGCCATTGGTGGGGGTGCCGACGCTCGCGTAGACGTGGTAGGGCTTGCCGGGGGTCAGTGGCTCCAGGACGTCGCAGGCGCCAAAAGACTGCAACATGGCCAGTGTATCGGCAGGCTTGGAAGGATTGCAGTTGACCAAGAAACCGGCGAGGTGGACAGCGCTGTCGACCCAGTATGGGGAGAGTGTAAAGCTCGTGCCAGCGGGGGAAGGTTCCAGCCTCAGCTCAGCGAATGCTTGGTTGAAGTTCTCGGAGATGGACACGTCACGCAGGCGGCGATAGGCATCGTCGTAATTGACCGTGTGTGAGAAGAGGGCATAGAACAGAGGCGCAGACAATCGATGGCCAGCGCCGTTGGCGGCGGCCCGGCTGACGTCGCTGCACCGTGCGAGGATGGCAGGCGCGCGCCTGTTCCACTCGGCGACGACGGATTTGACGTCTGTTTGCGTGATGCGGCACTTGGCATACTCAATCTTGGCGCCTCTCGGAGATGTCGCGAACAAAGAAGACACGATGCCGCGACTGGATCCGGCGTCGCTCGCAAGGCTAACACGCAGCTGCACGCTCTGGCTCTGGTCGGCCTCGTCCAAGACAATGGGCCGTAGAAAGACACAGTCACGGGTCGAGCTGAATGTGGCGGCAAGGGCCCTGTCGCCGCTCGACGTCTCGGCCAGGTATCTGGCTGCCGTCAAGGACATGTCGCCAAAAACCGCGCCGGGAGATATGGCGACGCCCTCGAGGCGATGGCCCTTGACCAAGGCGGACAGGGCTGGGTTGGAGAACAGCGACTGGAAGGTAGCCTCGGCCTTGGGGCCCGTCGACTCGCACACGAGCTGCTGCAGCGTCGTCGTCGAGGGCGGCGGCGGCCGCCTTGTTGGTGGCGCAGCGGCGAGCTGGGGCGCCAGGGCGGCAGGCGACTTGTACACTCTCCAGTAGTCCTTGGTATCAAACGCGTACGGGGGGAGGGCCAGGAGACGCAAGTGCGCGGCGTAGGGCCTGTGAAGCTCCGCCCAGTCCAAGTCGACGCGCGCCTCGTACGCCGCGGCCAGGACGCGGGTGAGGCTTGTCCATGGCGCGACGCCGCGGTTGAGTGAGGGCAGCAAGGCGGCGGGAGGAGCCTGGGGAGCTGGGGGAGCTGGGGGAGCTGGGGGAGCTGGGGGAGCTGGGGGAGTCTGGGGAGAGAGAATGGCACGGACCATGTCGATGCAGACCGACGTGGGGCCGAGCTCGAGCCAGACGGGGCTCTGCTGGTGCAGCGTGGCGGCGACGGCGGCGACGGCACCCGCAAAGTTGACGGGCTCACGTGCCTGGCGGACCAGATACGCAGCGTCAAACACACCATCCGTCGACACCATGGCGCCGAGCAGCGTCGACGCGACGGGGATGGCGGGCGCGTGGTACGGCACCGTGTGGGCGATGCGCGCATACTCGTCGAGCATGGGGTCCAGCTGGGCCGAGTGGAAGCCGTAGGGCAGGGGCAGGATGACGGAGCGCAGCTGCTGGGCACGCGCGTGGAGCTGCAGCTCGCCAATCTCGTCGACGCGGCCGCTCACGACCGTGGCCAAGGGGCTGTTGAGGCAGGCGATGCCGCAGCTAGTGGTGCTGCTAGGCGCCGTGGCCAGCAGCTGGCGCGCTGCGTTGCTGTTGGCAGAGAGGGCGAGCATCGAGTACGTGTGCGCCTCGCAGCGCGCCTCGAGCAGCAGCGCGCGCTGGCCCACCAGGAAGAGCATGTCGGCGAGGGACAGGACGCCCGCCACGTGCAGCGCCGCGTACTCGCCCAGGCTGTGGCCAGTGACGGCGGCAGGGCTGAGGCCGCAGCTGGCCCAGAAGGCCGCCAGCGCCACCTCGACGCTGACGACGGCGAGCTGCGTCTGGGCCGCCGACGCGTCGCTCGCGTTGCTGTCTGGGTCGGTGATGAGGTGCAGGAACGGCGGCAGGCCGAGCGAGGCGGCGAGCTGGGCACACAGCTGCGCCTTGTTGCGGAAGGCCGGGCTCGTCTGGAAGAGGTCGCTACCCATGCCGCCGTACGCAGCGCCCTGGCCAGTGAAGGCGAAGACAACAGGCTTAGCACCCACGCCCGCCAGCTGCGCGCGCGGGCTTGCCAGGTCGGCCTGCAGCTGCTCAATGAGGTCAGCTGTAGAGCTGACGGCATACGCGGTCCGCAGTGGATAGTGCAGGCGGCGGGCCGTGGTCGTGTAGCTGACGTCAGCCACGCTTACGCCAGGGTTGCTCTGCAGGAACGCAAGCAGCCGCCGCTTGTTCTCGACGTGGGCGCCGGCCGTCTTGGCTGACGTCGTCACCACGTGGCTGGCGCGCGGGTCGGGCTGGGCCGCAGTGGGGCGCGCGGGCGGCTCCTGCAGCAGGACGCACGTGTTGCCGCCTGAGGCGTCAAACGAGTTGATGAGCACAGCGCGGCTGCCGTCGCCCGCACGCGACCCAAAGGGCTGGGGCTCCGTGGGCATGTCCATGTCAAGGGCGGCCAGGTCTGGCAGGTTGGGGTTGAGCGGGTGCGGGAGGCCGGCCTGCGGGGGGACCATGCCCGTCTGCATCATCAGCACCGCCTTGAGCAGCGCCGCTGAGCCTGCGCCGGCTTCAGCATGGCCAATGTTGGCCTTGATGGCGCCCACCTTCAGCGGCGCTCCGCGGCCTGGGGCGCGGCCAAACGTGTTGGCGACGGCCGTCATCTCGGCAAAGTCGCCCACCTGGGTGCCAGTGCCATGCATCTCGACGTACGATACGTCGGCCGCGTCGACACGCGCCTTGCGCAGCACCTCGCCCATCAGGCTCTCCTGGGCGCGGTGGTCCGAGTGCATGATGGAGCTCGCCATGCCTGAGTGGTTGCGGGCCGAGGCGGCGATGACGGCGAGGATGTTGTCGTGGTCGGCCACGGCGTCGTCGAGGCGCTTCAGCACAAAGGCGCCAACAAACTCGCCGCGGCAGTAGCCGTCGGCGTCGTCGCGGTACGTCTTGCAGCCGCCCGTTGTCGACAGGAAGCCCGCCTTGCTCAGCGCGTGGTAGGTCAGGGGGCTGGCGATGACGTTGGCGCCGCCCGCCACCGCCATGTCGCACTCGCGTGCCAGCAGCGACGAGCACGCCAGCGTCACCGTCGACAGGCCCGAGGCGCACGCTGAGTCGATGCTGTACGTCGGGCCGCTCCACCGCATGCTGAAGTTGACGCGCCCGGGCCCAAAACTGCGCTGCAGCCCGCCCAGGCTGAAGGCGTCGCCGCCCGACAGGTGCATAATGTCGCGCCAGTCCTCGGTCGCTTGGCCCAGGAACGTGGCGATGCGGCTGTCGTCTGGGGCTGCGTAGTGGCCCCGGCTGTATCCGGCCATCTCGAGCGCCTCGTACGCCGCCATGAGGAACAGGCGGTGGCCCGGATCGATCTGCAGCGCTTCTCGTGGCGACACGTTGAAGAAGCGAGCGTCGAAGAGGCCGGGCTGCTGGATGAAACAGCCGTACTTGGTCGACGTCGACAGGTGCTTGGCTGCCTTTGGGTCGTACAGCTCGTCCAGGTCGAAGCGATCCCGCGGTATCTGTGCCACACGTTAGCCAACATAGCTACCGTCTCCTCCCGAGTCCTACTTACTTCGCTATGCACAATCTTGCCCTCTGCAATAATGTCCCAGAACTCTTTGAGACTCTCGCTCGCCGGGTAGCGCCCACTCATGCCAACGATAGCAATGCGGCCCGAGTAATCCGCCTCGTCAGTCTCTTGCCGCGCGCTCGTGGGCTCGTCGACGACAGTGACCGTCCTGCCGCACTGCTCCAGGTAGCCAGACATGGTGGACAGGTGGGCGGTCGGCCCCATGACATGCAGCGTGACTGGCCTGGCGGCATCGAGCAGACCATGCAGCGCCTCCAGACCCTGGCCCAAGAGGAGCGGCCTCGTGCCAATATCGCGCACCACCTGGCACAGCACGTCACGCCAGCGGCCGCCTTGATACTCGGATGTGTTTCCAAGGGACAAGAATACGTACTGAGGAAGCACCGGGGCATCCAGCAGAGGCGACTCTCCCAGGATGTACTTGACTTCCTCTTCGTCCAGACTATCCAGGGCGTGGGTCAGGGACGAGATGCGAAGCCTCTGCCGGGGCAGCGCCCTCACCGGCGCGCAACTGCTGAAGAATAGCTTCAACATCGACGGCGGTCCAATAATGGTATGCCATCCATCGTCCACTCCCGATGCGCCAATCTTGACTCTGCGGTGCGGTGACGTCTTCTGCCCCCGTTTGTCAGCATGGCCTTCCTTCCAAAAACTGAGGGCTACATAGTTCTTACCTGTGTGTTGTGGAACGCATCCAAATACCCCTGGAGATTGCTGGTGCTCACGCCAAGAATCGACCACCCCCACGAGTCGACCGTATCCTCAACCGCCATGGACCGGCTGATCATCAGGTTGGAGAGACGGCATGTTACCCGGATCATCTCCAGACTCGACTGGTACAACGACGGCAGGTTGTTGGCAACCATCATGGCAGAAGCAGCCAGGAGGCCTCCACAAGCTCCAACCAAGTACGTGGGTAGGCTGTTGGCAGTCAACAACCTGGGATACGCCTGGGCAAACCTAAGCCACCTTGGTTAGCCATAGTTCTCACATTGATCAAATGAGTGAGGACAAACTGGACGAGTTTTGCGGCCCTCACGATGCCTACTAGGACGGCATGTGCTAGTCCAACCACGTCGTCTTGGCTGCGGAAGCGCTCAGCGAGCTGCAGCAGGTCAGAGAAAGATCCGCCCATGGAATCCCGCATTCTAGGCTCTAGGCTGCTGAGCTCTCGACGAAGCACCGTTGCGGCATCTTGGAGGAACTTGCAAAGAAACGCGTCATTCGCGGCCTGGTCGTATAGCTGCTTGATTGGAGCAAAAAACCCATCTGTCTGATCTCCAAACAGCAGCAATTCGCTACTACTTGGTCCACCCATCAACGCCATGGTCATAGACGGGAAGGAATAGAATTAATTACAACACAATTGGACGTGGGATCAGAGATGCTGTCTACAGCAAAGATATAAGACTGACTCCGTCGAGAAAAGGTGAATAGATGAAGATTGGTGAAATGCAGAGCGCAAATGTAGTACAGCGATGTCTCCAGTTGTGTCTGGCGACTGTCCTGCTTAAAACTTCACTATGTCCGTCCTTCTGCTGTAGCTTGTGCCACAGATTGTTTCAAGAAAAGTACCCGTCGCCTTCCGTAGTGTCCGTGCCGCGAACTGGACTGATTTGAAATCCAAAGTGATGCACAGGGCGTTTAGCTGACGCTTGCTCTAATTAGACAAGAGGCTAGAAGCTAGTCTTTAATATATTAAATCTTTGCATTGACTAGCGTGGCGAAAGGGTCTCCACCTCGGGATCTCTTTTTCCACTATAGCTCTTCGTGTACTAGGCCTAATTAGGTGACTAATCCCTTATTTTATAGCCCTAATATAGATCTATAACTAACTAATATAGAGTATTACGCTAACTAGAATAAGTAAAAAGTTATTAGCCTACCTACTTTGCTAAGACTTAGGTCTCTACATGCTAGCCTAAAGAGGTATAACTTTTTACCTATTCTAGTTAGCGTAATACTCTATATTAGTTAGTTATAGATCTATATTAGGGCTATAAAATAAGGGATTAGTCACCTAATTAGGCCTAGTACACGAAGAGCTATAGTGGAAAAAGAGATCCCGAGGTGGAGACCCTTTCGCCACGCTAGTTGTATTGACCGGACAGTTCAGTAGCACCACAACCAATCTCAAGCAAGAGTATCAACAACTCACCACGAACATCTGCTCTTGCAGAACGGACGAACACGGATGAGATGACACTCACATCTTTACAGATATTCAACGATTACAGGCGTTGTTGCGTGGACAGAAATTAGGTACAATGTTCGGAAGTCTTCGGAAGTCTTCGGTGAAAAGGAGGGTGCGGCTTTAGTGAAACGAATGACGCGGCTTCGGTGAGAAGAAGGGCGCTTCTTCGGTGAAAAGAAGGGTGCGACTTCGGTTCAAAAATAAAGGAGTGTCTTCGTATCTCGTAGCACTATGCGTCTTTGTATTAGTGAGTGCTATGATAGTTTCACGACGCTTCTCCGACATATCCGCGTTCCAGCACTATCAGAACTTGCCAGCGTCTTCGGCCTTGTCCTAGTCAGACCCTATTCTAGGTTATGTTTGTTCAGAGTTCTGAGTACTTCTTAAAGTCTGGATAGGTATCGCTCCGCTTGGATCCGTACCGCGTTATAGTTCAAAGGAGGTGCAAGTCTTTGACATCTCTTTTTTCTTTATTCCTTTACTTCCTTTTTGGACATCTTTGGAGAAATATCATATTTAGACTTCTCGACCTAGGGCTATTCTCCCATTTTTATTCAAGGTTATTTCTTTGTTGAAATACTACGTGCTTGAAGGCTAGCAAGTGCGTTCTCTTGTTCATCGTAACTGTTTACAATGAGTAGCTACGATCCAGTCGCTATCATCGGTCTGTCATGTCGCTTCCCAGGTGGTGCCACATCACCAGAGACGTTCTGGGACCTGCTGGTGTCAAAACGAGGTTCGTAATCTGTAGTCGATATTAGACAACGCGAGGCGATGTCATCCTTGATCTTATGATGCTAAGAAGCACGCAGACTCTTATTGTCTTCCGCCCAACAGATGGAATCCCGATGGCTTCTTCCATCCAGGGAAAGACAAACTACATACATTTTCAAATAAAGGCGCGCACTTCTTAACCGAAGACATCATGGCTTTTGATGCTGCCTTTTTCAATATCAGCCAAGCCGAAGCCACGGCGCTGGATCCACAACAGCGCATGACACTAGAGTTGGCGTACGAAGCCTTTGAGAGTGCAGGCATTCCCATAGAAGCGGTCGCTGGCACAAAGACAGGTTGCTTCATGGGCTCCGCAACGTCTGATTACCGCGATACAATCAACAGAGATCCCGATGCCAACCCGCGGTACTCGTTACTCGGCGTCATCAACGAGATGATTGCCAATCGGACTTCTTGGTTCTACAACCTAAAGGGGCCAAGCATGACGATACAAACTGCCTGTTCATCCAGTCTCGTCGCGCTGCATCTGGCGTGCAAAAGTCTGATCAACGGCGAGTCTGAAATGGCCATAGCCGGCGGTGTCAACCTGATGCTGAACCCGGACTTCTCAATCTACCTTAATAACATGACCATGAGCACAAAGGAAGGCCACTGCAAGTCCTTCGACGCTTCGGGAGACGGTTACTCCCGCGGAGAGGGCTGCGGCATAGTTGTGCTGAAGCGGTTAGATGATGCCATCCGCGATGGCGACACTATCCGCGCCGTCATCCGTGGCTCGGGAGTCAATTCAGACGGCTTTACCCAGGGTATTACGATGCCTAGTGCATCAGCACAGGCGGAACTCATCCGTGACGTCTATCTGGCAGCCGGCCTGGATTTGGCAGACACTCAATATGTTGAGGCCCATGTGAGTATTCTTCGCGCTGCTTCTTCTTTGAAACCTAAATTTTGACATGTTATGTAAGGGTACAGGTACGAAGGTCGGAGACCCCATCGAGTGTCGCGCCATCTACGAGACACTCGGGAAGCGAGCAAGTCCAAATCGCAAGCTCATTCTCGGTAGCGTCAAGCCTAATGTAAGGAGATCCGCTAGGTTCCTTCACGTTTCCAAGAGCTAATTCAGCCTTGTAGATTGGCCATCTCGAAGGTGCAGCCAGCATGGCAGGTCTGATAAAAGGCGTGCTGGCGCTCGAGAAAGGCGTAATACCGCCTAATTTATATTTCAATAAGCCCAATCCAGCCATTCCATTCGACAAGTGGAACCTCCATGTTCCGACCAAGATGACTCCTTGGCCGAGAGGAGAGACGAGACGAATGAGTGTGAGTAGCTTTGGAGTAGGTGGTACCAACGCGCACGCCATCGTGGAGAATGCAAAGGATCTGCGGAAACGTGCCACAGTCTTTGCTAACAACAACTCCATCACGGGCTTACTGGGCAGTTCACTAGCTCCAGCGAAACCGCCGCAGAAGCAACTCTTCGTCATCAGCAGCTACGACCAGGGAGGTGTAGCTCGGGTTGCGCAGACGCTGGTGTCTCACCTGGATACTATCCAAGCAACCGCTCCTCCAGATTACGTTGCCGACCTTGCGTATACCCTTGGTGTTAAGCGATCCAAGCTCAACTGGAAGTACTACTGTGCTGCTTCCAGTCTATCACAACTGCGCAACCAGCTAGCGTCACTCCAGGGGAATGCTGCTGTTCGATCCAACAAGACACCATCACTCGGCTTCATATTCACCGGCCAGGGTGCACAGTGGGCTCGCATGGGTATCGAGCTGTTGGAGCGACCGGTTTTCAAAACATCCATGGACGAGTGCGACATGTATCTTGCTTCTCTCGGCTGCTCATGGCGCGCAATTGATGAGCTTGGCCACATGAGCGGAAAGTCCCGCATCGATGAACCTGAGGTAAGCCAGACGCTCTGCACGATATTGCAGATAGCCCTAGTAGATCTGCTCCGATCGTATGGCGTGACGCCCTCGCGGGTCGTTGGGCATTCGAGCGGCGAGATCGCTGCCGCATACTGCATCGGCGCCCTCAGTAAGTTCGATGCCGTGTCTGTGGCATATCTCAGGGGTGTTGCATCCGCGAGTATGAAGAAGGTGGCTCCACAGTTCGACGGAGGCATGATGGCTGTTGGGGCTTCGCAACATGACGTCGACGAATTGATTGCCCTGATGGATAACGCAGACCTCACAGTCGCCTGCGTAAATTCTCCATCCAACGTCACCGTCTCTGGCTCAGTTCAGCGTCTCAAACAGCTGCAGGCAACGCTGGACGAAAAAGGCATTTTCGCGAAACGCCTTGCCATCGACGTGGCGTACCATTCCGATCACATCCAGGAAATATATCCTTCCTATGTCCAGGCCATGGGCCACATTCACGGAATTCCTGCGCATGAAGCTGGCGGGCCAGTCATGTTTTCGAGCGTCGAGGGTGGACAGGCCGTACCCGAATTACTTGGTGCTTTCTACTGGGGCCGCAATCTCATTAATCCGGTCTATTTCTCAGATGCCTTGGCCGAGATGGTTACAACGCCTGTAGAGGGCCAGCCTCCGTCGCCATCTACGAATGCCGTGGATCTCTTGGTCGAGATTGGGCCGCATTCAGCTCTGAGCGGGCCAGTTGGGGAAGTTTTGGAGAAGAGTAACGTCAAAGGCATTGAGTACCAGTCTGCATTGATCAGAGGCGTGAGTGCAATCGATAGCGTCCTGGATCTGGCAGGGTGGCTCTTTGCCAGGGGTTATCCAGTCGACATCGGAAAAGTCAATGGGGGCGAGTCATTGAGAACCATCACAGATCTGCCGCCCTATCCTTGGAACCACTCGCGAAGGTTTGATGCGGGATCTCGCATCAACAGAGAATTTTCGATGAGATCGCAACCTCAGAGGAGTCTGCTTGGTACCGCCTTCACGTCGATTAGCGAAAGAGAGCGCATCTGGCGCAGCCATCTGCGCCTCGAAGAAGAAGGATGGATACGTGACCACAAGGTTGTGTCTGTCGTTCTGTTTCCTGGTGCTGGGCTCGTCGTCATGGCCATCGAGGCTGCACAGCAGATGGCAGACGCCGGGAAGACAATCAGAGCATTGAAGCTGCGTGACATCTCGTTCGGCACGGCCGTAGTCGTGAACGAGGACAAGGCCACAGAGGTCATCATCCACCTGCGCCCACATCTAACAAGTACGGCCGGCTCAAGCTCAGATTCTACTTGGCTCGAGTTCACGGTGTCAACATCCGGCAGCGCAGACATGCCAATTCGAGAAAATTGCCACGGTCTCATTCAGATCGACTACAAGGCAACCGAAGATCAGCACATGGCTCATGAGCTGTCTTCGTTCTTGGATGATCAAATTTCAAACTACAAAGCGGCAAATGAAATTTGTGCCCAGGAACTTGATGTAGAAGACTTCTACCGGGATCTAGGCAACGTGGGGTTGGAATTTGGGCCAACCTTCCGTAACATCAAAAAGCTGCGCCTTGGCGACGGAAAGACCGTATTTGAACTCACCATAGGTGACCCTGGGGAGATATTTAGTACCGGCCATCCAGGACGCCATCATTTGATTCACCCTACAACACTGGACTCGATCTTCTCACCATCCTTTAGCGCCGTTTACGATGGGAGAACCCCACCAAATCGACCACTCATCCCTACTTTCATTGAGGAGCTCACGATAGCCTGTGATATCCCCGACGCAGTTGGCACCAGAATGAAGGGTGTGGCGACGGCAAAGATGCGCGGCTCTGGAGAGGTATCCGCCGATATCAACGTCTTTGACGAGTCAGGGTCCTCTGCTTATATCACTTTGCGCGGATTCCGATGTACAACGGAAATTTCAAATGAGAGCCAGCCTCAAGGGCAGAGCAATGCCACCCACTCTCTTCTATGCTCTTATCCGAGTTGGGAGTACGCTTACAGTCTCCTGGAACCGAGCGAGTTACAGCGCGTGGTCGAAGATTCGGGTCCCACTTCGGACGCTAGAGTTGCCAAAGTGAGTCTTGCGAATTTCCAATGATCTAATGATGCCGATAGAGCTGACTGTGACTAGATTTGCGAGATGCTGTTGTATGAACAACCAGAAAGTAGAGTACTGGAGTTATTGCCTGCCGCAGAAGACACGGAACTTTCCATTCAAAGCAGTATAACCTCTACTGCGAAGTTATCACAGCCAGGCCTAGTGAAGCACGCCCTCTTTGGATCAAAGACCGCGCCGAGCAACAAAGAAGTGCTCTGCATTGGGGTTCCAAGTGACTCTAAGAACAGCGCCGACACGACTAAGCAATATGATCTCATCATTGTTCCTGAGCGATGCAAAGGCATACCAGGTCTCCATGGATCTTATCGTCAACTCAAGGCATTGCTCTCACCCACTGGCCAGCTTATATGTGGCACTAATCTGGGAACACCCCGCGTTACAGACGGCTTGACTCGTACGCTCTCAATGGCTAAACCAAGCGGGTTTGTGGAAGTCTACTCAGCAACCCACATAAATGGCATTCTTCCTGAAAGGGCTGAAGTCATCATCCTAGAGCCGCCTAATCCAAGCAATCGCGTGGCGGCATTTACCGTGGAGTTGACTGCAGCTTTACGTTCTCACGGCGTTGAAGTTCGTATCGATGGTTGGGGATCGCAAATTCTCCAGGACGCTGCTGGAAAGCACATAGTCAGCTTGCTTGAGCTCGAGAATTCATACCTGGAGAATCTCTCAGCCAGCAACTTTGACTTGATTAGAAGTATTACGCTTACTTCCTCCAGCCTCATTTGGATCACTGGATTCTCTGAACCTACCGCGTCTATTGCTGCTGGGCTGCTCCGGTCCATTCGGCGTGAGAGTGTTGGACAGCGGCTTCAGTTGCTTCATCTCGACCCTAAAATCTTAGATGACCGCACCGGCGCGCACATTACGGCACGAATTTTTTGCTGCCACACGAAGGAGACCGAGTTCTTCGTAGAACAGGACGGAATGGTGAAGCTCAACCGTATTCGCCAGGAAACAATCATCAATACAAAAATTGCGTCACTCATGAGCAAGGAGACTCACATCCAGCCGCTCGGAGAGGTCGAGTATCCCGTCAAGCTGGCTATCGAGAAACCCGGTCTTTTGGACACTCTATACTTTGAGAAGCACACTGGATTAGCTGGCTCACTAGAGGATGACATGGTAGAGATTCGTGTAGAGGCATCGGGCATGAAGTAAGTCCATTGCCCCCACTTCCCATACTTGGGGGATTCCTGCATACAGAAGTCTAGCGCAGCGGCTAAGGATGGGCATGAGCTAACATAAACTTCAGTTTCCGAGACATAATGATATCCATGGGGATCATAGCTTCGACTGAGCTAGGATACGAGGCTAGCGGTACAGTCACGGCTGTCGGCAGGGAGGTCAAGAGTGTCAAGGTTGGGGACCGTGTCTGTGCTCATGTCGTTGGCGCCCACGCGACCTTCGCCAGGACGAAAGATTTCATGTGCGCAGCCATACCCGACAGCATATCATTTGAAGCTGGAGCTGCGATGCCGGTGGTTTTCACAACAGCATATCACGCGCTGGTCAACATCGCACGACTTCGACGGGGCCAGTCGATTCTGATCCACGCTGCTGCTGGTGGCGTTGGGCAAGCTGCTGTTCAACTAGCACAACACTTAGGGTTGACGATATATGCTACGGTCGGCTCGACAGAGAAACGCAATCTGGTCAAAACTCGCTACGGGATCCCAGACGAACACATCTTCTACTCCCGCGACGCGAGCTTCTCAATGGGCGTGAAGCGCGTGACTAACGGTCGCGGTGTTGACTGCGTGCTCAACTCTTTGGCTGGTGAGTTGCTCCGCAACTCTTTCTACTGTCTCGCGCCACTGGGGATCATGGTAGACATTGGCAGCCGCGACGCTCTCGACAATATGCGACTGGATATGAGGCCTTTCTCTCGCAGTGCCACCTTTGTCTCTTTCAATTTGCTTGATCTAGTGGAGCAGGCGCCTGAAGTTATGGCACAAGCTACGCGCGACACCTTCGAATTGGTTCGCCAGGGAGTGTTGCAGTCACCACACCCGCTTACGGTGTTACGGGTGAACCAGATCCAGGATGCATTCCGTATGATGCAGAGTGGCAAGCACCTCGGAAAGCTGGTGATCAGTTTTCAAGGCAATCCAGGGATTACTGTCCTACGAGACTCGCAGGACTTCCTTACGCTGAGTCCTGACTACACGTACCTTCTTGTAGGTGGTCTTGGAGGACTGGGTCGCAGTCTTGCTCGAATGCTTGTAGGTTCGGGCGCTCGGAACCTTGCATTCGTCTCTCGTTCTGGGGCATCAAGTACAGACTCATGTGCTGTTGTCGACGAGCTAGTCCAACTCGGGGCCTCAGTCAAGGCATATCAGGCCGATATCTCTGACATGAATGCATTGAACCAAGTCCTTGACCGCTGCAGCGGAGAACTCCCTCCCATTAAAGGCGTGTTCCAACTGGCTATGCTGTTACGCGACAGCCTTTATGAGACCATGACACACCCACAGTGGGTCGAAGCCACTCGTCCTAAGATTCAAGGGACATGGAACTTGCACCAGTATTTTGACCACACCCATAAACTCGATTTCTTCATCAACTTGTCCTCCATCTCCGGAATCATTGGAAACAAGGGCCAAGCCAACTACTCAGCCGGTGCCGCATTTCAGGATGCAATCTCTCACCATCGTCGCCGCCAGGGACTCAAATGCGTGAGTCTAGATCTTGGTATCATGCTCGATGTGGGTGTTATTGCGGAGAATGGCTCCAAGGGCGACTTGAAACGCTGGGAGGAGGTCATCGGCGTCCGAGAGCCGCTTTTCCACGCTCTCATGAAGGCAGTAATCAGCGACCAGGAGCAAAGCAATCTTGCGTCAAGCCTTACCACACAGATCTGTGTCGGTCTGGGTACAGCCGAGGCGTTCGATGCCGCCGGCGTCCCCCGACCAGACTATCTCACTGACGATGCTCGCTTCAGTCCGCTCTTAGCGGTAGGCTCTAGCACCGGAAGTGCATCTGCAACCCAAGGAGGAGCGCCCGCGAGCCTCAAGGCTCAACTGGCCGTCGTGACGTCCATGAAACAGGCCGTAGACCTGATCACGGGAGCGCTTGTGAACAAGGCTGCAGACATTCTGCAAACTCCTAGCGTCGAGATCGACCCCAGTCGGCCAATCTACTTATACGGAGTGGACTCATTAGTTGCCATGGAGGTGCGCAATTGGATCCGCCGTGAGATTGATGCTCAGGTCGCTATATTTGATATTTTGGAGGCAGTGCCAATCACGCAGCTTGCGCAAAAGATTGCGAAGCGAGCTAATTCTATATCTATCCCAGCATAGCAGTCCAGCATTGTAGTACTAAAACAATTTGTTACTGTCATTGAAACCCGCACCTGATATACATATTCCAGCAAACCATCAGAGCTTCTGTCATCTCCAGAATCGTGTTTTACACATTCCTCCCTCTCAGTGATTACAAATGGGCACCATTCTGTGTCACCCTAGTCCACTAATCAGCCTTCCTAACCTTCCTCTCTATGCGGCGAACAGCATAGTAGGCCGCATATAACTCATTAAAGGCCACGTTGAGTAGGAATATCTGCTATATTTGCACTGTCATTAGCTATGTTTAGCCTACTAGGTTACTTGCTGTACAGAGAGGGAGCGTACAGATAGACGCAATAACATTAAATAGTATACCAATAGACCCATATCAACGCAACTCTTTCACAACAGTCTACTCGTCTTTAAGGCTACACATAGCATTCTCGTACGCATCATAGTTAGACTGGCAAACAGGTAGAGGTAGGGTAGGGGTAGGGGTAGAGGCCAAGTACCTAAGTAATACTAAGCTAGTAAGTAACTTTACAAACATACACCAACGTCAAGTTTTCTAGAATAGGTGTAATTTTTGTTAAATATATACAAATCCCTTACAAGAAACTAATTACAGCAAGTTTTAAGACGTGCAGCGTGCGCGCTGTGGAGCTATAAGCTATAAGAGCAGATAGTTAGGACACGTCTCACACTCAAAACAAAAACACACACACACGCCAACTTTCGAAAATCTCAGAAAGCTCTCAAAATCTCGCATCTAAGGCAACCGCCTACTGCGATTCTTTTGCAACTACTCTGACGTTCTAGATCCCTCGCGCTGTCGAGATATCTAGAGTTGAAAGAGAAAGTGCGCTGATTATACGTGTCCTATACACGCCTATCACACACACACACCAACTTTTAAGCAGAAATCTTTCATCAAAACTCGTCAATTTTCTATCAGATATAGGGGTAACACGTCGCGAGAAACCGATTTACGCCACCTCTAATGTGTGCAGCCCTCTCGTTGAGGTGCTAGAGGGGGTATTGTCGGTATTCTTGCGACGTGTTCGAAATGCGAAAATCTTCGAGAACGCACAGACCGCCCCGATGACTAATAGGGAGACTACCAAACGAAACTA
>NW_007360048.1:459068-462671 GCF_000359705.1 Exserohilum turcica Et28A | reverse complement strand
CAGGACGACTATCAGCCACAGCACTACAAGGTAGACGAGAAGATGAATGGGAAGGTAGAGGACATTATGGTAGAAGAGGTACGCCGCCGTGGGAGAGGGCGTAAGCTATACTACGAGGTGAAATGGAAAGGGTTCCACCGAACGACGCTCGAACCCAGCTGAGCTGCTAGAGGACGCTGAGGCAGTAGATCGTTGGGAAGCATTCACGGAGGCCAAACGAGACAGCGAGGGCCGCCTCCCAGAGGGGTTTCGGAGAGGCGATGCGGTATCCCCTAAGGAGGGGGGTATTGTAACGGGCTGAACGCCCTTTGGATAGCTCCTCGATGGAATCTCGGGCCAAGCTGCGCGCGCACCATCTGAACTACGTTCAGACCGAGCAGCGCTCAGACAACGCGCTCAGATACTCCGGCATAACCTTTCTCCGATAAGTAAATAAACACCACGTAAGCAGAGTAGATAGCTCCTTATCGAATACAACCTCTTGTATACCTCGCGATTGCTCCCCGGAGCGCAGCCCCTTACACCTCCTCGCTAATCTCAAAAGTACACTTTAACTAAAGAGCGTTAGTTTCGTGCTGTAAAGGTAGAAAGCGCTAGTCTTAAAATAGTTGCTAAGTGTGACTATTGTAAAGAGAAGGGTCTTTGCTATTTTATTAATATAGCGTTAGAATAGTGCGCAAGTTGTATTGCTATAAAGGCAGAGTGTAGTCTTTTTATTTCTAATAGGATTAGGAGAAGGTTCAGCAAGAAAAGCGTTAGAAGCGTCTTAAAATTGCCTAGTTAAAGGCGCAATTAGCTTAAAGAAAGGTTGAGCTTCTAGAGGCTAAAGAGCAGGAGCATTTGTATGCTCGTCGCGATTTAGTAGTACTAAAAGAGTTAGATCGCGCAAAAGAACGGGTGGAGGGGAGCTCAGCCCCTAGTACTAATCCCCCTGTTGTCGAACCATCGCTATCTAGACTGTTGGCTAATCTAGGCAGGTTACAGGCTAATTTCTATAACCCTTATTTTAACTATTCCTTCCTCTTTAAGGGGCTTCCCCTTACTTCTCTAGGTGTCCCTAGTAGTATTTACGTACTAGTAACTTGCAGTTCGTTAGGTTTCCTTCAGGTTCCTACGTGTTTTAGCTCTTAGGCTATTCTTACCACTTAACTAAGTACTTCTACTAACTACTAATTTTCCGTAGGTCCTTAATTTTCTTAACTACGTACTTCTTGTCTTTAAGCTCTATATCATCTATTAGCTTAGCGTTTTAGGGTGCTAGTTCTAGTAGCTTCTTATAGAACACATTATGTATACGCATGCCTAGTAGTAGCTAGAGTTTGTAGTTTACTAGTCTAATTGTCTTTAGGATTTCAAATAGTCCTAATTAGAGATTATCTAGTTTCTTGCTTAGCCGCTTAGTCTTTAGGTTTTGTTGTGACAAGAAGACTTTGTCCCCCTTCTTAAAGGTTAGTCCCTTAATTCTTTGCTTATTCGCAGCCTTAGATGCTATAAGGTTCCTATAAACTATATTCCTGCTTAATTGCTTGTGCAATTCTCGCATCAGTTAAGCTTTGTCTTCTACTCTAACTGTAATGCTTTTAATATCCTTTAGATCTTGATAAGCAACTAGCTTATATCTATAGTTTGCATAGTGCGGAGAGCATTTCGTTATTGCTAATTTTCTACTATTGTACGCTAATTGTGCTGTTAGCAAGAGCTTAACCTAGTTGTCTTGTAGCTTGTTGGTGTAGAATCGCAAATACTCCTCTAGCGTCTAGTTCGTTTATTCTATTTGTCTATCTATTTCTAGGTAAAAGCTAGTTAATAGCTTCTTTTTAACTCCTATCTTTGCTAGGAACGTTAACTAATACTTTAACGTAAACAGCTTATCTTTGTCTATAATAAATTCCTTAGGTATCCCGTGCTCTAACACTAGTGCCTTAGTAACTTCGTACGCGCATTCTTCTGCTGTAATAGTTTCTTCTATAGGCACAAACTTTGCAGCCTTAGTTAATTAATCCACAATTACTAGGATAGTGTTGCAAAGTTAAGCTAATCTAGGTTCTAATAATTTTAGGAGCTTTACTATAAAGTTTATTGTTATACTACTCTATAGCTGTGTTAGTAGCGTTAGGGGTTATAATAGGCTATAGGTGTAAGGGGCTGCGCTCCGGGGAGCAATCGCGAGGTATACAAGAGGTTGTATTCGATAAGGAGCTATCTACTCTGCTTACGTGGTGTTTATTTACTTATCGGAGAAAGGTTATGCCGGAGTATCTGAGCGCGTTGTCTGAGCGCTGCTCGGTCTGAACGTAGTTCAGATGGTGCGCGCGCAGCTTGGCCCGAGATTCCATCGAGGAGCTATCCAAAGGGCGTTCAGCCCGTTACAGGAGGCTAGACCTTAGGCATAGTTAGGAAGGCTATAAGGCAGAGACGGCTACAACGAGTGGACAGGCTCTAACCTTATATGCAGCTAGCGTCTCAACACGCGGCACAAGAAAACAATAATCTAGGGTATTAGGACGATAGCCCTAAGAGGGGAGGTAATGTTACAAGTAACAAAAAGGATTCTCTCCTTAACAAGTAACAAGATGGCTAAAGGCCTATAGACGTCTACGTTAGAAGGTAATAACTATTGCGGGGCTAGGTTACGTGATGTGCTATCCCGCCAAGAGCAACCATCCATGGGATGGCGGGACGCCTTGGGATAGCAGCCATCCCTAATATCACAACTATCCCTAGGATAGCAGGGAAGGAAGGGATGGTAGGACCAGAAGCAATGAGGATATAAGGATGGATGGATTTTATTATTACTCTTGTTGTAGTTAACTTTAATAAGTTCTTCTCTTACAGAGATTAATACTTAGTTATTCTATTTTCTAATAGAATTAGTTTGTCTTACTAACCTAGTTAACTCCTATATCTTCTCTCCACTCTATCGCTAGACAATTACCTCACGGATACTTCAGCCAGATAGCCTCGCCCTAACCCAGACTGAGACTAGGAAACCCCGTGTAACAGTCTAAGTCACTGGTAGTACTAACACTAAGTCTTAGCAAGGTGGGTAGGCTAATAACCTTTTACTTATTATAGCTAGCGTCTTACTTTATACTAGTAAGTTATAGATCTTAATAAGGGCTATGCAATAAGCTATCTATTGCCTAGTTAGGCCTAGTATTGGCAGAGCTATTGTGGAAAAAGAGATCCCGAGGTGGAGACCCATTCGCCAGTCAACCTACAGCCCGTAACGGAGCTGAAAACAGGTGCAGCTTTAGCTACTTTTAAATTTTACTAAGTTATTTAAGGTCCTATAGAGCTTAAACATATAGTTATATTGATATTTTTATAGCTTATAATAGTAGTTATTCTAGCTACACTTAAGTTATTACTTCTTTAGCTTTTCTAGCTTTTCTAGCTTTTCTGGCTATTCTAGCTGTAAGTACTAACGTTCTGGCTTTTCTAGCTTTTCTAGCTTTTCTAGCTTTTCTAGCTTTTCTAGCGTTTTAGCTTCTCTAGCGTTCTAGCTATTTTAGCGTTCTAGCTGTTTTAGCGTTTGTTATATAACAATGTAACGATGTTACAACTTCGCCAAGTATTGAGCCAATCCCAGAGCCGGATCGG
>NW_007360048.1:443794-453142 GCF_000359705.1 Exserohilum turcica Et28A | reverse complement strand
TGTAACGATGTTACAACTTCGCCAAGTATGGAGCCAATCCCAGAGCCGGATCGGAGGAAGTACCTGCCGCCCTTCATCAGCCATTCGCCCGAGGTCGGATCCGAATTCGGACCCGACTAGGATAGGTATATATTGAGACACTCCCTGTAGCTAGCTCTGTAGACTTTTGATATCCTTTCGTACAAGACCTATAGGTGTCGACTTGAATCAAGGCCTGGTTGCTGTCCACCACGCACTCCCATATGCCTCTGAGTGACTCTTCCCGCCGATACTGATCCGAGTCGTCTTGCCTGCGTCGTTACAAACAAGAGCTTAGCAAGGCTAACCTAATATAGAGATTCCTAACATCTTACTGTAGCACCTCTGTGATAAATGATAGTAGAGCTTCTTAGAGCTAATAAGAATTAATTCCACTAATAAAGTCTTGCATTTTAAGCCCCTATAGAAAAACGATGACTAAGCTAACACACGTGACTGATTTTAATATGCAGCTAAAGCTGCAATTAACAGCTTAAATTACCATGAAGTATCGACCTGTATTCTGGTAACCGCATGTAGAATAAGGGTTTGTAATCTGCCAGTTCAGTCCCCCACGACCAACTCTAACTCCGACATATTTATCGCAGCCACCATCATGGTTAGGGTCAGTATCCATGCCACACTGGATAGTTAGTTTTGATAGATATGAATGGGAAGTATCTTACACAGTAGAGCCATCCCCAATGAACCTCATCCGTATGGTCTCTTGTGATCTTATCCCATTGGAAAAAATCATTGCAGCACAGATCAACAGTGTTCACACGTATTCCCAACCAGTCTGCGTATACTTGAGAAGGCCTATAGGTAAATACACCTACTGCTAGTATATAGGATGGAATGATAGACTTCATAACTGCGTTTGTAAATGTAAGAGATTATACCATAGTTTATCACTCACTTCAGCACGTCTTATAGGAGAGCTTCTTAGATATAATGTTTTCTAGAATGATATCACCAATATAAAAGTGTCAAACAATCTTACAGGCATAGCATAGGGAGTTGAACACCCGTTATTGGTTCAGAGTTTATCTGGTAGAACACCGTTTTCCCTGCCGCTACCTGTATTGGATTTCTGTCCCAAGATCGGAGATGGGAACAGCGTCGTTCTCGGGAAAACAGCCACTTTAGGCGAAACGGAGCTCTGTTTGATAGTACCACCTGATCAGCCGCTACTGTGTTCAAAAACTCTGTTTTCCGATATGACCATGTTGAAATTAGTCATTATTCTATGACGCAGTGGATTGCGTAGTGGACTACGTAGAGCATCCCGAAATCGACAAAATAGTGTTTTTGTAAGCAGTTCCTCAATCTCCGTTCTCTATTTGATCTCCATTGAGTAAGCCTACCTACCACATTACCAAAGGCCGCTACGACCAAAATGGGCTTAAAAATCAGAGACCGAGGACCGAGAACCAAACAGGGCCTAAGTAAACCTTCCTATGCTACCGGCGGCTGACACGGAAAAATCGTACTGTAACATCAGCGTTTACTAGAATCTGACTGGGGAGTTTGAAAGTATCAAATAGCAAAGTTTGGTCGTATCGAACACGGAAGTTTAATCGTGTCTCACATGCAAGTGTCATTGTATCGAATATTATGTAGCGTTTCCACAGAGTCCAGGTGCACATTCGAATAGCGGGATCCTTCATCCCTAATCACAGATCGAACAGTGCGCACAGATCTTGCCGTTGACCAGACAACGCGCACTGATTGAACCCTAATCACTACTGATCACTACCGGGTAAGTCTAAGTAAGCGTACGTAAGCGAGGTGCACAGTGCAGGCGGGGAAAATCTTACCGACCTGCGCGCCCGTGTCGGTAAAACAGTCCGAGCGCCAAACGGCCGGACCATCATGGCCATCCTTTTGCGCTCTCTCGTGCTTGCACCCAGTGCGCACCATCGGCCACGTCGGAAAACCAGTTTTGCACGCCGGGTGCTGCCAGCGTTGGCGATGCAGTGGTTGCGGAGTGGCCATCGTCGAGCCCCTGATATATCCCCGCATCGTGTGGCTCTTCAACACAGATTGGATGACTCTGTCTTGTCACGTGCTTGGTCCGTCAGATTACTGCCAAAATGCCCGGGCGAACAAGTTCACGGCGTGATGTTATCGTGGTTGGAGCTGGTACGTTGTGCATGGCCATCGCAAACGGTGCTTTGTTCCCTGCTTGCTGATTGTTTCTTCAGGATGGTCCGGTCTTATCGCCGCCAAAACATACCTAGATCTTGCGCCCGAGACTGACCTCCAGATCATCGATAGCGAAACATCGATTGGCGGAGTATGGTGCACAGACCGACTGTACCCAGATCTGTATGCACAGGTCAGCCATCCCCTATTCGAGTATAGCTTTTACGATATGCCCAAAGAGGGCATCACCGAGGATGGCTTCATTTCTGGTCAGCATGCCTTCGTTCCGGCACAAATCTGCAGCTGCTGACTAGCACTCAGGTTACACAATCAACAAGTACCTGACTTCATTCGCCCGCGACTTCAAGCTCGAGGAGCTTGTCAGGTTTGAGTCTACCGTGACAGAGGTGGACCAAACTCTCTCTGGAGCCTGGATCCTGACGGTGGCTGATGGCTACCAAATTGAATGTGCAAAGCTCATTTGGGCGGTTGGGCCTGGCTCTAGTCCAGTGCAGCCCACATGGCCCAAGGACCACTTTTCATGCCCAGTCATTCATTCCTCCGACACGGGAAAGAACCTGGAACTCATCTCTCAAGCCAAGAGAGTCACAGTCGTCGGCGCGGCTAAGTCAGCGTTTGACACGGCATACTTCTTGACTAAAGCTGGCAAAGAGGTTGACTGGATCATCCGAGAAAATGGCGGTGGCCCCATTGCCATGGGACCACCAACACTGCTCGGCATCTGGAACACTGTTGACGGGCTGTCTACCAGAGCCATGGCAATGTTCAGCCCTTCAATTATGAACACGTCAGGGTTCTGGTACAATGCCATTCACCGAACACCCATAGGTCGTATGATAGCCGGTGCATACTGGCGCACTGCAAATTTCCTTGCAGACTACGCCGCTGGGTATGATGCCAATGACGATTTCAAGGAGCTGCAGCCCACCCCTCGTGGCTCTGGGTACGTTAATATGACCAGACGTGTACAATCAGCAAAACGCTAACATAGCCTGTGCAGCATGTTCTGGGCCCGTGCCGGTCTTGGGGCGCCTTCAGCCCCGGATTTTTGGAAAACGCTCCACTCTGGCAAACTCCATGTTCATCGCAGCGAAATTGAATCCCTCTCACACATCAACGTCGTGAACCTGAACAACGACACGGCCGTGCAGACCGACTTGATCATTGCATGCACCGGCTTTGAAAAGCCTTACAGGCCATTCAGCCTCGAGCTCCGGAAAGAATTGGGTCTGACGTATGATGAGACGGAGGCGATCAAGTGGGCAAAGCTCCACGCCAAAGCCGAAGCCAAGATTGATGAGTTGCTGCCCATGCTCAAATCAAACACGCCCAAGGTCGATACTGCCAATGATTCCATTCAACAAGTCCTGCGTGGCCCAAATAGACACTACAGACGTCTGATTCCGCTCAAGCAGATTGCCAAGAATGAGCGATCAATATGTTTCCCTGGATTAGTCCACGTCATCTTCACTCCCACTGTGAGCGAATTCCAGGCTCTGTGGAATGCCGCATACTTGCTGGGCATGATTAACCCCCCGGACCTCGATACGGTTGAAGATGAGATTGCCACGTTCAATGCATGGACAAAGAAGCGACATTTGGAAATGGGGCAGAAGCATGCCTATTGCATCTTTGACTACCTTTCGGTCAGTGTTCGCATCATCCGTCTTTTACCCCGACCCTAACTCGTGCTAATCAAAATGAAATTAGTATATTGACACACTTGCCAAAGACCTTGGCATCGAGCCGAGAAGGAAGAACAGCGCCTTGGCAGAAATGTTTATGCGCTACAAACCTAGTGATTATCGCGGCATGTTGGATGAATTCAAAGCATCGCAAAAGGCCAAAATGGGAAAAACTGTTCAACGGCCTGTCGCACGGAGTGATCGATCTATGCTTCGAGCGCTTCATACGTCGCACAGTTGAAAATGTGGGCTTGGTACCGTGGTGCTTGACTGGAAAAGATAATTCCAGCATTCTTGCGTAAGACATGGCAGTAGGCTTTGGATTCATACGACCTGAGAGGGGCATGTTTCATTCTGGGTCATCAGCTTTGATTTGCTTCTTGTTTGCAACATTTGATCTGTTTCTAAATCGTGACAAATTGTCAAGGCAGATAAATGATCCCATTTCTATGGTCGTGGTGAGGGACACGACTGTGACAGAAGCCTATGCCACGCTCCATCCGATGGCTCAACGTCGTCTAATGAGTCGTACAATATGCGAATAGCACTTGCTCTTGGATTTGACTGGTCGGGGGATGCGCCACGACTAAGAGCCTTGATAGCGGTGTAAAGTGGCCAGCCAACGAATGCTCCGCTGAGAGACAAATTATCACACTACAGAGCGGTCAGCATGCAAAGTACTCGCTGTCTCATCTTGGCAGATATCAAGTCTTATCAGGAAAAAGAAATCAACCTCACCATAAGCCGTTGTTGACACCAATTTGACCGTACTGCAGTAGCGATTTTGAGCGCATTAGAAGTGAGCTGGTCCATGTTCGTGTCTATTTCAGTAAATGGTAACTCTTGTCGCTCACTCTCATCAATCGCGGCCTCGTATAGATTGACCTTCACAGCGTGAAAGACTAGATGGAGATTGAAGGCAACGGCACAAGATCTCAGGGTTCGTGAGAGAGACAGAGGCTCAATTAGAGCCTCAACTACCTTTAGAATTCTGAGCAAAGAAAAATGCCGATCCCAGAAACCGGGTAAGTTGCACGAGTATCCGAAAC
Source organism: Exserohilum turcica Et28A (assembly GCF_000359705.1). Classification (NCBI taxonomy): domain Eukaryota; kingdom Fungi; phylum Ascomycota; class Dothideomycetes; order Pleosporales; family Pleosporaceae; genus Exserohilum; species Exserohilum turcicum. Next base: position 448,221 of record NW_007360048.1, on the reverse strand, counting down.
CGGATGTCGATGACGGTAATGACGGCTGCGAGGTGTGGTAGATGACTTTGCGCAAGACCGAAACAACCAAGACTAGTCCGCAGAAAGGTGAGAGTATCTCGGACTTGGCGATAGTATGCGCCTCGCCAAGATGTGGCAAAGATGATGACTGGAAATCCTTGTCTAGCTCGCCTGGCGATGGCAGCGATACCTGGAGCTAGAAAGAGAAGATGCATTAGTATTGTATACAGAACCGGACGTGATAATTTGCTCCTACATACCCTCGATTCATCAAGCAATCCTGGTGTTCCTGTATATATCGAGGCAAGACCTTCGAGAATATACAGAGCCCATAGACACCGCCGCCGCTCCTCGAGCTCGACAGCAGTCTGCGCCGCAGGGGACACTATCTCGGGCAAGCTCACATTGGGGAAAAGCGGCTCATTTGCGCAATCTATCTGGTCCAATCGCATAATTTTGGCAAGGCGGATGGCACGTCCCAAAGTGAGCCACGCACGCGCACAGCTCCGGTTGTTGATCTCAAAGCGGGTGAGGAATAACAGAGCGCGAAGAAAATGCATGCACCAACTGGGGTGGAAGCCCTCTTCAGCTTCACATTGGTCAACATAATACCTTGCGAGAACATAACAGGACTGCTTGAGCGACGCTTGCGCCTCTGGCACCGTGGTCGCTAGGAGGGCGGCTGTACAGCTCACGCTCTGCACAGCCACAGCATGAGGCGAATCTTGCAAATCTTTGCGAAACTGGCCCTCGTTGATGATGGGCATGACGGGGTGAATGCGGGCGAAGAAGATTGCGTGGAGCTCGTCCATATCTTTAGCAGCGATGATGGCTGGAGGGGTTGAAAGGAGGGGTTGGCCCGATGTTGTGGATGCTAACCAGTCCTCGGTAATGTGGGCGCCATCAGGGCGCATAGACATGATTTCCATATCCCAGTCTATGGTTGTCGGCATCGAACCCAGTGAATCATCAAACGTGGTCCCCGCGAACCAGGCGGCGTTGTACTCGGCCATGGCTGAGCCGGCACCGCTGTCAGCCCGCTGCTTTTCCACACATGCGCTGGGTGACGGTCCGGAATGTGGAGACGGCGATGTGATGGACGGAGAGGGCGCTTGCGTCGTCATCAAGGTGACTGAAGGTGGCTTGTTCGCAGCTGACTGCAACGCAAGCAAAGCTTCCTGTTTTCTGACCCGCTCCTGGAGGTGCGATATAATGGCCGACTGAGTCGCGCGTTGGCTGATGCGGTCACGATACGAGCACGTGAAGCCCAGGCGGATGCAACGCCCACAACTAGGAAACACTCTGTTACACTTGACCTTGCGATCTCGGCATGGCTCGCATCTGTAAAGCCCATCAGTTGCTGTGAAAGCAAAAAGCGCGAAACGACGGTGAGCGTACGTGAGTCGTGAGTGACTGCCATTGCGGCTTTGATTCGGAGGATTGCTCATGTGTGCGGACAGGTGGACAGAAAAACCGACTCCGTGCAGACAGCACGCTCACTCATGTGAATAATCTGCTGGCGACGCTGCGTGCCGAAGCGAGCTCGCATTCTAGGTGTACAGTGCCTATAGGAGCCTTTTGGAGAGGCAGGCTTAAAACCCGTTGTTGACGGAGGACGCAGTGTTTGGCGGGGGGCGCGCTCGGGCCCGCGCTAAGGACCCTTGATGCCGGAAAAGGGAGTTGCCCCGCTTCCGCGGCCCCTGCTTCCCACCCGTGGCCATTTTCTACTTTCCATTTCCTTCACCTCCAACTGCATGCACGCTCCCACTCGCACTCCTACATCCAGGCCAGACTGTGGCAAGTTACGTTACAGCCCCCCCCACTTCGTTTTCTGCGATAATGCGCTGCCTGCCAGCTTCCCAAGACGCTCAAGTCAGCGGCAGCGCGCCTGAAAGCGGGCCTCAAGCTGGGTACGTTGCCGCAGCCATGTGCAGCGACTTCGAGCCGAGCCCTTGTACGCCAGTGTTTGATTCGAACACCCAAGTGCCGTTGCACCACTGCACACGCTGCTAGCCAAGTCGATCCGGGCTTGGTGATGGGGCCAGGCAGGTGTAATCACCGTGCCTATACTTACCAGCCAGCCATTGTCCGCTTCAGGTGTTGGTCAAGCTTCAGCGCCAGTCTCGAGCAGAGCCGACGTTATCGCAATCGCTCAAACACACCCGGAAATAAAAATGTGCACTTGTGCTGCGGGGTTTTTTCGAGGAGAAACGGCCCCAAGCGACATGTTCGCAGTAAGCAGCCGTTTCGGGTAGTATGCAGGAGTGCCGAGTGGCTCGTTCCCTGACTGCAGTTCCTCTCCAGTTGCGCATCTGAAGTTCCTGCAACATGGAACTTGACACCTTCTCTCCAGTAACGGATGCATCATCAATACCACACGTCACCTGGAAACTATGCAAGCCGGTTGCGGCTGCGGTTGTGGCGAGACTCAGCCTATGCTGCTACTGTCTCAAACTCAACCTCCAAGCCGGGACTCTTGTCATGGAACCACGCCATCAACATCTCTATTTCCTTCATCACATCGCAATCAGACCCTTCGCAATTCCAACATGCCTCTCTCATACAATCTCGGTCTCTGCCGTTCATCCGAACCTCGATACGCACTTTTCTCAGACCTCGTAATTTATGCAAAGGTAAACAGTCCTCCACCCTCTTCGCCACCCAGCTTTCTCCTTCGACCATGTGTCTCGCCATCCATGTTACGAGCTCGATTTTTCTGAACGCACGGATTTGCTCTGGACAAAATCGGGCCAGCCACGGCTCGAACGCGTCCTGAGATTTGAATCGAAACGTGTTGCACTTGAAAGGCAGCAATCGAGCCTCGTTGTATATTTGACGACACGTCAAAAGTAGAGCAAGGAATCCTGAAGGGTACTGCATGACCCTTGTCGAAAAACAGAAAGGTGTGTAGCGCCGCCAGCAGTGGATAGACAAAGGTGTGGCCCTTGTGAAAACCCAGGTAAAGATTTGCATGCGCAGTTCAGCTGGCAGGCGCAAGAGGGGAGGCGAGCGTCTGGGCTCGCTATTGTTGGACATGTTGAACGACAAGTGCACTTGTTGCAACGCTTGGCCATGGGCTTTGCCATTCACGTCTTTGTCGCCCCCAATGATGACGGAGGATTGTCGCTTGCAGTGGTGTGTAATATCGTTAGTGGTCGAGACCTCCATGAAATCTGATATCCGTCTGAGATAGTGTCTGAGAGTTTGGCCACCCTCTCTGTGATGATATGTGCGCGGTTTGCTTGCCAAGATGTAGATGCTCGGAGTGTCATATACCGTCCCGGGCGGGCCAATGCCTAGGACAGCCAGCTCAATGCCCGCTCCACCCCACCAAAACTATTACAACGCCGAGACTACAGATTCCCATACACAAGCTATTATTGCTAGAGTCTGACTACAGTGATCCAATAATGACTGCAGTCCAATCTTTCTATTCTTATTTAGCTAGTAAGTGATATTACGGCTATACTGTAAGCGTAGTATCGAGTAATTTTATGGGTGATTCCGACATACTGGCGCGGCGCCTTTCATAACGTTGTTGAGTACACATTATCAAGCTTCTTATCAATTAAGCTTCAGGAATGTCAGCGGGCGATATGTTATTACTACTATAGACTCTTTTTTGTTTATTGGCTGTATACAGCGACTAGGGCAAGATTTTAAAACACTAACTATTTTATAGTATTATATAGCTTTATACTTCGAGACACACCAACTTCGAGTTTTCTGGAAACCGCTAGGAAAGCACGCTATCTAGGAGAACCGACCACGAGGAATCGACTAACAGCACTTTTAACACCTGCAGCTAAGGCGCTAGCGCGCAGTAGGGAGAAGAAGGAGGCCTTCCTTCGTTTTCTCACGCCTGTGAGAATTTTCTCACAGAGCTTGGGCTCTAATGCCAAGACTAGAGGGGCTAATAGGAACGCAGGAGCTTATTGAAGCTTAAATTTAGCAAGAAACACAGACATATCAAAACAATAAAAATAACAAAAAAAGACTAGCCTCAAAGGACCTTAGAGGCACAAGCAAACGACTAATGGATAATAATCCAGAAATCGAGATGGCTGAGGAGGCCCCTACGCCGTGCCCTAACAGGCAACCAGAAGAACCGCCTAGGCCTACCCATACTAGGACAAGAAGCAATTTTTCTCCATTTATTGGAGCAGTGCCAAGATACCCTACAGTAGGGAAAACACCAAAGGCAACCTCTATTGAGGAGGCCTTAGAGATTGCTAGAAACCTAGTAATCCAAGCAGCTAACCTAGCTGAGAACAACCCTACTAGGCAAACTAGTTTACTAGACCTTGTAGAAGTCTTTAGAGACTTTACAGAGAACGGCAGAGTAAACAAAAAAAACTCTACAATTCTAGGAGACCAAATCTCCTCTCTATCTAACGTCTCTAAAGAACTAAGAGAGAAAGTTAGAC
>NW_007360048.1:413071-438300 GCF_000359705.1 Exserohilum turcica Et28A | reverse complement strand
GGCTGAAAAAGGACGTTAAACTAGAATAATAATAATAATAATAATAATAGCTTTATACTTGTAATACTTCTAGTGGGACCGTGCGGGCATGTAACAGCCCACAGGTATTTAACCGTCCGCGGGCATTTGACCGAACGGCACGGTATACCGATTGGTCGCTCGCACAAAAATGTCCGCGTCTTGAACCATTGCAGGGGAACACTTGAAATCTGTTCTTCAATCGAGATCAACCGGAAAGGAAAAATTACATTTTTTCTTGTCTCACAGACCTGTTCATTTTCTTGATAACGCTGCAGCTTTTGCACTTACCGTGCATGCTACTATCATGACGAACACGCTTTCCGCATCAGACAAGTCCGGCGTTGATGCCTACTCGAACATGGATAACACCACTGGGACCACTTCGCCAGGCTCGAAGCTAGAGGCGGCGCCACTCACACAAGACGAGTCCAAGCCCCCAGCCCGTCATCTTCACGGTTGGAAGGTAAGCACATTAGTGTTTGCCGGCGAACAGCTCTAACTCCTCTAGTGGGCAATCGCATATGCATCGATCGCGACAACTATCTTCCTTTTCGCTCTGGACAATACAATCGTGAGTCATTCAATGCCCTGGTTCCCAGGATGCAACTCATGCCTTGAAGGTCGCCGCCGTCCAACCTTCGATTCTAGAGTCTCTTGGCAACGCTGCACTCCTTCCATGGATTGGCACTGGTTTCGCCCTTGGAAGTACCGCTATCCTGCCTTGGGGCAAGGCATATGGTGTCTTCACCATCAAATGGCTCTTCATCTTTAATGTACTGCTGTTCGAGCTAGGCAGCGTCATTTGTGGGGCGGCGCCCAATATGACTGCCTTCATCATTGGCCGTGTCGTCGCTGGCGTTGGCGGTTCCGGCATGTATTCTGGCTCCTTGAGCTACATCGCCCTTTTGACATCTTTGAAAGAAAGGCCAACGTATATGGCCGGGGTGGCGTTGGTCTGGGGTCTTGGGAGTGTCCTTGGTCCTGTGGTATGGGTTGTGACCCTTGCTGCATACTACTCTGCTTACGCGCATCATACAGATTGGTGGCGCTTTCGCCACGAGCAATGCCACTTGGAGATGGGTAAGTGCTTTAGGAAAGCAACACAATGGCAGCCCATATTGATTTTTGCAGGCATTTTACATCAATCTTGTTGTCGGTGCACTGTTTGCGCCCTCGTATCTCTGGCTCTTGCCTGACATGTGTTTGCAACCAACCAAGTCGCTCTCACAGCGACTTCGCCAGGTCGACTTGCTTGGGACCACTGTCTTTCTGGGCGGCTCGGTTTGTTTCACCATGGCCATCTCATTCAGTGGGTCAGTCTACAGCTGGGACTCAGGCTCTGCGATTACGCTCTGGGTCATGACGGGTGTCCTTCTGATTACGACAATCGTATTGACTTTAAAGCATCCACTTGTTACCAAGGAGAGCAGGTTGATACCAGCCCACTTCTTCCGGTCATTCCATCTTGTCAATCTCGGTCTCCAAATGTTCTTTGTTTCTGGAATCATGCTCTCCGGTGTTTATTACGTCCCATTGTTCTTCGCTTTTACCAAGGTTTGTCATCCTGCTGCACTGCAAGTTTTTTTTTCTCGGCTAACGCAATCTTGCAAACAGGGTGATGAAGTGATGCAAGCAGGAATTCGACTATTACCATTTATTGCTCTGCTAGTCTTCACCTCTTTGTTGAACGGAGTCCTCATGCCAAAGTATGGATATTACACGCCATGGTATATCATTGGTAGTGGGCTCTCCGTAATAGGCAGTGCGTTGATGAGTATGTGTATTCATCTTTCTAAAAACGTGGGTACTGACCAGCGAGTGTAGTAACTGTCAAAGATGACACTAATGTGGCAAACATATATGGGTACACAATCTTGGTGGGAGCTGGAGCGGGTTGCTACCTAGCGTCTGGCTTTGCTGTCATGCAAAGCTTCGTTCCAGTTCATGCCATTCCATCGGCAATTGGATTCCAAGCGATCGGTACATATATTTTTTTCTAAAGAGGAACTAAAATCCAGCTAACAGGGCTCTAGGGCAAATTTTAGGAACTGTCACCTTTCTCTCCGTATGTGGCAGCCTCTTTGCCAATACCGCTGTCAAGCTTATCATGCCGTTGTTACCTGCGGGAACTTCACTTGCAGCTGCCACTGATATTATTACTGGAACTCACAGTCCCGCGTTCCAAGATCTGGACCCTGAGGTCTCGCGCCAAGTTGTCAGCAAGATTGCACAGAGTATGCAGAATGTTTGGTCTTTCAATCTTGCAGGCAGTGCCTTGAGCTTTGTCCTTTCCTTGTTTTTGAAGGTATGATCGCCCGTTGCATAAACTTCTGGTTACTGACAGTGACTAGCAACAAAAGCTACCTACGGGCGCAATGTAAGAGCACGTGTCTCAAAGCTGAAGGTAGGATTCTAGGAAAAGAGGTGATGCGTTGGTTCATCGATCGAAGCACCTGGTTATCTGTAAACCGGGACTGGGTTTTGCATAATTTTCCGGCGTCGAGCAGACCCTAAGCGAAATTTTGCGTTTAGATAATGGGTTGCGTAAATAGTCTGTCAATAGTACAAGCAGTACACGACCGACTTTCACTATGAAACTACGCGTGACAGTTCATTCCAAGACATGGTGAATGCGACACCACGGTGGAATCGACTTTACAAGTGACATAGTGACCGTGCTGGTCTATAATCAAATGAAGCTATCATTTTTTCGGGTTCTTTGTGCTTGTTTTGATAAAACAGACTCTTCTGAAGACGTCTGAGTTCCCCTACCTGCGACACAGGTTATAGGTATGTAATTTGAACATAACATATGGTTATGGTCCTGCCTAATGCTGATTACAAGACAAGTTTTTCACAACCGTAAGTAAATGAAAGGAGACATAAATGGCTTAAACTTGAGGCTCTTGATTTGCCTCATCATGTACATTGTGCACCATAGCAAGGTGAAATAGTGTCCCTATAGTATGCCGCATGCTGTGTACCAAAGCAAGGGAGAAGTTGTTATTGGCAAACCATATTTGTATAGCGTGGTTTTGGAGAAATAAAAACTGTTAAACCATGGTAGACGCATAAAGAGGCTGCGAAGTATTCCCGCTACCCACCGCGGGTGCACCCTGAGACCAGATCCCAAACACCAGCAATGAGACGACATAAACTGCAAGACTTATCAAGACAATAGGAATCACAAGCTTATTGTTCGAACCCGGATCCTTGGAGAGGGGCTCATCTTGTGTGAAAACATCGTCTTTCTCCCAGTGATGCTTCTCCCAAGGCAGACTGCCCACCTGTTCCTTGAAAGGAATATAGCTCAGCTTGGGCGCTCTGAGACATGCTTTGGCAACCTGAACTGCTACGATTTCCAGGCCAATCGTGCTAAGAGTCATGTTAGTGCTTGCAATCCGAGATAGAGCGAGGTAATGACGTACGGTAGAACCCAGCGTTGGAGGAAGTACATTAGCCATCCATCGTAGGCTTGCATGCGTGTCATCATCCAACTAATGTCAAAGAGCTCCTTGACGCGCGGCTTGTGCAGGTTCTGATACGCTTGAAATGCATTCTTCACTTCGGTGTCGGTGGGCTTTTTGTTCGGATGGCGATTTACCAATGTATGCAGCTCGTTGGCAAGGCGGACAGCGGCTTCGATTGCCAAGTTGCCTCCGAGAGCGGCGTTTGGCGTCACTTTGTGGGCCGCATCGCCGACAAGGACGGTGCGGCCAAACGACCAGTGCGATAGAATACCTTCTTCGAGAGACACCATCTGGCCTCGTGATCGGGCCTTCCAGATGTCTCCAAAAACTAAGTTATCGCTGACGGGATAGTCGGCTAGTTCGGCTGCTCTAGCGTCTGCATCGGCCTGTGAAAAGCGCAGACGATTAGGATATCTGACAACCTTTGGCAGTTTGCTGACCACAATGAAGTAGATTGCATCGGGTTGCGTAAGGAAGAGGAAAGAGAATTTGTCGTTGGCGACGGTCGTCATATCCTGGGTGCCCAGACCAGGCATGTATGGAGTGATGCCGATGAGACAGCTGTACTCAGTCTTGATGGCGTGCTTTTCTGCAACTGAAATGAGGCCTGGGGACAGCTTATCTGCCTTCTGCCACATGATGTCACGAACGCCGCTGTGAACACCATCGCAGCCGGCAATAATATCACCCACATGCTCGGTGCCATCAGCAAGTATGGCTCGCACTTTGTTGTTCTCTTCAATGATGTCGACGACACGAGCATGCTCTATGACTTTGGACTTGTCGGGCAGCTTGTCGTACAAGGTCTGCAGAAATGCTCTCCTCTCCATTGTGAGAGCTAAATACCCGGTCCTGCAAGCAGGTAATATGTTAGCTGGTGTCGAGAAGGATACAAAACTAGTATTGAAAACGAAACCTGCCTACCTTTGATTCACAAAGTGAATGAAGTCTTGGGCAAGGTAGCATTGCCCATCTGGGCCTCTATTCCAGAACTTACGCATCTCGGCGCACTGAGCTTCAACAGCTGGAAGTAAACCAAGTTGGTCCAAGACCCGTACACTTTGGGTATGAATGGTGATGCTTGCACCCCATTCTGGCGCCACAGGGTGTTTGTCGAGGACCACATAGTCTATGCCAGCTTTATGGAGACTGTGAGCCAGAGTCAGGCCACCAACGCCGGCGCCGACGATGATGACTTTGAAGTATGGTTCGACGTGGCCGTTCATGATGGGCAGGTGTAGGAAGAAATGTCCAAAAAAATAACAATAACAACAACAACAACAGATCTGGCCAGCAGCAAATACTTGCTTTGACCAGGATGCGCAAAGAACGGATCAAGAAACCGCTTATAAGCTGGATTCACACACGAGGGACACATGCATGGCCTGCACTACCGCCACAATCAAGAGCATTGCATTCGACCTTGCTGTGTTTTGCCTGGACAATGGACAGGGCGGAGAATCGCAAGAGTGGCCCGACAGACGGCCGGCAATGTCCTGTACGCTGCAACTGCATTTGTGGTATCAAGCAGCATTCTGGTAATCCCGGTAGTTGTTGGTGGTTAGGCAGACAGCCGGCTGGCCATGACCGGTGCGGAACGGGGCGCGGACGGCTGAGATGTGCGCGCGCTACTTACTGTACAGTACGTAGATATCGGACAGCCAAGGCCCGAGCCGAACAGCCATCAGGAACAACTGACTCTGTCCGCCCAACCTGCACCGACACTGACCAGTGCGCAGTCCTCGTGTCCGTTCCCCCATGTGCGCAACGCTGACCACCGTTTTCCACCCACCTGGTCGGGAGGAACCGTGGGCGCTGACACGAATCCTGTGTCGCAACCGGGAAGCGCATGTCCATGGCTGTGGACATCGCCTAACATGGTCTAGCATGTCCGCAAGGGACTTGCTCGCGTTTCCTCCATGATTTTGATAGGCATTCTAACGGTCCAGAGCAGAAGTACTCCAGATTTGGGGCAAATGCTTGGTTATAAGACCAGGCATACACCTCGAACGCTTCCAGCAGGGACGAAAGTCTTCCAGCGACTACCTACTCGAGTTTCTTTTACCTTTGGCTTGTCTTGTGTTGCATTGTCGATATGCCTTTTCTTGGCTCCTCTCCAGACCTGTCCCCCAGTGGGTCAGACACACGATCTGAGTACGATGCGTCTCAACAGGCTCAGCACATTATCAAAGATGATGACTATGCCGCCAAGATGCTCCCCGGGAGCAATGAGAAGCCGCTCAGTCAACAACTTGAGCCTATTGCTGTAGTAGGCATGGGTATGTGATGGCACTCTTGAACCGATTGGCCGCAAAGCTGATGATTACTGCTAGGATGCCACCTGCCGGGCCATGTACGGTCCGCATCGGGCTTCTGGGATATGATGATGTCGAGTAGGTCAGGGCAGACACCCAAGGTGCCAAAGAGTCGATTCGATATCGATGCACACATCCATGAAAACAACGATCGGCCTGGCAGCTTCAGCGTGCTGGGAGGTTATTTTCTGGATGAAACCCTCCACGAATTCGACCCTTCGTTCTTTGGCATAACCCCAATCGAAGCCATGTGGATGGACCCCCAACAACGCAAGCTGCTCGAGGTCGTATATGAGTCTCTCGAATCAGCGGGAGTTACGCTTGACGACATTGCCGGAACAAAGACTGCGGTATTTGCCGCTTGCTTCACAGCTGACTTTCAACAAATGTGCTTCAAGGAGCCTGCTTTCCGCCATTCCCTTGCCGCAACCGGTGTCGATCCAGGAATCCTGAGCAATCCAATCAGTCACGTCTTTAACCTGAGAGGGCCATCTATCGTGGTAAACACTGCTTGCTCCTCGAGCGTTTACGCTTTGCACAATGCTTCTAACGCTTTGAGAAATGGCGAGTGTACCGCTGCAATCGTTGCTGGTGTGAATCTGGTCTTGGCGGTCGATCAGCACATGAACACCGCGAAGCTTGGCGTGCTGTCACCAACTTCGACATGTCATACGTTCGATGAATCAGCAGATGGCTATGGCCGTGCTGAAGGCGTGGGTTCGGTATATCTCAAACGCCTTAGTGATGCCATTCGTGATGGGGATCCCATCCGCGGTGTCATTCGATCAAGCGCCACCAACAACAATGGACGCGTGCCTGCTGTCGGCATCACACATCCCAACCTGGAAGGCCAAGCTGAAGTCATATCTACAGCCTACAAGCGTGGGGGCGACCTTGATCCGCGATTGACGGGGTACTTCGAATGCCACGGCACAGGCACAGCTGTCGGTGACCCGCTTGAAGTACGCGCTGTGTCTCTTGCTATGAACCAGTCCAGGCAGCACAATGACGGTCCGCTGATGATTGGGGCCGTCAAGACTAACATTGGGCATAGTGAGGCAGCTTCGGGGCTGTCTGCACTGATCAAAGGCATTTTGACTGTCGAGAGGGGCATTGTACCGCCCACACATGGCCTGGTGAAACCGAGTCCCGCCATCCAATGGAAAGACTGGAAAGTCACAGTACCGGTGGTACCCTCGCGATTCCCCAACTTGCCTCTCAAAAGAGTCAGCATCAACTCTTTCGGTTACGGAGGAACCAATGCTCACATTGTCGTGGAGAGCGCGGACTCTCTCTTGGTCCAGAAGCAATCCTACAAGTATTTAGTTGATACCGACAAGACGATGAAATTACCAAGAGGAGCCTTCAAACGCAGTCGGAACCACCTTCTTCTCTTTTCCGCTCATGATAAGTCAGCTTTGCAGAGAAATTTCGCTGCCCATAGTGAGGTCGCCAAAAACTACGAGCTCTTAGACCTGGCCTATACACTAGGCAACCGGCGTACAGCATTTTCAAGCCGCGGCTACACAGTTGTCAGTCCAATGACACAACGCCAGACCAATTTGGGCGAGTTGGTTGTTGCCGAAAACAAGAAGACGCCAACAATCGGCTTCGTGTTTACAGGGCAAGGCGCGCAATGGGCTCGTATGGGCGCGGAACTCATGACCTACTACCCAAGCTTTCTCCACAGTATTCGAATGCTTGACATGGCTTTGGACGAGCTTGAAGATGCACCTGACTGGACTATTGAGGACACCCTTCTCCTTCCGGATGACATTTCCCCAGTCAGCGAAGCCGAATATGCCCAGCCACTCACTACTGCTATTCAGATTGCTCTTGTGCAGCTACTTAGGCTGTGGGATATTACGCCTACTGTCACGGTGGGCCATTCATCAGGAGAAATTGCGGCAGCTTATGCTGCCGGATATATCTCTGCATCACAAGCGATTGTTTTTGCGTACTACCGCGGCCTTGTCGTTCGAGACGTCAGCAACGAAGGCGCAATGCTTGCTGTTGGTCTCGGCGCTGAAGCAGTCGAGCCGTACTTGATCGAATCGAAGGGCAAGGTCCTTGTAGCTTGCCACAATTCTCCAGCTGGAGTCACTTTATCAGGAGACACACCTGCAATTGCCGAGATCCAAAAGAAGCTAAGCGAAGACAATGTGTTTGCGCGGCTAGTCAAGACAGGCGGAAAGGCATACCACTCTCATCACATGGAGCCCGCTTCGGCCAAGTATGAGATGTACATTCGCCGTGCTAGAGAAATATCCATGCAATTGGATATTCCGCTGAGGACAAACGCCAAAATGGTGTCCTCTGTGACAAACAGCGTACTTCCCAGGGATGCTGTTTTGGATGAAGTCTATTTCAGCAAGAACCTGAAGCAGCCTGTTCTCTTCAACCAAGCTGTTCAGTCAATTTTGACCGACCCCATGCTTGCAGATGTCAACACGCTGATTGAGATTGGTCCACACAGCGCAATGGCCGGGCCAATCCGCCAGATCAAAACAGCTTTGGGTCTATCTCAGCTCGAGTATTTGCCGTCCTTGCTCCGTGGCCAAGATGCTGCGTCGCAGATGTTGAAGCTTGCAGGAGAGCTTTTCTTACGAGATTATCCTCTAGATCTTGCCACGGTCACAGCGGAGGAGAAGTCCAGCAAGAGTGGCAAAATCGATCTCATGCATGGTCATCTGATCGTCGACCTGCCGCCTTACCAGTGGGGCAAGAAAGCCTATTGGGCTGAAGCGCGACACAGTGACGAGCTTCGTCATCCAAAATATCCACGTCATGATCTTCTTGGCTCCATGCTCCCAGGAGGCTCCTTATCTGAACCGACATGGCGCAATGTGCTTCGCATTCGGGATGTGCCTTGGCTAGTAGACCACTCCTTGGGTGGTGAGGCTGTTTTCCCGGCTGCTGCTTACTTCTCAATGGCCATGGAAGCAATAACACAACTTACCGAGACTAGAGGTGAGAATGTTCACATCGCCAACTACGTGCTCCGGGATGTGACAATCGAAAAGGCTCTGGTCACTCCAGACGATGACACAGGCATTGAAGTACTGTTCAGCATGCGACGCGCAAACCATCTAGAGGACGATGAGCAGCGTCCTTGGTGGAGCTTTAATGTGTCTTCCATCAACCAAGATGGGTTGACCAACGATCACATGAGTGGCAGCATCGCAATCAATGCTCGTGCAGAGCGTCCTGCACCAAGACCATCCCTTCATCTTCCCCAGCGAGCGTCTGGGAGAGAATGGAATCGAGCTCTACGCTCGGTTGGATTCGATTATGGTCCAACATTCGCCGACATGACCGACATTGAGTTCAATGGCGTTGATTTCATCTGCCAGAGCAAGACGCAAGTCAAAACCACGGCTGGAAATATTATTGGCGAATCTCGTCATGTACTTCACCCGGCAACCGTCGATTCATGCCTCCAATTGATGATTGCCAGCATCTTTGCTGGAAGAACACAAGCAATGTTTGCGGCTATTGCACCCACTCAAGTCGACGAGGTTTCTATCTGGCCACCTACAAGGGATCAACTGAATGAAGGCTTTGCCACAGCCTGGACAGACGAGCGCGGGTTACGATCATTCGTCTGTGGCAATCAACTGGTGGCAAAGAATGGCCAAGTTTTGATGGAGATGAACAATATGCGCGGCACCCTTTACGAAGCAGCTGTTCCCCAGTCGTCTCTGGCTGACATGAAGTCAATGCCTTATGGTAAGATGACATGGAAGGTCGATATTGACTCGCTCAAAACCGTTGAGAGTGTTGAAAAGTTCATCGAACTGGCTCATTTCAAGGACCCTACTGCCAAGATTCTAGACACTACCGGGTCCATACGCCTAAACCTTCTGGAAAGGTTCCCCGAAATGTACTACACAATCATCATGGCAGATGCCAACGACACAGAGAACTACATGAGCCGGTTCAAGAATGCCAAGGCTTTCACAGCTGGTGCTAATACCAGTCTTCTTGACCAAGGCCTTGAGAAATCAGCGTATAGCGTAGTCATCGCTCCGCAAGATAACGCTAACATTTCAGAGCTTTCTCAGATGCTTTCTTCAAATGGCAAGCTTCTCCTGGAGTCTGGTCACGCTGTGGTAGTCAATCAGCTGAGCCCACCGAAGAATGAAGAGAAGGTATCCAAGGGAACTGTACAGATTGTCCACCGTGAGAGCGACACAACCATGCTGGACAGAGTGCAAAGGTATGTTCTCAATACTCATCACACTAGCCGTACTTCTCTGACCTAGACAGATCCCTTTCTCAACTGGGCTACGCCTCCACAGCTGTACCGCTCACAAGCGTTGCAGATGTCAGCGCTCATGTCATTGTGCTGGACCTCTCCAAATCCATGCTTGTCAACTTGACACAGCCCGAGTTTGAGGCTCTACAAAAGCTTCTCGATTCAGCCCACACACTACTTTGGGCTACCTCTGGAGGTCTCTTGGATGGAAAAATCCCAGAGGCGGGCATGGCTGCGGGGCTCTTGAGAGTCATCCGAGCTGAGCAAGCCAGTATCAATGTTGTAACCATTGATTTCAACCCCGATAATACCACGACTGCTCAAGCTGCAGATAGTGTTGCGGCAAACGTTGCGCGTCAGATCGAGGATCCCGCCAGGGTCGAGCACGAATACTGCATTTCAGGTGGTCAGACCTACATCAGCAGATTAGAACCGAATGAGGAAGTCAACGTTGTCGCGACACTTGACAAGCAAGGGCCAGAAGAGGTTTTGCTCGATGCCAACATGCGCCTCGAAGGCGACGTCCGATCTGGCCAAGTGGTTTTCAATCGTATCAATGAGCAGCCTAGGATCGCTTCCGACGCCGTCGAAGTAGCTGTGACCATGACTGGCTTGAATAAGGAGGGCGTCCAGGTGATCAACGGGACTGACACCAGCACACTCTTTAGTCACGAGATTAGCGGTATTGTTCAGCGTCTTGGAGATTCTGTACGACAATTTAGTGTCAGCGATCGCGTCGTTGGCTTCAGTTTTGATCATCTTAGCACTCACCAAGTGGTGCCCGCAAAGATGCTACAGAAGCTTGATGAAGAAGAGTCTACACTAGACATGGTTGGTCTACCCATGCCGTACGCCACTGCGCTTCACGGGTTGAAGACTTTGGCCGCTGTCCAGCGCGGCGAAAGAGTTCTTATCCTCGAAGGCACCGCTCCTGTATCTGGCGCAGCCGTTGAAGTATCGTATCTGTTGGGTGCCATCCCATATGTTGCGACTGCAAGTCGAGAAGAAGCCGAACGTGTCACTCAGCAGTTCAGGCTCGGCCGCGATCAGGTTTTCGCATCCGAGGAGGAGTTGTTCATGTTTCTGCGCCGTTACAGCCATAGGAGTGATGTGGATGTTGTCTTCAGCTCCGCGGCGACTCACGAGAGCGCCACTCGCGAAGCCTGGCGTACCATATCGTCGTATGGCCGCTTCGTTAGCTATGGCAAGAAGAGCGCGCACAAGCGTACCGCCATCGATCCAGTGCCCTTCTCTCGCGGTGCAAATTACTATTCTTACGACATTGTCGATCTCTACAACCAAAAACCGGTGGTTGTGGCGAGCCTTCTCGCGGAAACAATCAAGTTCTACCGCGAGGGCCGAATTGCAGCCCCACAGAACCTCGTGGTCCGCAATGTCGCGGAAGTAGACGACGCAGTGAACACATTTGAGGACAATTTTAAGGCCGGCAAGACCTTGCTTGAGTACAAGCCAACGGAGAGGCCCGTAAAAGTTGTGCGAGTTTCTGCTGAATCAAGGCTTGATCCCGAAGGCACTTACTTGCTTGTTGGATGCTTGGGTGGACTCGGGCGCAGTCTGACCATGTGGATGATGAAAAAGGGAGCTCGGAACTTCTGCTTCTTGTCGCGCTCGGGTGCCGATGCTAGAGATGCTGCTCAGCTGGTCAAAGATCTCGAGGCAGCTGGTGCGGTGATCAAGATTGTGAGAGGGGATGTCTCGGTTCGCGCAGACGTTCAACGAGCCGTTTCAGAGATACCTGCTCATCGTCCAATCAAGGGAGTTGTTCATGCTGCCATGGTTCTCCGGGTAAGTCTCATATTATGTGCTTATCTCAATCCTGACGGCCACTAACAAACGTTCCATAGGATGGCATCTTCGCTAAAATGAATTTTCAAGATTGGCAAACATCCATCAAGCCCAAGGTCTACGGTGCAAGCAATCTCCAGGCTGTGCTTGGAAACATCCCTCTTGACTTTTGGCTAATGACTAGTTCCGTGTCTGGAATCCTCGGAACCCCAGGTCAGGCCAACTGCGCAGCTGGTAATGCATACATGGATGCGCTCGCCAGCCACCGTCGCAGTCTTGGTCTGCCCGCTTGTGCTGCCATCATCCCCATGGTCCTTGGTGTCGGAGTTGTGGCTGAGAATACCGAACTCGAAGCAGCGCTGACCCGCAAGGGCATGTATGGTATTGATGAAGAACACCTCCTGCGGTCCTTTGAGCTCGCCATCAACATGCAAAAGGCTGGTGGGAGCAACAGTACCATCGATCACTTGGTCATTGGTCTTGATCCTGTCATGCTTTCACGAGCAGTCAAAGATGCCGGCAATGTCGAGCCATTCTACATGGCTGATGAGCGGTTCCGCACCCTGGTGCACAACATGAACGGCAGTACGGCCATGGGTGGCGATGCTGGTGCCAATGTTTTGGCTTCCATGCTGAGTGCAGGCACGCCGGCCGAGGCTATACAGATGGCTCGTGACCATATCGTTGGCAAATTGTCGCGCATGTTGTTACTAGATCTTGATGTTTTCGAGGGCGATGGTCGTTCCATTGCAAGTTACGGAATTGATAGTATGATTGGTGCGGAGTTGCGCAACTGGATTTTCAAGGAGTTTGCAATGGACATTCCGTTTCAGCAGCTTTTGGGCCCGACGCTGACGACAGTTGAGTTGGGAAAGAAGGTTTGCATCAAGCACGGTATCTTGAAGGAGTAGTAGGTTTTGTAGGCTCGGGGTAGCATGGATGTCGGCATAGCAGATAGTTTTCTTAGTTGATATTGCACATGTATCTCCCTATAGCGCTGTTTAAGAATTGAGGTGTGCTTTGTAGCCCGTTATGACATGTATGTTCTGGAGTTCCTTCAAGATTATTAGTCGTGTGTTTAAAGCTTTGGTCCAATATGATTCCCCAGAACACTTTTAAATCTTGGTCGATTGGTAAAACATGAATCTTCTTTTAGTGTAGAGAGACTTCCAACATTGACCTTTTTTGATGTACGATGTGGCAGAATCGTGCAATTTAGTACTTCTCGTTTTGAAGATAATGCGCAGTCGGTCAGATGCACAATATTATGTAGAAGAAAATAGTTCAAAAAAAAGAAAAAGAGGGAGAAAACAAAGTCATGCATGTGAAATTTGCAAGCAGCGAACAACAACAATGATTTCGAAACAGGATTCTTTGCGTAGCCTGTCAATTTAGGTATCTCATGCTTTCTCCGTGCGTCCATGTCTCAAATCATATAGTCCTCCTCCGAGCCATCATCCATCCTGTCTACTAGCCTACATAGTTTTCACAGCCGGCACCATGGCCCTCATTCGATTCTCCCTCACTGCCAACACAAAGGAGCCTGCTGCACCAGGACCCAAGACGACCGTGCCTAGCAGGTTCCACAACAAGGCCGTTTTCTTGGCCTGTTCGATAAGCCTTGGCGCACTCTTCTCCAACAAGTGGTTTGTGATGATGATGCATGCAGCCGCGACAATAATCCAATCGAACTGGGTGAACAAATGTGCGCCTTCTACCAGGGCCGCCATCGAGCCTCGTGGATGTGCGAATACGCTGCGTGGCGATGGCATATAGAGTCTCAAGATGCCAAGGTCAGTGTTGCTAGTGAAAGACGCAGCCAGCGCGGACAGTACGACGGATACATGGACAGCAGCGGACAGAACGCCTGTTGCGACGAACGAGGCAACGACCCATGGCGCGTCTTCGTTTGGCGCACTCTTTCGCTTTGGAGTTTCGAGTTGCGTGAGCGATGTTCCCGGACGGCTGGCTAGGACGACGGTGACTATCATGAGCATGGGGTTGAGATGGTACCACGCGACAAGGCCTTGTTGAGTATGTGCATGCCATCCTAGCCATGAAGCTGCGTACATGAGTACAGGGAAGAGGGCGTTTACCAGAAGTGTCGGGGGAAAGCCGCAGGCCTCATTGAGTGGAATTGTGCAGTCGCGCGTGGTGTAGGCGGATCTTGCGAGGAGGTAGAAGAATAGAGGGACTACCATGGCAGCACCGGCCATGTTCCAGAGAAACATAAAGACAACGATACTGAGGTGGGGGATTAGCCGGGCAGCACTATTGCAGACGACGAAGAGATGACTAACTGTCGGAGGAAAAAGTTTCTGACGCCTCGCCGTCGGCTTTCAATCAGTACCCATGTGTTTATTGCTGCAAGAACATTGCACATTTCGAAGAACAGCCATCGTGGTGCGTGCACGTTGCGGGCCGTGATCAGCATGTCGAAGAAGGCGACTACAACGACTAGATTGCCGTCTACACTGGGATACCCCGTGAAGGTTTGTCGAATTGGACGGCCATCAGGAAAGTATCCGTGTTTTGCGGCGAGCGAGACGCCGTTGAGCGTACCATTGATGAGCATGGTGCCCCAGAGCAAGACGACACTGGCGCCACTCAGCAGCAGCAAGGATTGAATTGGCACCATTTTGGTTTCTTTTTTTTTTGCAAGCTTGCTGTGAAAGAAGGCTGAGACGTACCAGCTGACATATACACTTGTCGTCGACGTCTGTCACGTGGTTTTACATGGCATGCCGTGAGCATCGCCCGATGAGGACTAGACCTCCCGCAGAGCGAGCCAATCAGCAGGCTCAGAGCCGCGGACATGTGCGGCCGACCAAAGTCCGCTGGATTTCCTCATCCGGCCTTAGCGTCTCTGTCCACCTCTTGGATGCTTTTGTTTCCATAGAGCGAGTGGTGGCGCTCCCCCATGGACGGCATGCTACCCGGCGCAACCCAAGGATCAAAGCCCTGTACAGCCCACGCCTCGACCCCACTACTGCATAGCTTAAGAAGCTGTCCGCACCTGCATGCGCAGCCGCAAAAAGGCCACATTTGTCCGCGCTCCTGGCACTCGCTCCCCGTGCCGGAGCCTGTCGTACACACTGGCGCATAATGGCAACATCCATACACGTTGTGTCCAAGCTGGACAATGCCAAGCATGCCGTCTTCCACATCGACCAGGACCCTCCAAGCCTCGCGGCATCTTCAGTCCGTGTCCAGACGTGGCTTGTTTCCCTCAGCTACAACAACTTGACCTACGCCCGATCGGGAACCCCTCTGCACTGGTGGGATACCTATCCCGTTCCCGATGCGAGTCCAACACCCTTCAACAATCGGGAAGAATGGGGCATCGTGCCAGCTTGGGGCTATGGCCGCGTCCTCGAGAGCACAAACGATGCCATAGCGCCAGGGACGCTGCTGTGGGGCATGTGGCCTACTTCAGAGCACGCCGTCGACCTCCAACTCGAAGCAATCGAGCCATCGGGTCATTGGTCGGAGCGTAGCGCACAGCGAAGTAAGCTCATGACGGTTTACAACACCTACGAGCAAGTTGACGAAATCGATGCCCAGGCCATGCGCATGACCGCGCTCTGCAAACCCCTCTGGCAGGGCCCGCATCTGCTCAACACAAGCGTATTTTCCGCACGACGCATCCACCCTTTTGGTTTCGGTGCGCCATGGTCTCAAGAGGATGCCGACTTGTCGTCGGCTGTAGTCGTCAGTCTCTCTGCCTCAAGCAAGACTGGCCGAAGCTTTGGCTGGGAAATGACAAGGAATCGAGATGTGTCCAAACACGGACCTCGTGCCTTGATACAGATGACATCAGTCCCCAACACATTATCTGAATACGACTCGTCCCTGCCAATGAGGGCAGCTGCATACGACGACACGAGCGCCATGGCGTGGGCCAAGCAATTCAAGCCGTCACGGGTCGTCATTGTCGACTTTGGCGCATCTGACGCAGTCCTAGAGTCAGTCAGAGCTGCGGCATCAAAACTTGCTCCAAACGTAACTGTCGTTGCTGTTGGCTACGAAGCCAAAGTCTATACACAAGAGGAGATTGCAGCCAGGATGGCGACTGCTAATACCAAAGTCCCAGTCAACACGAGTGGGATGCGAGATCGGGTCATCGAATCTCAAGGCGCGTTGGAATTGTCCCAGGAGCTAGACGATACATGGAATAAGTGTTTGAAAGAAGAGGCTTTTACCAACCTTCAGTTAAAAGTCTTAAATGCCGTTCAAGGGGAACAAGGCATTGAGGGAGCATGGAGTGCCTTGTGTAATCGCAAGGTTCCAGCAGACGTCGGCATCGTCGTTGACTTTTCCACAAGATGGACTTGCTAGGCAATGGAACTTTTATAGCTTGATCAATTTTTTCCTTTTTTTGCAAATGAAAGAGCATTCCTGCAATGAGCCGCAGGAGTAGAATCATAGCTGATGATGGTGCGGACCGATCTGCAGATCACTTCATTCCTTCGACTTGAATGTACCTATTGGACAGACTTGCAATATCGACCATTACTACAGATTTCATCATGCTTCCAACAGGTCAATCTTATGATAAGCTGGTGCGCCTTCAACTCACACAAACTTGCGGCCATGCTCCTAATCTTGCAGTCATCACATTCTTCCCAACAATCTATCCCATGCCACTCCCGTCTTCTTTCACCGTTTGTAATAAAGATACTCCTGTCATCACCTGCTACTACATGCAAACATTAGACGTGTGTCTTTTTCTTCATTGCTATCCCCACAGGTTACCATGGCCGCGGCTCGTGTATCTAACTATCAAGCGTCACTGCACATCCAATCCCGCCCTATGTTCAAGCCTTGGATTACGCTGATATTACAACTAAGTAGCGCTAAGAATCTCTGCGGACCAGGTCAGTTGAAGCATGAAGTTCAACTATAAAATTACTGTACCTACCTTCCGTTGCTAGCCGGAACTGCTCCTCCTCTTTACCTTCACCCATAAAGCTTTCTTCGCCCATACTACATAAGGTTTTTGATTATGCCAGTTTTCGCTCTCTTTACATAATTCCAGATCGAAATTCCACAGCACCCGCGCAAGAATCACGCGCATCTCGTTGTATGCTAGATTGCGGCCAACACAGTTTCGCGGACCTACATGGAAAGGTTGTCGGGCAGCACGAATGACATTGTAGAATGCCGAAGTAGGATTGGTTGCAGCCTCACGCAGCCAGCGCTCCGGATGGAAGGACAAGGGCTCATGGAAGTTGCGAGGGGACCAGTATGTGGACAACTGATGGACACTGACGGTCGTCTGCATAAGAGATTAGTTTGAGAAAGGTCAGAATGAAGACTTTCGAATTAGTAGCTGCTTACGTTTGGAGGTACTTCAATGTCTGAAATTCTGGTGGGCGCTCCAGGGAGAGTGCGACGCGGGAGTTGGGTCGCAACAGGCGGATATATTCGCAGAGCTTCTTCTAGACAGGCAACCATGTATGGCAATTTGTTCGCAGTCGAAATGAAAGTAATCTCCTCTTCAGTCTCAAACTGTGTGCGTACTTCGTCAATGGCCTTCTTGAGCGCTTGCGGCGTTTTCAAAAGCCAGTAGGTTGCGCCTGAAAGTAGTGTAGCTGTCGTTTCTGAGCCAGCAAAGATGAGTGCGTTAGCATTCGAGACAATTTCCTCAAATGAAAGCTCGTCTCCGTCGCCTTTATGCCGTAACATTGAGTCCACGAAGTCGCTACGGCCATGTTGCTGAGTGTTGTTGATACGTTTTGTAACCGTAATCCGTGCGAAAGACTCCTGCCTCTTGCCAGCTTCGAAAAGAAACTTCGGCGTAAAGATGGAGATCACGGCACCAATGAGGGGATAAGCATTTGCCAGTCTTGTGAACATCCCAAACTTCGTGAACAAAAAAATATTGGTGATCCATTCATGCATGTCGGTGTTCTGCAGTCCTCCGAACGACTGCCCAAAGGAGAGGTCGCCGATCACATCAAAGGTAGTGAGATTGTACCATCGGACCATGTCGGTTTTCGAGGTGGAAGAAGCAACGTCCTTCAGCTTTTCGATGAGTAAGTCCACATAGACTTTGATTAGCGGCTCCTGTTGACGCAAGGCCTTGTCGGAAAAGCCATAGGCGAGAGCCTTTCGGTATCTGGTGTGGTATGCGTCGTTATCTGTGAAGAGAATATTGGGGGTACTGTTTTTTTTTCATCGAACAACTTTCGGTAGCTGGCGATGCCCGTGGCCAAATATGTCTTGCCATGCGTCTGCAGTAGTAAATGAGACTTCGTTTGGGCCAAGCCGAACAATATCCCCGTATTTTTCATGTATGTCGAGAATTTCGCTGTCCAGGTTTCCTCTCAAAGCAGCTACATGGCGCAGAAGCGGGAAGGCAATCCACGATTTACGCCCCGGTATTTTGCTAAGAGGACTGAAATATAGTTCATATACAATGCTTGCAAGAATATAAATAATGTAGAGACCAACGATGTATGCCAGTAAGTAGAAAAAACCGGTGTAACAGAAGCGATATTTCTGCAAGAGATGGGATGCCCCGTAGCGAGGCGCCATGTTGGTGCATAAAGGTTGAGAATAGGACGAAGGATTGGGGAGTTGAAAGAACATATAAGGTATGAGTGATGTCTCAGAAGAACGAGCGGACGATCGAACGACCGAGAGGCCGACCTCTGGCGCGAGGCGACCGCCGACGCAGAGCCGACCCTCCGTCGATCCCGACACTTCAAGGAAGGCCTGTTAACACTATCTTGCTGCAGGGATACCTTTCAGAAACAATTTATAACAGGGATAGTAAGAATATCATTACTCAAAAGAACTTCCGCGTGTCTAAATATCTATTCTTTATCTTCTCTTGAGTCTGCATTTACTTTGTTTATACTATGTATTATACGAAAAGGGTTGTTTCTTTTGAATCTTAGCTTCAATGCCAACATTCTGTAAATCTTTTATCATAACAGTTATAGATTTCTATTTTTCAATGAATTGAATGTACGCATCAATTCTAAAAACAAATCGACATAGTTGAACGAGTTCCCAACCTTCCGACGGGATTATAGTGGCTATAGTATACAAAACAAAATTGAAAATGGGATGTTTAGAGCAAAGTTTAGATTCATAGTGTAAGAGTCTATTATGCTGATACACCCCTATTAACAAATACTTTTGAAAGGCACCTCCGAAGTATTACTCTATCTACTAGGATGATATCTCATTTCTTCCGTGAACAGTGTACAGTGGGACCTTTCACTCCGTATTAGTAGGATTCTTAACTGTTACCTCTATATGCTCATAGAGCTAACCTCTACTACATATCCTTAGGGCAAAGATTTTCAAAAAGATAGGAGTTAAGGTAGGATGGACTTAGTCAGGCCTCCGTCCCTAGCTATTGAGCACTCTAATCTACACAAATCCAGCCACCGTCTTTCGTATCTGAAAATGGATCAGACTTGCATTTGTCAGGCCCTTCCGCAGCTGGCCACCCGTTCTTCCAGTAGTCATTAAAAGGTCCTGATTTCTCTGCTTTGCACTACATATAACGGTGTTCAGTTAGCCTCAAAACCTATAGTGTGTTTGGCAATTGCGATGACAGGGGTAGAGACGGAGATACAGTCACTCACGCAAGCTCTAGCTTTCCATCCATCACAATAGGTACTCCAAATTTGCACCGTGCCTTTCACACAGTACCATAGAATTTTGTGGCTAAGGCCGGATTCAAAGAGAGATGTAATTACAGGGAGAGTAACTATCTTTCATGACATCAGTTTTGAAGTTCTGTCTTGCAAGGGTGATATTGAAAGAAAATGCTTCAACACTCGACGTAAACAGGGACAACCCGACAAAATATATATTATACTCGTCAGGGTCAATCTTGATATAGGGGTATTTTGCGGGACGTTGGCTGATGTAAGACTAGGATTCTCAATTTTATGAGCTTTTTTATAACACATGTCACTTGAAGCTGAAGTTTCTATCACTTTTCTAGGTAAGGGGTGATCGTTAGCATTTCAAAGGTTATTGCCTCAACTCAGAGATCAATCAGCGCATTGAGTGTATCCTATCGATTCTGTTTCATATTAGGCTGAATAGCTCTGGAATGGCTTCGTAACAATGCTTACTACTACGAACAAAGTTTTTCACCCATGTTAGGGTTACATATAAGCCGTCCATTTCAGACATATGATGTAATGACGTTTCTTCACAGGGTATATTGAATTTTACCCCGCTTTTGTACGTTTCCACAATTACCCAACAGCCGTCCTTTGCATACTTAATGCACTTCTTACAAGCTTTTGATTGTTAAATCTTCATGCTCTAACAGCACTGAAAATCATCACTTATACCTACCGAATATTAAACACTCTTGAGTTCCTTTCCCTGTCTCTACAAGGGTTATATAAGACAGGACGCTACTAATATATACATTTTACCAATATGAGTATACAAGCAACTTCGAAGTGAGTTGTTTACACAACCATTATAGCCTTGCTAGTATCCTCTACCAATGCGACTCTAGTAATTCAATCAATCCTTTGCCAAAATCATATGTAGCTGATAATTACTGCAGGCTGTTAGAGGTTGTGAAATAGATGATTGCACGAATCAGTGTACAAGCAGTGGTAATCCTGGTGGTTCTTGTGCAAGCGATGGTCAGGGTGGGATTAAATGTATATGCTTTTAACCATTTGCATAACCGTGAGATAGTATTGCTAATACTATCTGTTTGCTCTCTATCGGTACGTTTCGAATGTCTATGAACTTCTCAATCATACTACTTACTGTATAACATGCTTAACATATAGGCTGATAAGTGTTCTTGCATAGTAAAAGAAAACTCACTTCAATATCTCCCTTCTCCCGGAACATTTGTATTGCTTCAGATTGGTAGAATTTGACTCGAGTCCTTTCTATCAATATGAACAGCTTTCCGCTGCTGCTTTCATGTGAAAGGGAAGCGTTGACTACTATTATTCAAGATAAGAATCCAAATACCTTAGTAAAACATATGCATACTAAGATTCATTTTCTTCTCAACATTCTTGTGTCCTATTTCTCCTGGAGATGGATGCTAATATCATATTGTAAGACTAAGACAATACCTCTATAGCTTGGAAACGAAGCAACTACTGAAATCACCTAGAGGCTTGTAGGAGATATACCAACTCGCCTACCTTTCTGGCTACCTCTTCACTATTGATTAATTCAATATGTTTTTGTTCTCTTGTATTATTAGGAATAATAGATTTCTTTGAGGAATAGCGTATGATCCCTTTGATAACCTTAGCTTTTCAGAAGAATAAAAATCCTTCAAATTGAAGAAAAGGGAATAGACAGAGAACAACAGAAATAGACTTAGGAAGGCTTCAACAGGATGTACTCATGTATTTATTACGATCCAACGTATCTATCAGGTCAATTGAGGTAAGCCAATATTTGGTGGTAGAAGTCTTTTTCTAATGCAGCTGGGTCTGGTACCTGTTTACAGGTTTCTTTAATCACGCAATCAATTGTACGATTTGTTTCAATAAGATGTTATCATTGTCTAATACTGTTTTACTTATCTCGATACATGATATCAAGTAAAAAGTATCTATATATAGAAGTATATCATAGTTTGATAGTATAAAGGACCAAGGTTATTGGAATCAATGTATACGCTGGTTCTTGAAGCGTTATAAGTAGGTAGAGTGATACACAAAGGATACGTAGTTATCAAGGGTGATAAGCAATAGTATTAAACTACCAAGAACAGGGCAAATAGGTCTTTGCAACAGTTCATATTTTAGCTTCTAGTAACCGAACTTCCAAATGACTGTAATTACGGTGCCAGCCATCCTTAGGGGTGAATGATTGCCTTTGGCTGACAGCGCGGCTCGAGTCAAGTGCAATAATCAACGGCTTGAGTCAAATGTAGTAATCAACGGCTTGAGTCAGGTGTAGTAATCAACACACACTACCTGCACTAACTACTACAGCACCTAATCCCTTGATCTTAATACTGCTCTGCATGATTATAGTGTAATACTCCATTGCAAATTTCTTATACGTATCGCATATTCTAATTATGTATAGAGATATCGTAACCAGCTCCTATCACCTCTTTATTTCACCTTATATATACAAACTTAGTGTGTTTCTTAGTGATTTATAATTGAGTTCTAAGTAAGAAGATATGACAAGTCGATAAAATCTTATTTGTATCTACTAGAAAGGGGGTGCTTGAGCTAGTATAGTGTTGGTATAGCTACGTTAGCCTCTACAACCTATGGATAATAGCCTATAAGTTTATTGGCTACAACACTGCTTATATGAGAAATATCTAGCTATATTCAGGATAGAAAGTTATTCTGAGTGAGTTAGATAGCAGTGTAAGCTTGAGCAGTACTTGCTTGACAACATGCCTGCTAGCAGATCCAAGGAATATTTTGCCTGCTGACTACACTTCCTAACTGTATACTTACTGGGGCTTACCTTCTTATAAACTATATAGCAAGAATAGTTAGGGCGTCTTTATAAATCAATGATACTAGCTAAACTCTAAACGCAAAGGGATATGAAAGATTTCAGAGTATAGACTGACTTGGAATATATCTTTCTATAAAAGGCTGAAAACCCTCAGATACTCTGAGCTCATAGCAAAATATCTAAAGAAACTACTCATTATACATCCTACCACATCCTCAAGACTACAAACGTCTGTTGCAACATGAAGACATTCGCTACTGTGGCGTTTTTGTGGCTTAGTGCTACTCTAGTAGCTGCTGGTCGCTCAGGACCTGTTCTTCATTGTGGTGAAGCTTTTTATAAGTTTTCGTTTATGTATACTTGTTAATCTTCTACTAACAATATATTAGCGGCTTGTAGTTCAAAAGTCGATTGCTGTCCTCAATTTGACTGCGTCTTTCATTTTGTCAATGAGGAAGGCGATTTTGCAGGACAATGTTCCTGAGTCTATAGGAAGAAGACTTTTTATAGGGACGGCTTAGAGGTAGCTGTACTATAAAACATGAAATACCTATACAGAAACATGAAAAAAAAGTAGAAAAGAAGAAAACCATAAATAAGTAGAAAAGGCGTTAGGGAACAAAAACATGTAGAAAAAAATATAAAAAAAGAATTTGCTTTAAATACCATGGTGAAAAGTGCGGTTCAAGCGTGAAGGGGATGCATAATAGTTTCTAGTTCTGTCTAGTATTTTTGTCTACAACACATCGCCTTCTACTTGTCTTTAGTAAATACCCTATCCTCTTATCATACTGGCTAATATGAGGCCTTTTAATCTATAATTCAACATACACCTACCTCACATTCACTATAATAGTTCTCGATACATCATCATAAAGGGTTGATATGCTCCAGAACAATGTAACCACAACACCTGAAATAGGCCCTAGGGTATTCCCCGCTGTTCGCAGAGCCTAGGCAAAGGTCGTTACGTTGAAGAAAAGGAGACTACTGTGCGTAATCCTGAGCAACGGATCATATATTAAGAGCGGCTTGTGACAGCGCAACAACGATATCCACGATACTGTGGCTTGCCAAACAGTCATTCCCAAAAACAATAGACAAACTCACATCTATCAAGAAAAATGCTCTAGTGTTGAATCTTGTAATCAAGATGCATGCAGAACCTCCTATCTTGAGTAAATGAGAATCGTCCTCTGGATTTGTGTGGAGTTACTAGCCGCTGCCCTTCAGTGGAAGGCAGCCAAGCAGGCCGCCAAAGCATGTTTGTGATGTTTCTCGAACATTTGAATTGTTTTCTACCACTAGGAGCTTAAAATTCTCCTCGCTAGTCTCTGTGAATACTGACTTTGTCGGCCGATATTCGAGCTAATGGTAGTGATAACCATACTTTTGGTATCACAAGCATGTCCACACAGTCGACGAGATTCACACCTGGACTTCAAATTGACAAGGGTCCTTGTTTAGCATACATGTTTTCTACTGGCGATTTACCAACTAGGCAAAGGCAGGTTACAGCAGAGTATTCGCCAATAGAATAGTTGTGTTAGATTGTAGACCATGCATTATCAATAGGTATCATCGCGCCATTAATCATCTGAGACTCATCCGAAGCCAGGAAAGCAATGCCACGCGCAACATCATCAGCACCTATGTTTGGAACAGGTGTGCCCTCGCTGTCCTTGGATACGTGCAGCTGCACGACAGGGCTGCCAAGGTCAGTCAAGGCTATCAATTACTGAAGAAACACTTACAAGAACGCGTCAAAGCCGGCGGAATCAAAATGCTCCATTTGTACCGAACTCGCAATGTTCGTAGCCACACCTCCGGGTAGCACGCCGTTGCACCGAATCCCTTCTTTGTGGAACCGCCATGCTACGTTCTTAGTCGCTCCGACCTATATCTATATCAGCCTTATCCGTATATGCCAATCACGCATGTGCAAAGAAGCCTTCACATACCAAGCCATGTTTACTTGCCGTATAGGCTATACCAGAGCTTGCGCCCGACGTTCCAGCCTTGCTGGAAACATTTACAATGGCGCCTTTGCCTTGGGCTTTCATGGCGGGAAGCACAGATTTCATCATACGGATCGGCACCGTTAAGTTAATAGCTATGACTCTCTCCCACTCCTCCTCGTGGATGGTGTCGGCGCTACTCCACCCGTCACTTACTCCAGCGCAGTTGACCAGAACATCGATGCGGTTGTATTTGCCAACGCACTTGGCCACAGCATGCTCAGCTGCTTGTGTAGCGGTCAGGTCCGTTTGATAAAAAGTAAAAGTCGAAAAGTCCTCGGCAAGCTTCTGCGGCCGTGCGCCAAGGTCAATGCCAAAGACAGAAGCTCCGCGCTCCAGGAAGAGGCGCGTTGTGGCAAGACCAATACCAGAGCTACAACCTGTAACTATGGCGACTTTGTCTTGAAGAGAGGCTATAGACATGTTGTATCAAGAGTCGGAGGATTCCAGAGTGGGTGGTAATATGGTAGCCGCACACGGCGTGCGGTGCCGGGAAAATTGAGCGTGACGTCAAGGATTAACTACAGTGCCCGTGCACCAGATGAGCACCATCGCCAGTTGAGCACCCCCAACAACTCAATATAGTCAACAAGATGAGGCTGTAGAGCCACCACAAATCGTAATAAAATTGCGCAAAGCTAGGATTATACTATATACAGGCCTACAAAAGTTTTGGCTTATTTAGAAATTTTTTTGGAGGGCGTTATCGGTCGTTGCCGTCGACTACGCGGTGGAGCAGCTCGTGCAACCCTTGCGGCTCCCACCACAGCTGGAGCAACACCACCACACTTTTGACGCTTTGTAGCTGGCTTATGAGGTTTTGACGCTTTGCGCTTACCCGATTGGGGCTAATTGTATAGCTTTGGCAGCGTCGCGGAGGCTTCTACGATGC
>NW_007360048.1:394794-411780 GCF_000359705.1 Exserohilum turcica Et28A | reverse complement strand
GAGGTTGCGCACGCCATAGGCCTCAGTTTCGCCGCGGTGTCGTCTCATCAACGTCATTCGTGCTACACCATGCTTTTTCGCGATTGCTTGATACGAGAATTTATCTCCTGGTTCTCGCGATTCGATTTCTGCAATCGCTTCTTGAATCGGGTCCATATTGGTTGAGTTTTGACGCGTTGAAGTTTTGTTGTTGTGGTGGTGGGGGTGCTCAACTGGCGATGGTGCTCATCTGGTGCACGGGCACTGTAGTGGTAGTACTCAAAGCTTGCGCTGCTCGGGAACGTGCGTCGGAAGTGCGGGGAGGCGTGCTGACAGAGACGCCTCGTCGGCCCTAGCTGACAACATCAGAGATCATCGTTCTCTTTGTGATCACTTTCATTTCCTCAAAGTCAGTGGTTTTCTATTCTTGCAAGATCAGAATATGCGCCTGTAGGCGTCGAATGCGATATTGATTGGTGAGGTGGGCCGTGGCAGGCACACCAGTGCATCGCAGAGCACTGATTTTCTCCATGCAAAAGTTTCTTCATTCGCTTTCGGCATTTTGCTTGGAATGATAGATATTGGAAATTCTAATGCATAGGCTGATTCTCACCCTTGGGGCTGGTGGGGCATGCTACTTAAAAAAAGCGACCCATTCAACCCCAACCTTGGGATAGCGCCGCAAAGGCTGGTGATGGGACACGCATAGAAGAGCAGTAGTTTGAGCTTACATTTTTACGCGGGATTTTCAACAACACTTCTGCCTGTGCTCTGTGCCTGCGCACACTTTCTCTGGAATGAAGTTGTAATTGAAACTTGGCTCCAAAGGTCTAAAGCGTGCGGACTGTGGCGACAGGATTGCTGTTGCCATGACAGCACCGCCACGGACACGGCCGTCGTTAACAATGCAACTTGCCTCAACTAAACCCATACCTGGCCCCTGTTAAACAGAAAAACTTAAGCGTAGAGTTTTATCTACTTTTCGTGTTATTGTTTCCCTTTTGTTAAAAATGTGCAACGAGCTATGACAGGGGGTTACACTGGCCAAGTCTCAAGCATCATGACTTCTAGAAAATATCCGTGCGTGAAGATGAACACACATCCTTGCTGAAAGATAAAACAGAACGCATATGTTGACACCTGACGGAAGAAAGGTGTTACGTCGCATCGGACCATAACTGTAGCTATATGTCAAGGCGGGTGTTCTATTCGGGTTAATTACACGGAACCATTCACTGACGAACTTATCACACATGTTACGGCGGGAGGCCTCCGTCATGGCACGTTGTAGGGTTGTTTCAGGTTCTTTTGGCAGTGCATATGAAACTCTTGGTGAAAAAGACTGGTTAGCTAGAAGAGATAAGACAGCGACAAAGCAAGCATGAACTAAGTCATACGGGGTATAGCATGACCTACTAGCACCACTGTTCCTGGATGAACCTTACAGGTCACGGCACAAGAAGTGATAAGAATCGGATTTGGATAGCCCAAGGCAACAGAAACAGCGGACAGTTGCACCTAGACGATACTGAGTTGCCGATATACTATAGCAGAGAGGGGAAGGGACGCATGCTCTCACATACTAGATGCTGCTGCGAGACCTGCCTAAAAGTCTCAGCAGTTCCTCGTCTGATTCCCTTGGTGATCTAGTTCTCCATCCTTCAATTTACCATGCTCCTGTATCCTTGTTCTGAAATATCATTGGTTTCAGGCGCCGTTCCTGCTGCCGATTAGCCGATTTTGCACTTCCTAACAATAATGTGGTTCTTAATAAGCGTTACATACCGATAGCTGTAGGGCTTGGGAGGTGGGCTTAGTAGTTCAGGGCTACGTAGTGGAACCAAGAAAGATCGTTGCAAGATCGTCACCTGCTGGGACACGGGATGACTGTCAAGTTGGCACTTCTTCTATGCAGAACGCAGATGCAATATAAGAAGAATACGGTTCAACCGCATTCGGGTTTTCAGTGCTATGGTTAAATTCCCAGCTTGCCAGGGCCGGGTGGGAAGTGCGGTCGCGATGATGATTCCGAAATGGCATACAGAGGACTCACAACCGTTCTTTGCCGCGATCGACATTCGATTGGCACCAGGCTTATCGAGACCGACTTGGGGTCATGGTTCATGATATGTCATGGGACCTCCTTGTGCAATGAATGAAGCGAGGGTTCGGTTCATTTCTGCCTGGAGCATCCTTGAACCAACTGCCGATTCGCTGTGTAGATGAACCAGTCCCTCTAGAAGAAAACAGGCCTGTTTCTCATGGATGGCCATGGTCATACAAGACGACTTCATCAATCGCCAAGTAGTAATTGGTGAACATGATGATTAATGTTACATTTTTCAATATACCCGCAAAATGCAAAATAGCATACTACAACATTTTTGGTCATGTTACAAGTGCATAAAAAAAGAGGTTATAAAGCTGTTGGTGATGGAATTCTGTCGCTTGCTGCTTCTTCACCATCTATTTGGACATAGCTCTTCATAATGTTGTGGTCTTTACTTGCCGTCAACGCGCTGATGACGCACCATGTCTTTGCACAGAACATGCTTCGTTTTGCATGCTCGCAGCTGACCGTCGAGCGGGCCGACCCACTCGTAAGTCCAGGTCAACGACCATCCCCGCATACGCATCAGATCATTGGTGGCAACTCGTTCAATCTTACTGTACGAATCTAGCTTCCATTCAAAGGCTATGACTAACATTGCGAGATGGAACCGGTCCAATTCGACCCTCCTTTGCGGTCAACATGCACATCTTGCACCTACAGCGAGGACTTTAGTAACTATTGGACCGCATCATTATACTTCCGCTCCCCTGACAACGGTACATTCCAACATGTGCCGCAATTTGCCAACGTTGGGCTTCAGCAGGACGGTGGGATGACGATTTATTACATGCCATACTCTGCCAAGAACAATAAGATGACAGCTTTCAGGCCAGGGTTCCGCATGATTGCTGGCGACCCCTTGGCCAAGAAGCCAAATGGTGCGAGCATCTGCCACCGATGCCTGGGTAACGGTGAGGGCTTTGCTCCGTGCGATTCAAAGGACACTGCAGAGCTGCCGAAGAAATACTGTCCAGGTGGCATCCGGGCAACAGTAATTTTTCCGTCATGCTGGGACGGTGTTAATCTTGACTCGCCCGATCACAAAAGCCATGTCGCGTACTCTAATGGCGGCGGCCTGGGATCACCAAACTGTCCCAGCACGCATCCAGTCGCTATCCCACAGGTCATGTACGAGATTATGTGGGACACTGGACGATATAAGAATAACGCATGGTATGCCAATGGCAAGCAACCCTTTGTGTACAGCTTTGGAGATGGGTGAGTATCTTCGCGCATGGTGTTGCTGCACACCTACTAACGGTATGCAGTACTGGATATGGTCAGCACGGCGACTATCTCTTCGGCTGGAAAGACGACTCTTTACAGAGGGCTATGGACGCTCTGCCAAGTGGAAAGTGTGCCAACGCCAACTGCCAGGTTTTGAAAATACAGTCTGCGCAAGACTCGATGAAGTGCAAAAAGGCTCAGCAGGCAGTTGAGGATGTTGGAATGAGCGGGAATTGGCTAAAGGAACTTCCTGGTGGTATGCCGGTTGTCTACTGAACAATGACGAACGGGGGGGGCAAGGTTTTCTTCGAATATTCACGGCAGTCGAAGGAAATATGTTGAGATATGATTTGGCAGGGTGTCTAGCGGACCATGTCGATATATAGATTAGCCTCGCAATTGCCGGGGCGTGCCCCACATCATGGGTCCCAAAACAATGTCCCTAAATAGCTGCATTTTACGTACTGTAGGTATACTACTAACATCAGCCCACACTCAGAGTAAGACGACTACTACGTACATACCTTTGGCATTTGCTACACGTGTGCTTGGCAGTACCGAAGATAGCGTCCACTTCTCTCACGGTGATATGCTGCCATGCCTGGAATGAGAAGTGAAGACATGAAAAAAAAACTTGTCGCGAAATGGACGATAACAAGGTGGGGTCGCTTCTTAAACTGAAACCAGAGGATTAAAAAGCGCAGTTTAGGTGGAAATGTAGTGTATTTCAAATTGCGCCAAGCAACGGCGACTGATAATGGACGTTTTACACTCACCGCCATGCATATATAAGACCGAGTAGGAAATGAAGGCGAACGGAGACGACGATTAGAGCAGTGCCGCTAGTGACGCCGAGGGCGGTTGACATGATGTCGTGGTAGCAACCATGATTTGGAGTAACGGCGGTGCATCTGAAATGACCATCTCAGGCCGGTGTCGCACCGCCAAGCCTGCCCCTCACCCAACACGATGCGCTCCTCAACAAGCTCGGAACCCGTGCCCCGCCGCGGCCACGAAGCCTGTGATTTGAGGGAAAACTGCATGCCGTATTCTGGGTGCTCGCAACGGCATGGCTGACGGCATCTGTCTGGTATCGCGCATGTGCGAAGCCGCATGGTACCAGCGACACGGCAAACTGCGAGTGTCGTCTTGATGGCCGGACCGGACTCGTCCCCAAGTACCCCGCGGCACGAGAAGCACAACTACCAAAATGGCGTCAGCAACAACAGGCACGTTTGCCAACCCGGTTCTTACAGGCTTCAATCCAGACCCGTCCTTCATCCGCGTAGGAAAAGACTACTTCTGCGTCACGTCGTCGTTTGAGTATTTCCCGGGAGTGCCCATCTATCATAGCAAAGACCTCATCCAGTGGTCTCTGATAGGCCATGCCCTGACGCGCAAGTCGCAGCTTGACATTAGAACCCCGGAGCCGGGAGGCGGTATCTGGGCCACCACGATCCGGTACCACGATGGCACCTTCTACATCATCACGAGCTCGTTTGATCGGTACCGGCCGCAGACAGATGACCGTGTGTGGCCGCGGGGCTTCTATGTGAAGACGAACAACATCTGGAACGATAGCAGCTGGTCAGACCCCGTCTACCTGGACCAAGTCGGATTCGACTTTGACCTCTTCTGGGACGACAATGGCCTGGTGTACTTATCCTCGACTTATCGCAAGGCCGTTCGCTCTGCAGACCCCAACATGAGGGATTTTGCCGTTCACATAGCTACTGTGGACCTCAAGTCTGGTGCTTTGACTTCAGTCCCGAAAATGATTCGCGAGTCGACGTCGGGCATTGCTGAAGGCTCGCATCTCTTCAAGCGCAACGGCTACTACTACCTGTTTACTGCCGAAGGAGGCACCGAGTCGGGCCATTGCGAATATGTGACACGCAGCCGAGAAAGCCCTCTTGGGCCGTGGGAACAAGCACCACACAACCCACTTTGGCGCAATACAACCGACGACGACATCCAAAACACCGGCCACTGCGATGTTCTTGAAGATTGCCAAGGCCAGTGGTGGGCCATGTGTCTGGGAGTACGCCCAAGGAAGGAAGGCAGCGGATGGCGGACTTCAGTCTTCGGCCGTGAGTCGATGCTGCTTCCTGTTTGCTGGGAAAACGACTGGCCGATTTTCAACCAAGGCAAACCAATTGCATTGAAGATGGAGGCGCCAAACGCGTACATGCTGGAGGACAGCAAACAGTGGAGGGATGACTTTACAGGCATCAACCTCGGGCTGGGTTGGTATAGAAAGAGTAAGTCCATCATGAGCATGACCACGCTTTTTCTTTTTGATCTTTGTAGTGGCATTGCTAACCGCGCTATAGATACGCCGGTGAAACGTGACTTTTCAATGACTGCACGCCCAGATGAGCTCACGCTGTACGGTGGCCCATATACGCTGTCAATGCCCACGTGTCCGACGCTCTTCCTACGGAAGCAAAAGCATTGGCCTGTCGTATGGGAAACCCAGCTAGACTTTGAGCCAAATGTTGTAGGCGTTGAGGCTGGGACGGTCGTCTGGTGGAACTGCACTTGCTACGCCAGTATAGGCATTGCGCTTGTCGACCGCGATGGCCAACTCCAACGCATCATGCGACTGACGACGCCAGACATGCAAGTGAAAGAAGCGGTCATCGCGAGGCAGGGCGCAATAAAGCTGATAGTCGAGAGTAGTGTTGAGTGCTATCGTTTAGGGTACCGCGAGGTTGCCGTTGGGTCGCAAGAGACAAGTGGGGATTGGAAATGGCTGGGAGCGGTTGATACCCAGATCATGACGCGAAGCCCCGAGGTTGGAGCGCCTTTTACAGGCATGATGATGGGGCTATACTCTTTTGGAGTCATGCAACCTGTTCTGACGCCGGCGCACTTTGCCTATGCCGAGTTTCGATAGTTGTAACATTACAGTAATCATGTCGTATGTATGTATGTGCAGAATTTCATGGCGCCCGTGTCTGATTTGGGTATATGCCTCGGTAGACTTTTGCACTGTTGGCAACGAGTCATACTGCGAACAAGTCACCGTGTCATGAAAACAGACCGTGTACACGTCCAGTAAGTATGCAGTAGCCAACAACGTGGGGATCGCGCACGTCAGGCAAAGCGTAACTAAGCATGTGCGTACGGCATGCGAGCCGAGTGGCCTGTGGCGCATTTGCATGCAACATGAACGGCACCGGTGACAGGGCAACGCGGACACGGACGAGGCCGATATGATATTCCCGACATGACAAGAGGAAGTGCCACCACCACTGGTCCCGGTCTCGCGCTCGTGCTCGTGCTCGTACGACGGCCATGCTAGTGATTGACTCGGCAGGTGTAGCAGACAAATGATACGAGGTGACGTTAACGCCTAACAAATTAAAGTTTACACTTACAGCCGCGCCATCAGCTGGACAATGGGTTTGCCGCCTGTCAGGAGCAACCAGCGACCCTCGCTCTCTGGCCAACCCATACTTACCGGCCGATCACAATGGCAATCGACGAATGCCTCTGGTTCCAGTCGACGAGCGCATGCAAGGGAACCCAAGGCGAACTCCCGGCGCACTGGCAGCGGGTGCCCGCGGCGGAATTATTGGTCCGACGGCTGCGATCTCCCCCGCCGGGGGCATGCTGCCAGTGCAAGCATCGAGCCAAGGGGGGGTTACGGGGGGTGACGGAGGAAAGGAGATTCCAGGGCCACCGAGGGCCGTGGTCTTGTTTCCGGACATGGGCTTCGCTTGAAAAGGCGCGGCACGCAGGCCATGGGCCACGAGCGCGCGCGAGAGGGATGGTGATGGCGTGACGGGGCGTATGCAGCTGTCGAGAGCTGGCGGGATGCTGATGTGTTGCGCGGGCCTGTGGCGGGTGTGGCAGGTGGTTGGGCGTGCATGTGGGCGTGAAGGGTCGAGGGTCGAGGGTCGAGGGTGTGCAAAGCATTGTGACCGGCTTAGCGTCGGCCTTTTTCTCGGATGACGCAAGCCTCCCGCCTCGCTTAGATGGGCTAGATCGGAGCTAAAATCGGCCAATCCCTGCAAAACCCCCCCCCCATGCCCATGCCCATACAATTGCGGCCTGCGGAGCGGTGCGATCTGTTACCCGGTCCACTATAGCAGTCGAGTTTGACCTGAGCACACACACACATGCTCCGTTTATCTGCCATGCTTATAGGAACCACGCATTGCCTCATGGTCCAGGCACGCGTGCCGAGCCCGAGGGCCGACTGCCGAATGCCGAACGGCGCACAGACGGCGGGCAGCGTGTGAAGAAGCACGTGAATGGCCAATCGCCGTCGTCGTCGTCATCATCATCATCATTATCATCATCATGGTATTCGTCTAGCTAAACCTATGTACGCCATGCTCAGTGTTGCTGCACAAGGTCCTTCTGGCTCTCGCTGTCACTGGTCCGCGAGCAGTCTTCGTAGTGCTGCTCAAAGTGTCGAGAAACGTATATATTCTTGCCCAGGCTCTCCCCATCGCTGCCTTTGTCTGGCGCCGGCGTGCCGGGTGACCTTTCCAGCTCAATGCCATCGTCTCTTGTGTGCCTCGCTGTGCTGCTGACACCATGGCCGGTTTCTGTTCGCTTGGTATGGCCCCCGCTGGTGAACCGGGACCCATATCCGTTGCTGCCACCGTGGGATGACGAGAAGGCTGGTATGATCCTGACAATGAGTGGTTTGAGTGCTGGTAGCGATGCGCAAACAATGGCGAGGTTCATCTCGATATTGGACCAGTAGGCAGCCGGCGCGCTGTAATACGTGTTGTCCGTCATATGTCCCTGAAGGCGTATGAGAGCATGGAGGCGGAGAACAGACACCACGCACACGAACCATCCTATGGTCAAAATCCCCACGAGTGCAATCTTTTGGCGCCTCGCGATATGCAGATTCCCGATGACGCGTACGGGGAGGAAGGCCAAAAGAAGGTCGGTGAAGATATTGACTGCGGCGTTGGTGTACCACATGCTGTTCAACCTTTGTCAGCGTGTGTTTTGTTTCTTTTTTGTTTTTTGTTTTTTTGCTGTTCTTCTGAACCCTCATATATTCCTGTCATGAAACAGAATACTTACATCTTCTCATCCACGCACTTCGCCTTTGGCCTCTCCAGGATATGCCAGTAGGCGCTCACTGGCACGCATGCGAAGATGGAGCTGACGACCGTCACCAGGCCCCAAACGACGCATATGCTCATGACAACATTGAGTGGTATGCGCAGCTCACGCACTGCAAATATGCGTCTGTATTGCAACAAGATGGAAATCTTGGTCGAGGTAAGACTGGTGTTGTAGCTGATGATACTCGCAAAGAGAAACTGTTGATTATTAGCCGTGCGGCTTGCCAAAGTGAAGTTGCCGTCATCACACCTTCAGTATCCGGTCGACTCCCTTTGGATAATCGACAAACATGCTATGTTTGCCATTGCCAGCTTTTACTTCTACGATGGATTAATCAAAACACTCGTCGTCGCAAGCCGAGTAGTAGATAGAGCCTTACGGAGAACTTGTAAAACCGTTGTGACAATGGCCGTTAGCTGCAAAGTGTAAGCTTTGGATAGACATGGCAGTTGGTATGCAAAAGTCTCACCATGGAACAGACGATTGCATAGTCCTGGTAGAGTTTCAGTGGCCGTGTCAGCAGCTCGCGCACTTTGATATATACTTGCCTCCCATCCCAGCTGGCGTCCAATGTATCGAACACGGGTGAAGATGCGCAAGCAGACGGCGACACCAGAGAGCACGGTAAAGGTGATGATGAGAGACATGGTAAGGGGACCAATGTCGTCTTTGGCCAGTGCGGCCAACTGCTCGGGGGACAGTTGGCTCATGACTATTATGGGGAATGGAGCGGGTGACGGGGGTTCTTCGCGTGGTATTAGTATGCGAGTTGGGCCGAGCCCGCTAACCACTCCTTTTCAGATGAGGCTTCTTTACATGTGCGCTAGAAGTGTAAGGAGAGCGTTCGAGGTACCTGATGTACATACAAGCTTTGTGGGCCAGTACCCCAGCAATACGCCCTCGAATCGAGTTGGGTATACCCCCGAAACACAGACCGTCTCGGTGAAGGGCCCCCGGCCAATACGAGCATGCTATCTGGGCGTCACGGACGAGCCAGAATTAGTGCATGCCACCGTTTCCCAGCACGCCAATCAAAGGCTCATGGGCGTCGACATGGCTCGCCGCCGGCATGGCGGGCTAGCAGTTGTTGCGCCATGTGGTTTACTGCAGAAGCGAGTGGTGAAGAAGAGCTAGTCGGCATGCATGAGCCGGGCATCTCGCTTGCATGACGGCCGTGGTGATGGCTGCCTCGAAAATGGGGAGCATCCTGGCGCGTCTTTCGGAACCAGGCAAGCGTGGAGCCGTTGGCTGGTTGCCTACTATGCAGGGGGTGTTATCCGCGAGGCCAGCACGAGCGCGGAGAGCACCCACACGCGCCAGATGGAATGGGTTTGAGATGACGCAGCGACAAGTCGCCGAAGAAGCCAGGGCGCGACGCCACCCACGACGGCTCACGACTCGTCTCCCGGCTCGAGTGGTGAGATAGCTCATGCGGTACGGTGGCGAGCATCGCCTGGAATGGGCGTTGCTCATCGCCCAAGCCTGGTGCCATAAACAAACCCCACGCCAATTAGAGGGCATGCCCAAAGTCATTTGCCGTGCCCAGGTCAGGTAGCAGCCGCTCGCAGCTCGCGTGGCACTTGGAGTCGTCGAAACTCTGTTGTCCTAGTCGTGGTTAGTGTCGACTGACGCGCATCGGCAAAAGCAATTCGCCATGCACGCAGCTTGTGTGTGTACGTACATATAGCAGACAAGCAGACATAGCATGGCCATGACGCGGGATCGGGGCCCAGACAAGCACTGCGCCGCGTGTATATACTGCAGTCAGATGCAGCTTGTGCGTGTCCGCCTGGCGCTGACACAGCCGGCGCAGTCTGGATGCTGTGACGCGCCCACGGCACGTGACCTGCCGCCGAGACGTCTGCCCCTCCAGCCAACTCCAGCTCGCGACAGACTCATGCACTCGCGCTCGCTTCGTCAAGACGGCCGGCTAGTATTTCGGTACCATGAGAACCGCCCGGTGCGGAACGGCTAACGGGCTTTCTGCATCCACGACTGCGACCCAATTTGGTGGCAACTGACTTGCCGCTCGCGCCTGTGTCGAAGCCGCATCTAGGGAAGCCAAAACTTTGTAGAGCGGCATCAACGCAGGCGGGCGAATCGCTTATAACGAAGACGTCGGGGGAAGAAGATTCGATAGTGCCACAAGGCTTGCCGTCCTGCCCTGGCGATGCTTAGCGTGCCGCCTACCATCAAGCTGCAACCACGAAGGAACGAATCCTGGTACTTTGGCTTGCTGCGCCCCTGCCACGCATCGCCGGGGCAAAAAAAAACTCGATTCCGATCCGCACCCTCATTTTTACGCGAAGCATTCTGAATGTACACCTGCTACACGCAAAAGGAGGTGCACGCCAACTGAAAGGCCCCACAGTCTTTGCACCGTCTCGGTACCCACCACATCTTCATTCAAAATGGCCATTGCGCCCCGTGGGCTGATCCTCCCGGCGTGTGGCCCCGCAAACATCCGTGTGGTGCCAAATCTGGTGTCATAAACGACGAGGTCCAAGTTCACTACTTGACTATTTCCGCATCTCTATACTCAGCTGTCCAACTAACACATTATCACTCAATCTCTAGCCACCTCGGCTACAGACTATATATACTGACACCACCAGGCCAACCTCGTTTCAGCGAGAAAACATAGCCACGCCCTGATAACAGTCGAATCACAATCAAAACTCGCTGAGCAAGCGCTCCACTGTCCCTTTTTCTCGTGGCAGAAAACGACCAACAACACGCGGAGGACTTCATTTTGTACACATCTACGTGTGCTGTCTCCAAAGTTTATGAACATGACATAGGTCAATGTGCTGACCAAGCATTCTCGGGATCCGACGACGGCGTTGGCACACATGCGGATACTCCCATCTTCAGCTACTGACTATCACTGCCGTAGTCACTGAATGCATGTATGGCATCATGGTGCATCTTGCTTTGCCTGACATCTCGTATGAGATTTATCACTAGTTGGAGAACCTGACTCGTTCTGGAAATATATTACCACGCTTGAGACAAGATGTACAAGACAGAAGTAATATGATAGAAACTGCCTGATTCTCCAAATGTTGGAGATTCTTGATAGAGGCATGCTTCACTGACATTGAATGCTATCATACGACTTTCTCTGCGTAAGCATGCAGTACATCTTAGCAACACACAAACACAATTTTGCGCCATCACTGTTTGTAGCAATATCCAATCTACTCCCTCTCCCATTTCACGTTTTATGGTTTCATCTTTTTACGCGAAGAGGCATTGGGTATCCCTTATTTCCCCTTTTATCACCGTTGTATCGTCAACTTATAGCTATTGGCTATCATCTTTTACCGTCAAGCACATCTTAGGCTGCCAGGCATATGTAAACTGGCAGGTAGCAGCCTCCCATCCAGTGTCATTAACATGGCGTCAAAATAGAATGTTCCAAACTTTGGAATGGGAAAAGTAAATGTCGAAGCTGCGTAGGCGAGTCCTGTATGCCGCTATGCCATTCACGTCATCAAAAGTTTTATTCTTCATTCTAATGCTAAGACGATGGTGAATACAAACAACGCACCTGGTGGGTATCCAGCTACACGTGTCTAAAAGCTGCAAAATCCCGCACTTTGAAGCATTTGAGATGAATAATAGATGGGCTATTGTTTGGGTTACTCAGTCACAGATTAGCCTTCTGTCTTCGTCCCCAGTTCGTTAGAAATAACTTCAAGTTTCGAATTTCTCGAATCAAGTAGTGTTACGCAAGATCTCCTTGGACTTGCCTGGGGAAATTGAATATAGACATGTCAGGGGCTTAGGCCATGTCTTAGTTGTATACGAACTCGTCAGAACAGCTACGAGCCCGCAGCACGTGACGAAGTTATGTGCTCTATCACGTGCCTTGATAATAGCCATACCTTGCCACTATGTAAACAAACGAATAACTGCTTTACCTCTTCTTTAGCACTCTTTACATAGGCCCAATCGACATAGGTAAACTAGGAAATGCATCTAGCAGATATAAGGTTTTACGTCGTAAATCTTGTAGGCAGTGCAGGCTGATCAGTGTGGAGATGGTTTCTTGCTGTTATGCACTCGAGAGAGAGCGACATGGATAACAAGATTAGAACTTTCAAACGCCACATCCGACCATAGCACCCTGGCACATAATCACGTGCTCTCACCCGAAAGTAGTATGTAAATACCTCTGATCGCTAGTATGGCTCACCAGCGATCCATCTCGTGTAATACTTGTTCTATGACTACCGCTATCTAACGTTGCTGCCTATTCCGTGCCATGATACCTTGCCTACTCTTACAAGAACTTTTACTGTTATAGCAATGTTCCCTTCTAACCACGATGCAGCATATCGTTGTCTGCTCCGTCTATGACAAGCATATAGATGACTCATATTTCAAGCTCATCAACTAGGTTGGGCGCATTGGGCGTAAGCACTGGAGCGGCCGCTAATACAAAGACAGGGCGAATATCCACCGTATGAAAAGATGGGATAGTATGACATGAAAAATACGAGCAAATATCCCCGTGAAAAAAAAATCTTACCATAATTTCAGACTTACCCCGGCGTCCTCATCTCTTGGGATTTTTTTTAATCGTTCGATATACCAACAATTTCACGTTTACTAGAGATGAAAACAAACAAGTTACTATGCTGAACTAGATTGAGAATCCCCAGCAATCACTATTGCGCATCAAGTTTCTCTCCACGGATCTTCATACTCAGATGCCGAACGCCATCTATCATGTTCCCTTGATCATGCCCAATCACCACAGCCGATGCCCAGTTTCGAGTCTCCGTGATGCAAGCATATCCTCATCTAATCATGGCACCATTTCGCTGTATTCACGGACTTCGGAGAAATCTATAACCGCCATCAGAATAAATACGTCGGGGTCCCGTATCAGTTGAACCTGACGGTGTCCTATTGTACATATGCCGGCACTACATCGGCGTGACTGTACTCGGCGAGCGCAATGACAGCACGCTTGAACTGGCGCTATTACCTGTCGCCCGCTCGCGCTGCCACCAATACGATACAATACGATATTAGTGGCGAGAAGTGTACACTAAGAAGCGAGCGTTGTGTGAATTTCCGAGTGGCACGTGGATAGAAGAAAAGGGCATACTGTAACTACCGAGTTCAACAAGGACGAGGGAAATGCGCTGCCTGAACAACGACGAAGCTGAAGGGAGTGTGTCAGCCAAGATGAAACAAAGTACACAAGGAGCCTTCCCGCAGTC
The DNA here is from genome assembly GCF_000359705.1 of Exserohilum turcica Et28A. Classification (NCBI taxonomy): domain Eukaryota; kingdom Fungi; phylum Ascomycota; class Dothideomycetes; order Pleosporales; family Pleosporaceae; genus Exserohilum; species Exserohilum turcicum. The sequence continues at coordinate 398,124 of NW_007360048.1, read as the reverse complement.
ACGGACGAGCACATTCCAGTGCATAAAGGCCACCTTTTGCATCATCGAATGGTTCGTCGAGAGTCTCGCATGCCCGAATGCGCCCGGTGGCCGGCAACGTGCGCGGCGACACAGTCAGCAAGAAAAAGCGGGTAAGGCGGGCAAGGCGGGCAAGGTACGTACCTTGGTACCCAAAAGAAAAAGAAAAAGGACCATTCATGCCCTGTCTTCCACACACTCACACTCACACACACATATTACCCCTAGCAAGCCCATGTGCATGCGTGAAACAAGGCGCACCAACCACGTTTTTAGCCCTACTGTACTCCCCATATCGCCTCATCTTCAAGGCCATGGCCATGGTCTGCACGGGTTTCTGCCACGTGCCAGACATGAATCAGGCATACGTATCCACTCTGCATTGCAGGCCATACAGCGCTTACATAGTCCCCAGTGCTTCAGGTCCAAGGCAGAGAGTAAGGCCAAGGCTGCGGGCGCCTCTCAAACCAAGGGCGTGTGTATGCGTGGCTTTATTACATGCCCTGCCTCGATCAGTGTTGCGCGGCGCCTGAAGAACAAAGAAAATGCCCATGAAGAAGAAGGTTCAGGTTCGCCGGCCGTTGTCCCGTGTTCCAAAAGTCATCGGCTCGGACACGCACGCTACTTACCAACCCTACCAACCAGCTGACATAGTCCATGCATCGCACCGCTTTGGATGGGGAAAAAAAGAAACGCAAAAGAAGAAACCACTCTCGTCCAAAAAGTTCCGAGTGGCGCTAAGAGAATTACCCGCATGGTGGATTTGCTTCAGGGACATGGGGGGATGCATGGGGCCGAAACTGCAGGAGTGACGTTCTTGTTGGCTCCCAGTGCAAGCAAAGAATAGAAAAAGAGTCCAATAGGATACGAAGACATAATACGGGTGTGGCGGCAGCCAGACAAACGTCAGTCCATGTGCCTTATTGGAAACACGATAGGAGCGCTGTCTTACGGGGCCAAGCATTCATGCTGTGAGTCTGCCCCGCATGCTCGTACGATGAAGCGAGAGAGAGAGAGAGAGGGAGGGATGGAGAAAGAGAGAGAGAGAGATGGGGAGGACAGAGAAGGGAGTACCTATGCAAGAGGTAAGTAGGTAAGCAATATATGATAGGTGATGGAGGGTTGGGGAGACGGGTGCTTGGGCAATGCGACTGTTGGGAGCAGATGGGCCGTGTTATACTTGACATGGCGGTTTCGTGGACGGTATCCCACGTGCATGCAAGCAAGAATCAGACACATACGTACGAAGAGGCCGCCATCCATGTCCTCACGATGCCGATGTGTTTGCCTTGCTACATATGGTTGGTTGGTTGGTTGGTTTGGGGGGGGGAGTGGGGGGGCTATCAAGACAAAGCACGGGCGGTTGGCGGTGTTGGCGCGCGGGCGGCGGGGAGGGGGCTGAGCTTGGGAGCTTGCTTCACTATTTGCGGCGGCAGTGAGATTGCGATGCTGAGAGGAGCAATGGGGTGGTGCGCGCGGGGCCAAAACACCCAAGGGAAATTCTATAAAAGCCCCGAGGCACGCTTTTTTTTTCACGTGGTACGGATGCACACAGGGAGTTGCCCATGTTTCAGACCAAGGAAGCACACTTTTTATCCTTTACTACTACTGCTCAGTTGATGCCCACAGCTTCTGACCTGCTGAAATCAAGATCAACAACTTCGTCTTGATAACCTCGCCGTCCTCGTTGCCCAACGCCTCCATTTCTGCATCTCTTCTCCGTCTGCCTTTTCCTACTTTCTTTTCTTGCACACAAACGTCTCTGGTTTGCCCTCGTGTTACCTTGCGCGTACTCGGCTACCCCCTCCCGCCCCCTCGATCCGGCCAAATCACCAAGCAAACATGAAAGACTGCCCTGAATGTAGGGGAAACGGCACCGTCAAGTGCGATGTCTGCAATGGCAAGGGCGGTCCTTGCTGTAAACGGACGGGCCAAAAGCAGTGCACCATTTGTGAAGGCACAGGGGCCATCCACTCGGAGCATTAAGACACCATGAAAGGGAACGAAAAAAAAGGAGGAGTGGAAGGGGAGAAAAAGAAAGAAAGAAGGGGCGTCTCCGACATGAGCTTGATTGCACGAGCGAAGATACATGGACACATGTCGGTACATCAGAGGAACGAAGCAGCCAATACAACCCACAGGACCTCGCAGCTGGATACGACACATGTACATGTACGCGCCCAGATATTCGGCGTTACCCGGCAGCCCCCGGAAGTAATTCATGACTGACGCTGCGGCCGCGCAAGTCATCATCAAACCCTTTCCTCCCTTCATTTCGTTAGTCGTTTTCGCAACAACACCCAACATCAGCATCGTCAGCAACAAGAAGCCTTTGTCGTCGCGCGGGCACAGAAAAAGCTCAAGCACCAACCATTCAACCATTCAATCAATCAATCAGAAAGAGAGTAAGAGAAAAAAAAAGGTCCACGTCATCTGCATAATTTGCAGAGTATAAAAGGGCGCAAGGGAGAACAGGGGAGGGGGGCTTTACCAACTACCTATGATACGCAGCGGCTGGATCGCGGCACCCCCAACTGCAGCTGCAGCTGCAGCAGGACCAGCAAGGAGAGGAGAGCACCCAAAGCCACCGTGTGCACCAAATTATATACCCCGAAAGCGGCATTTCTCTGATTCTTGGGACACTTTCAAGACTACTTTTTTTCCTTTTCTTTTCTTCTTCTTCAACTTTAGGTATATGTATTCTTTTTTTCTTTTCCCTTTGTTTCAAGGCGCACTGTAGGCGCCTCTGTTGGCTGTGGATATATCCAATTAATTGGTTCGGCGCTGGTTGTGACATCATTTTTCTTGATTTCATGCAGTTGGGGTTCAAAGGATTGACTGGAATGGCGAGGACGGGGGGGGGGGTCGTAGGTGTATATGTGCGTTTGGGTTTGAGTGGTGGTGTGTTTGGGTGTACGCAAGGGGTTGGAGGGGCGTGGCATAGAGAGAGAGAGAGAAAGTTGGAAATTTCGGGGAGAGCGAAACTAGCGGGTAGAGATGAAGAATTCATCTCCGTTAATTCCGTGAACACCAAGCAATTCTTCAACGAGCCGTTGTCTCTCTCCAGTTGAGTAATATCAGTTCCGTGGTATTCAGATTGGAAGAGATAAGCCGCTGCGTCTTTCTCTCTCTCTCTCTTTGTCGGAAGGGAGAGAGATGCTACTAGCCCAGGCAAGTGGTAACGCATCACATCACGCAATCCAAATACAAATCCAACCCAGCCACTAAAACCCAGCCACTGACTCGAGTCCCGGAGTTATTGGTCCGCTTCATTCAAAAACATGTGCCATCGTCTTGGAAGGATGATTGGCC
>NW_007360048.1:390404-393419 GCF_000359705.1 Exserohilum turcica Et28A | reverse complement strand
CAGTCGAATAGGTAGTTTAATGAGTAACTCTCTCATGTGGGTGGACCATAAATATGGTTGTGAGGGGAGAAGGATTCGAACCTTCGATCTTTGCTGACGTGAGACAGCAGAAAATTTTCCAGGCGCTCCACCACTGCGCCATCCCCCACCGGTCCGGCTTATTTTTGGTTAATAATAGTCATCCCGGTGGAAGCGTCCTCCTTTTCCCTTTCTTCTCCCCTCGGTATGAATGTGGACGTGCATAACACATATCAGATATACACATGAATGAAAAAAAAACCCCCCTCAACCCCTTCTACTGACTATCGCCGGGCTTGTTTGAAACACCACCATACAACGGAGTGCAGTTTGCATATATGCCGCATGCAGGCATTCAAACCCCACGTCTAAAGCTTAGCTTTGACTGCGTCTCGCTCTAGCAACGGACCATCCCAGATATCACGCTCGACAGCTCTAGTATTGATATGTTGCATGCCCAATTGCTCAATCTTCTCCACGCCGAGAAGACGCATGCATGTTTCGGTTTCGGCCTTGAGGACTGTCCGTGTGGTTAGCAGAGAGAATGGTTACGTATGACAATATAGACGACGACTTACTTTCAAGCACCCTCTCCACACCTTCTTTGCCTCCAGCTCCAAGACCAAATAGCGGTGCTCGCCCAATGCCTACGCCCCTGGCACCTAGACAAAGGGCCTTGACAACGTCGGTTCCGCGCTTGATACCGCCGTCAACCCAGACTTCGACGCGATCAAAGACTTCTGGGCAGTACTTTCGAATTTCGAGCAACGTGTGTACGGCTGGTGGTGCCGTGTCCAGAGCCCTGCCACCGTGGTTGGACAGGATGATGGCCTTGACGTGTGGAGCGTGGAGAGAAGCCAGGTAAGCGTCTTCGTGTGTCTGAATGCCCTTGAGCACAATGGGCTTGTCTGTGTGCTTCCTGAGCCAAGGCAGCGTAGTGCTCCATGTCAAGTCCGCCGCTGTGCCCCAGAACAGGCTCTGGCCCACGCCCATGGCCTTTGGCTTGGGCTTGTCATTCTCGCTTGCTTGTGTCGGTGTCTTTGCATCAGGCGACGTCTTGCTAGCACTTTGGGATTCCTGGACAGCGGCGCGCACGGGCAGATTTGACGCAACGTTTTTGCCGCGCTCGTCGTGCTCGCGCTTCCCTGGCACGGGCGCGTCGAGTGTGAGGCAGATGAACTTGATGCAATCAAGCTTGTTGGTGCGAGCGAGCATGGCTTCGCTCTTGCGTCGCTCATTTTGCACGTACAGCTGCCATCCAAACACCTGGCCTGGCTTGGCGTCAGCAACAATCTGCTCGGGCGTCATGGATGCATTGTGCGAAATGAGGTGCATGGCACCGTACTTTTCGCATGCCTGTGCGATCCCCCACTCGCCGTCTGCATGTGCCAATCGGGCCATTGCGGCGGGTGAGACGTATATGGGCAGCTTGACTTTGTGCCCGAGGAACGACGTCGACGTGTCGCAGCGCGTGCAGTCGACAAAGACGCGTGGGCGCAGCAGTATGCGCCGGTAGACGGCATTGTTGAACGACTTGCTCTGCAGGTCGTCGCTCGCAGAGAAGTAGTATGCCCATGCCTTGTGCGGTATCTGCCTGGTCGCTACCTCTTCAATGTCATCGAGATTCAGAAGACTGTCCAGATCCACGGGCCCTTCTTGTTGCGGCGCCTCGCCTGTTTCCTTTGGTGTCTTCTCCTCTCTCGGCAGCGTGTCTGGGTTGACTGTGCCGAGCTTGTCGGAAGCTTCGAGGTTTTCTTCGAGGATGCCCGGTGGATGAATAGGATCGTATTCTTCCGTGGCGTCCTTGCCCGCGAGCTGGAGGATGACCTTGGTGCCGCCAGGATGCTCTGGCAGGAAGCGCGTTACATCGTAGACATTGCCGTACAGGATGACCCAGCAGCTTTCAGCCGTGTTGTGCTTTGCGACTGGATTCCGGGTTAGCGACCGGGCTGCGAGTTCAACAACGGCGGTGACAAACCCTCGGCGTAATCGAAAACCTTGGCCATGGTGTGAATGGTCGGGGCTGAGGCTTGCCTTGAGCTAGGTAAAACTACAGCAAGCGCACGACAAAGCTACATGCAGTGGGAGTAAGGATGGGAGAAGGACAGGAATGTACAAGTACGCAGGCGAAGAGTGCAGACCAAAGCCGACGATGGAGCAGACGCCGACGACGCCAGACGCCTCGAGCCTAGCCAGCCCGCACCTGTGGGGAAGAAGCTTGGGGTACGTGGTGCTAAGTTACTTGCGTGGTGCTCTGCCGAGATGGGCAAGACGGCCCGCATTGCTTCTTGCGCCCACCTATAGTACTGAGGCCGGAATGGGCGCGGGTTAAACAACCTACTAATAATTTGTTATTTAACCTACCTATAAGCCTGCTAAGCTAGAGGGCTATATTAGCGCTGTAACATCCAAGCTATATAGAGTTAGTACTATAACATAATAACTTAGCGCTAGTTATATAACTAACTAAGCTACTAAATAAGTACTATTTAGTATAGAAGCTTAGTATGTTATTTGAGGTAAGCTAGCAGCCTTTAAGGCACTTATACTATTACTATATAATACGTAACGTATTCCATCACCGAGCGGGCCACATCACCGAGTGTGCCACTTTTTCTTGGCATCACGAACTTCACGTACGAAAAATAATGCCCCAACAACAGAACGCGATATTAACTCAGCAAGAAGGTAGGCTTACTCTAGCTGTTCAGGCCTATCGTACAGGCCAGTTTAAGAGCATTCGACGCGCTGCAGCAGCCTACAACGTCCATCATCAGCAGATCTCTCGGCGGCTTCAAGGAATCACCTTTCGACCTACAACACAGCCAAATTGCCAGAAGCTAACTAAGTCTGAAGAGCAAACTATCGTACGATATATTCTTAACCTAGACTCGCGAGGATTTGCCCCCCGTCTATGTGAAGTAGCAGATATGGCGGAGAAACTACTACGCGAACGAGATGGCGAGCCTTTAGGCAAATGCTAGGCAGAGCGGTTCG
>NW_007360048.1:374234-381393 GCF_000359705.1 Exserohilum turcica Et28A | reverse complement strand
CGAAGCTCTGCCCTAGGTGTACTGTCTTGCGACGGTCTACCTTCTCGCTGCACTAAAGGCCTTTCGTACCTATTGCAGCACTAACTCTGTGTTACTAGCTCGCACTAACAACACGCTCTAAAACTTAGTTAGAAGACAGTCCGCCTAAGGCTTATGTCTAATTAGGATCGAATACAAAATGTAAGGGGCTGCGCTCTAGGGAGCAATCGCGAGGTATACAAGAGGTTGTATTCGATAGAGAGCTATAGAGTCTACTTGCGTGGTGTTTATTTACTTGTCGGAGAAAGGTTGCACCGAGTGTCTGAGCGCGTCGTCTGGGCGCCGCTTAGGCCTCGCACAGATGCCGGGTTGCAGAGTAAGACCTGGCGTCTGCTGCTTGACCGAGATTCCATCAAGGAGCTATCCAAAGGGCGTTCAGCCCGTTACATACTGCAAGTTATAACTATATACTTATAGTAGCACTAGCTTACTAACTATCTTATTAAACTAGTAAGCTATTATATTAATTTTACTACTTATTTGAGCTTTACTATTACTAGTAAAGCTAAAGGCGCTTACTCAGTAATAAAGTAGTAAATTCAAAGTTTTAGTATTAACATTTTAACTCTCTATTAACGCTTAAATAATTTTCATAACTCTTATACCAAAGCTAATATAATTACTAACGCCTAAAGTAATTTGAAAACCTAATATGATATATGAAATTCTATGTTTAGTGCTATGTATTTTTAAATAACTTATTACACACTTACTTAAACTATGAAATTGCTTTTAAGAGCTCAAATAAAAGTAGTAAAACTCGAATAAAATAAGTAGTTAAAGCTCTCAAAGTGTAACAATTAATACACCAACTTACTAAGTTTACTATATTAGTACTTTTTTACTAAACTTTTTGATAGCTTCAAAGTGCTATAAGTATCAAATTTGAATATATATTAGTGAATTGATTAATTATGTAACGGGCTGAACGCCCTTTGGATAGCTCCTCGATGGAATCTCGGTCAAGCAGCAGACGCCAGGTCTTACTCTGCAACCCGGCATCTGTGCGAGGCCTGAGCGGCGCCCAGACGACGCGCTCAGACACTCGGTGCAACCTTTCTCTGACAAGTAAATAAACACCACGCAAGTAGACTCTATAGCTCTCTATCGAATACAACCTCTTGTATACCTCGCAATTGCTCCCCGGAGCGCAGCCCCTTACAAATCATAAGCTTTAGAAGTCAAAGTGAGTTAAACCTCTTTTAAACTATAGCTAATTTTATAACTAAAATAAGTAAAAAGAATTGACTAAAAAGGCTTAAGCTAGTAGTATAAGCCTAGCTTTTTTAAGTGCGTAGATACTAATAATTAAGCTACTTTACTAGCTACTATACTAGCCTAAATAGCAACTTAGCTAATAAAGTAGATTACTATACTACCTCTACTATAGCCTCTAGCACTTAATTACTCCTACTAGGCTTAGCTATAACACTAAGTTTTAGCTAAAATAGCTGCTCTATAGCTATTCTAGTAGCCTTATATAGCTTTACTGGGCTACCTACTAAGCTACTAGCTAAGTTACTAGCTTCTACTACTACTAGTGCTGCCACTACTATACCACCTAGCTACTTACTTTGCCTAGACTGGCGAATGGGTATGGGGTTCCCGTGATGGGTATAGAGTAGGTTAGGGTCGCACAGACGTTAGGTAGGGATAGGGTTGGGTCGCACAGACCATAGGTGAAGGTAGGGTTAGGTAGACCGTAGCGTAGGTAGGGGTAGGGTTAGGTTGTATAGATGTTAGGTAGAGATAAAGTTAGGTTGCACTATCTATAGGTTTACTTAGGTATAAAGTACTCATACTATGTATAGAGTACCTATATAGAAAAATTATATAATAATAATAATTTATTAATTATATTGAGTTATTATAAATATATGGGGCGTTTTATAAGATTATATAGGATTAGAAATACATAAGATAATATTTATTACAACATATCATTATAGTACTAAGCTAGTCTTCTACGCTTCTATAGTAGGAGTAGTAGCTCTTTTATACTAGCTTTATCTTTAGCTTGATCTAAAATACTTCAATATTATCATTATATTTAGTGTTTACTAGAAGCTTAAATATATTACTATACTTATTACTTAGTTCCCCACTATCTTTTATCTTTATATTCATAAAACTTCTATTCATTCCTTACTTAATTAATAACTTATGAATTATTACTTTTTAAATTTTCTAAACAAAAAAGTAATACTAGTAGATACTAATTAGATTTTTTATAATATTGAAAACCTATATCACACTTACTTAGCTACTTAGTACTACTAAAATATTTTTCATAACTTAAAAAAGGTAGAGATATAAGCTTTTGCTAGCCTTCTACTAACTTACTAAATTAAAAGATTTATTCAGCAGTATATAAGCACTACTAAAATATACCTCTTTTTCTTGATATATTAGCTGTTGAATCTCTTTAATCTCTTGGATAGAAGATTAGCTTAAGCTTAATAATCTACTCAATCAAAAATAAGTTAAAGTTAGCTTTCAAAACTACTTATTGCTTTACAACCTCTATAAACTTAGCCTTAGTAACGAAGAGCTAATATAGCTTTTACTATAATTGCAATTTAGATAATTAAGAAACTATTAGTAACATATGTACTTATTTTGGTTATCTTATATATTATTCCAAATAAGTCATTAGAGTTATACTATAGTAATTCCCTATGATAAATATACTTTATATACTATTAGCTTTCATATTAGACTAAGAATTATTATATGATTGAATAAAAAACCCTACTTACTATTGGTTTTTAAGTAGTATTCACTTAGTTTTAACCTGCTAGTAGCAGTAGTAGCTTAGACTACCTATAGCTACTTAGTATTCTCCCAGTTTTCTAAGTCTTCTCTAACATGTAACATTATCTAATCTAGAAAATTAAATAGCTAATTATATATCAACTGAATATATAGAATTCAAGGCTTTTGGCCTTTACTTAGAGCTATAGTAGCTATCTTAAAATAACTAAGCATTTAAGTAATTATCTTAAGATAAGTCTACTCTTGGACTAATAGCTATAGCTATTTAAGATTTTAAGAATTGATACTACTAATATTGATACCTCTAAGGCTTTTAGGATACATTGTAGCTTTAAATATAATTTCTTTCTTTAGCTACTTGTTGATATTGTAAGAGGCTACGCCTAAAGTGTGTGTGATCGAGTATATCTATACGACTACCTGGACTTCAAGAAGCTTGAAGTCTTGTTACTGCCTTTTTGGCTATGGATGGCGTAAGTAGTCGTACGCTCGGCCCGTTGGGCCCGCCCATTACAGACATATCGCTAAAGCTTAATAGTACGCTTATATATATTATATATAGAGTTCTACTAAGTTTTGATATTATAGATAATAGAGAAATGCTATTTTAAAGGTATATATTGCTGCGTAGTAAGAAATTATTCATCTTACTATAGTAATAAGTTAATTATGATATAGATTGCCTAAAGCTATTGTAAGTTAGTATATAATAACAAATTGTAATGATTATATATATATCTTATAAAGTAAACTTAGAACTAAGATTTAAGTTCTAATCCTGTTAACTTGCTACTTCTATTATTCTTTGTTACTCTCTATGTTTAATAGAGCTACTAGCTTTAAATGCTTAATAATATCATAAATAACTAGGTTAATAATATAAGCTAGGTAGAGAATAGTGTTTTTACTAGATTCTTAGCTAATATTTCTCTTTTATATACTTACTTGAATTAACTAGATAAGTATACTATTATTACTAGCGTTATTATAGGTAATAGCTAGTAAGCGCTTTTAAGTCCTTATTCCTAAAAGGACTACTAGTAGTTCTTAAGCTATAAAAGCTCTAGTATACCTTGTACGTATAAGGGTAAAATCTAAAAGCTTATTTCAAAGTTTCTATTAGGTATTAACGTAGTATTTCTTAACTACTAAAAGGCTTCAGTAGTTACTAGTAGACTAGACATCTAGTATGATTAATATTTTGATATTTACGTTAAAGTTACAACGCAACTTAATAGCTTCGTTCTTATATTAACTTTTAAATATTAAGTTAGATTTATAATAGCTAATAATTATCGTAGTAGGCTAAAGAAACTAAAGAAATTGCCAAAGTAATAGCTTCTTAACTACTTAGAAAGACTAGTTGTTATTAACTACTACTCTTACTAGCTCTTTCTTATATGCTATAGAGGAGTAGACTAGTACTATAAGGCGTACGCTAGTTATTGCTATAAAGATAGACAAGCTAAAAAAGGCTAATATAGTATGATAAATTAGAGAAGAGATTATCTATTTAGACTAACGTTTAAGATCATTGTGAAAATGCTCTATACTAATAGATTTTAGCGTTAAAACTTCAAGTATAAAGCTATAGTTAAAGTAAAACACGTATAGATAGCTATTAAAAGCGTTTACTACTTTTTTAAAAGTAGCCTAAACTTAGCCTACCCAACTATTAGAGCCTTATTATAAATTTCAACTAGATAGATCTTTAGTGTTACAAGTAACAAGCAGAAGGATTCTTCCCTTGTTGGAATGGCGAGTGGTTAGAGAACCGCTCAGGATGACACCAAAGGCACGACGACAACCCCGCGGTGATCACGTGACGTGTGCTCCCGCCAAGAGCCATGCTCCCGCCAAGGAAGGGAGAATGGGAGGCCTTGGGAGAATTATGCTCCCACTGCTCCCATGGGAACATGCTTCCAAGGGAGAATAGGGAGCATCAGGACAGAACACTATAGGTATAAGAATGTGTTAGATTTTATTATTACACTCGTTGTGGTCAACTTATTATACTATACTCTCTTACAAGTTCTTTACTTAATAAAATTAGTACTTTGTTATTCTATCTTACTATAGAATTAATTGTCTTTACTATTAGTTAAACATCTATAACTCTTTTCCACCTAAATTACTCGGCAATCACACGGCTTACCACAAACCCGCTGACTCGCCCTAAACTAGATTAAGTCCTAGCTAACTATAGTTGAACCCCGTGTAACACTTTGACTACTACTAAATTTAGTAGAGGAGTTTAACTAATAGTTCGCTTGAATAACATTACCATAATAGCCCACAACGGAAACTAGTTTACCTAGGGACAGGAGCCCACGGCTGCGGCCCCTACGCCCTCACTAGCTCTTAATGACAAGATGCTTGAAGGAAGTGGTTCGAATTCTAACTCTTTAGATGACAAGAAGAACGATACGAACTAGGCTAAGGTACGAGATCTTAAGCGAAGGCTACGCATGTAGGAAAAGCAGCATAGCGACTAAGCTAAGTAGATAGCAGCTATGCAAGAAATAATGGCCTAGATGGTAAGCTAGCTTATAGCTACGCCTAACAAGAAACCACCTCTAAAACCTAAGATAGCAGTACCTAAGAAATATAAAAGAGGGCAAAACGAACCAAGGACGTTCCTCACTAACATTGACCTATACTGTAGATTTAACTAAGTACCTAATAACTAGGAAAAGATCCTAATAGCTAACACACACATAAAGGGCAAAGTAGCTATGTAGATATAGCTATATATTAAGGATTTCCTAACCTTACCTACTACCTACAGAACTAGGGAAGAAACTAAGGCCTTGTTTAAGGATTAGAAAAGTTTTAAGGAAGAAATAGGACGCATCTTTAGGGAAGTAGACGCAAAGAACTAAGCAAAGAAAGCAATTACTCGCTTAAGGCAGACTAAGTCCGTATTAGCGTACACAGCTAAGTTCAAACAGCTCTAAGCTAGAATTAACTAGGACGACGCAGCACTTTGAACGGTATTCGAAGCTGGACTTAAGGACAATGTCAAAGACAGTCTTGTGCACCACAATAAACCCAACACACTTCATAAGCTAGTCGAGCTAGCCACCTAAATCAACAACTAACTGTAGGAACGAGCATAGCAAAAGGGACGATTTTAGCCTATAGTGGCCAACATAAAGAAACAGCAAAACCGCACAGATAGGGACAGTGACACCGTCATGACTAGTAAAGTCTAAGACAAGAGTAAGAACAAAAAAAATTCCTAGAAAAACCAAGATAGTGTCTCTAAGGACAAACGACAAAAGCGCTTTAACAATAAGGCATGTCTCTAATGCGGCGAAGTAGGACACTTCTGCAGAGATTGCCTAAAGAACGAAACTAGCAAGCAGGCAATAGTCAAGGTTAAGATGATTAGACTATCCACGCCATACCCTAGACACGATCTCACGTTAGAGGACAATCTTAGCGATGTAGACCTCTATGACAAGGCACGAAGAGCCACTAGCCTAGAATACGTAGTTATCCCTAAACTAGCCTAACCAAGTATCGAATAGGACGTACCCTAGGCGGAGGACTAGACTATTAGCGGCATAGACGCTCTATAACGATTGGCCTAAGGATAGTGTTAGACATATAAAGACAACACACACTAAGCTAACGACTGTATCTCTAAGATAAGAAGGATAGTTGTCACAGGACTAAACGCTACTAAGATTATACAACAAGCATAAAGGGAACAGCTATACTTTATAGAATTAACTAAGGTCTTAGACTAAGAAGCACCTTAAAAAGGCTAGCGCACGAAGTATAAGGACCTGCATTAGGTTAACTACAAATACAAGAGATGTAGTTAGCATAAACGCGCTAGGGAAGCATTAAGATATAGAGGAGATAATTGTTGCTACGACTATCTAGAACTAGAAGAATGTCGCGTAGAACAATGCCCTATATTATTATTGTTCCATTAGAGTCTAGTGAGCTCGAGGCTATGTAAGACTTTGGCCGAGGCCGTTCTAACTAGATTTATTTACAAATACGAGTTTGTGCTTGAAGTGTGTCTGTGGTGCTTCGGCCTTTGTCTAGGTAAGCGATAGCTATCGCTTAGTAGACGCCTAGTGCTAAAGAGCATTTTGATAACAGAAAGAGATGTTAGAAAGCAAAGCAATCCTCCAGCAGGCTCTTTTAGGGATAAAAAGAAAAAGTTTCGACTTAGGTAGTTTTAATGAGTAACTCTCTCGTTCATTTTTAATGAGTCTTCATCTCAAGTTTTAGTGAGTAACTCTCTCGTTTCGACTTAGTGCCCAGCGAGTAGCAGCTGTCTTGGCGTTTCGACTTGGTGCTTCTACAGAGGTAACCAGTCTCTGTA
>NW_007360048.1:364937-373837 GCF_000359705.1 Exserohilum turcica Et28A | reverse complement strand
TGTATCAGCGTTTGGATTTGGTGCCACAGTAGGCGAAGACTGTCTCGGCGTTTCGACTTATTTTGCTATTACAGACCAGAAAACTGTTATAGCGTTTTTGAATTTTGTGCCATAGTAGGCAAAGACTGTCCTAGCGGTTGGATATGGTGCCACAGCGGGATTAGGCTGTCTCGGCGTTTAGATATAGGATTTTTGATTTTTGTTGTTTTATTTAGTGTTTTTAATTGTTTTTAGTTTCGTTTGGTAGTCTCCCTATTAGTCATTGGGGCGGTCTGTGCGTTCTTGAAGATTTTCGCATTTCGAACACGTCGCAAGAATACCGACAATACCCCCTCTAGCACCTCAACGAGAGGGCTGCACACATTAGAGGTGGCGTAAATCGGTTTCTCGCGACGTGTTACCCCTATATCTGATAGAAAATTGACGAGTTTTGATGAAAGATTTCTGCTTAAAAGTTGGTGTGTTGAACAATGCCCTATATACAAGCAAGAAAAGTTACAAACCACTTACAAAGAGCTATGCTAGGTTAAATGCACAATTAACTACTTATTTTATTAAAACTAACAAAAGGATATAGAAAAAGTAGACGACTTCTACTATAGCACCCTTATGCCTAAGGAATGCAAAGCAAAAGATTGTTAAATGCACACTAGGCTAGGCTAAAAAAAGACTTAAAGAATTAAGCTACAACTAAAAGAGGTAACAAACGACACTCTAAAGGAGATACCTTACTAGAACATTTATTAGAGATTCTATTACGAATACTGATATAACGTTCACTTTAACGCTAAGTACAGCGCGGGATATTTTCCCTAAGAAAGGAAGAAGTCGTAGAAAGGACAACTCTCTAGGCTAAAAAACTAGGATGCCGCTAAGGACAAGGTTACGTTAGCAAAGGCAGTCCTATAACGGCCCTTAAATAAGTACAATATACTAAGAATCTATAATTAAAGCTATAAGCAACAGTGGTTGTACACGGAAAACAGATGATCGCGACTATCAACAGCAGCGCGATGCATACCATGATCTCATCTAGGACGATAGAGAAATACCAGATACCACATCGGGTCAAGAAGACGCCGATACCTGTGGTACTAGCCGACGATAAGCCTATAGACTATAGCAACAGCATAATACAGTTTAAGACTAAACTAGTAACGCTAGAACTAGCGGGCACTACAAGCACAATAAAAATCAATATTATAGACCTTAGAGAGGAAGAAATATTAATTAGGTATAATTAGTTACAAGATTATAATCCTGCTATTAACTAGCAAAAGAAGACCATTCTTAGCCAAGAACCTGCGCGCAAGGTTGCTAGAGTACGACAGAAGACACGCCTGACGAATCAGAGCTCACCTAAGGACGGGAGATTTAGTAAGATCTCACCGCATAAGATCGCAAGAATCTATACGAAGGACCCTTAGCAAGTAGGAGTTATATAGATAAGACAGGTTGCGACTAAGATAGACAAACTCTTACTACTAAAGATACTAAAGGAGTATTAGACAAATAAGTTTAGGGAACTATTTAAGGAAAACAAGGCAATAGACCTAGCTAAACACCAAGACTAGGATCACAAGATCGTCTTAGAAGAAGGAGCAAGACTAACGCTAAGAGGAATGTATCTAATAGCGCCTAAGTATGACGCTAAGCTAAAAGAATACCTCTAGAAGAATTTAAAGAAGGGATTTATCCAACTAGGGCATGGCCTAATAGCCTCGCTAATACTATTTATAAAGAAAGCTAATAGGAAGTAGCGATTATATGTTGACTACAGAAGGCTGAACTTAGTTACTTAGAAGAACTAATATCCCTTACCACTAATAACAGAGCTCATGGACTGACTCTAGGGAGCTAAGTGGTTTACGAAGTTCGACGTCTGGGAAGGATTTTACTAGATCAGAATCAAGGAAGGAGACAAATAGAAAACAGCGTTTAAAACGAAGTATGGACTGTACGAGTACACGGTAATGCCGTTTGGATTGACGAATGCGCTGGCAACCTTTTAGTTAGTCATTAACAACGCTCTCTACGAGTACCTTGGGATCTTCGCGATAGCATATCTAGACGACGTACTAGTGTACTCTAGAGGATCGCTTAAAGAACACGTTAAACATGTTAAGAAGGTCTTACGAAAGCTTAAAGAATACAAGCTGTACCTTTAAGCCAAGAAATGCAAATTCCACACGCAGGAAATAGAATTCCTAGGCTTTATTATCTTAACAAAAGGTATTAAGATATATCTAAAGAAAATCTAGACTATACAGGAATAGCTAAAACCTAAAACAGTTAAGGACGTGTAATCCTTCCTAGAATTTGCGAACTTCTACTAAAAGTTTATTAGGAATTACTCCTAGATTACAACACCACTTATAGAGATTACGAAGAAAGACATAGGGTTTAAATAGACCAAAGAATGTTAGGAAGCCTTTAAAGAACTAAAGCAGATGTTCCTTAAAGCACCCGTACTAGAGATGTACGATCTAAGACGGAAAACCAGAGTTAAGACCGATGCGTCTAATTACGCACTAGGAGCTGTACTGTCATAGCAGTGCCTAGATGGGAAATAGAGACTAGTGTTCTACCATTTACGAAAGTTCTTAGGAGCAGAACTAAACTACAATATTCACGACAAGGAACTACTCAGAGTAGTCAACGCCTTTAAATAATAGGAGGTGTACCTGTTAGGTCTCCTAGACATGATTAAAGTATTCACTAATTACTAGAACCTAACGAGTTTTATGACAACTAAGAAACTTAACTAACGACAAGTTTAATAGGCTAAAATGCTCGCCTAATTTGACTTTAAAATAACGCACCGAGCGGGATCGCTTAACGGAGCCGCTAATGCTCTAAGCCAAAGATCCAACCTAAAAAGAAGAAGGACACAAGGAGCTATACAACGCAGTCCTTAGGCAGATGCCTAATAGAAGCTTAAGGTATAACAAGCCTAACCTAGTTAAGGTCAGCGTAGTAGCTCACCAAGTCACGACTCTTCAACAACAATAGCAAGAGAAAGCCACGCAATAGCAACAGGAACTAGAATACCCGCTAGAAGTAACTAACAATAGGAGAGAACTTACGGCTTTAAGAGAAGGAACACAAACGTATATGCCTCCTTATATAAGAACAGAACTTATTAAGACCCTATATAAGTCCCTAGAATATAGACACGCAGTGGTAGACGAAATAGTTAGAAGACTAAAAAGAATGTTTAATATACCACGCTTGCGAGCGAAGGTGCAGGAAGTCCTAGGCAACTATTTAGCGTGTTACTAGAACAAGCCTAAGAGACATAAGCTCTACAGCCTATTACAACCCTTAAAGCCACTAACTAGACTATAGAGTAGCGTAACAATGGACTTCATAGTAAAGCTCCTAAAATCGCTAGAACTAGGATTAGCACGATTTTGCGACAGCATACTAGTAATCGTCGACCGATTGACTAAGGCTGCGAAATCCGTACCCACGGAAGAGACTATTACAGCAGGAGAATGCGCGTACGAAGTCACCAAGGCACTCGTGTTAGATCACGGAGTACCTGAGGAATTTATTACAGACAGAGACAAGCTGTTCACGTCCTTGTATTAGACCACGTTCCTAGCAAAACTAGGCGTCTAGCAAAAGCTTTTAACAAGCTTCCACCTAGAAACGGACAGTCAGACAGAACGAACGAATTAAACATTAGAGCAGTATCTCTAAATGTATGTGAACAAGTTGCAGGATAACTAGGTAGAGCTATTACTAACAGCGCAACTAGCCTACAACAGCTCGAGATCCGCAACAACAAAGCACTCGCCTTACTATGCGAATTACAGCTACGAGCCAACCGCCTATCAAGACCTAAAGGATATCGAGAGCATTGTGGTAGGAGCTAACGATAAGGCGCAACTCTTAAGAGAGCTGCATGAGCAACTAAGCAAGAACATAGCTTAGAGGAACCTCACGTCATCCAATGCCGCAAATAAGCAAAGGATTAAGGGACTAACCTTTAAAGAGGGGGATAAAGTTTTTCTGTTAAGACAAAACTTAAAAACTAAACGACTAAGCAAAAAACTAGACAATCTCTAGATAGGACTATTTAAAATCCTAGAGAAGGTAGGACTAGTAAACTACAAACTACGGCTACTACTAGGCATAAAGGTTCACCCTATATTCCACGTAAAACTTTTAGAACCAGCACTACTAGACACTGAACTAGCAGAAAACGTAGAACTTAAGAACAATAAGTATAACGTTAAGGAAGTCAAGGACCTAAAGAAAATTAGAAGTTAGTAGAAGTACCTAGTCAAATGGCAAGGATGGCTAGAGAGCGATAACACTTGGGAACTAGAGGAAAATTTGACGAACTGCAAGTCACTAGTACGTGAGTACTATTGGAAAAATCCACAGAAGCGAGAATCGGATTCTCGTAGGAAAGGAAGTAATCAAGAGGTAAAGGGTCGAAAGAAGAAGAAGAGTAATTAGCCTGTAACCAGCCCGGGTCAGTCGATTGTACGGGTAGCGATGGTTCGGTTGCCGGAAACTCCATACCAGGGGCGGAACTCCCCTCAGCCTCCTCTTTTTCACGATTTTGAAGATTTAGAAGGGCATGATCACGATTAGCGAATAATCGCTCCTGCGCCTTAATCTCTAAAAGCTCTAACTCCCGCTGCGACAGCTAAGCATTAAGCTAAGCACGCTAAGACTAAAGACGAGCAATGTTAATACGCTTTTGACGCTTCTTAGCCTTCACCTTTTCCCACTCTTCCTTAGTTATAAATAAGCTACACTTAGCCTTTATAGCAATACAACTAGCACACTACCTAGACGTAGTATCTACAAAGCAATAAAGATTCTTCTTCTCGCAGCGCTTGCAGCGGAAAGTCATCTCTTTCCCTTAACGACGAACCTAATTAGACCAAGCCTAGCGTTGTTAAGTCGAAGTTAACACAGTATTGCGAGCAGAAGATAGGACCTTAGGCATAGTTAGGAAGACTAGAGGGAAGGGATGGTTACAATGGCCTAGGGCCTACTAACCTTATATGCAGCCCACGCCTCACGAATTAGCACAGGAAAACAATAACCTAGGGTATTAGGACGATACGCCTAAGAAGGGGGATAATGTTACAAGTAACAAGCAGAAGGATTCTTCCCTTGTTGGAATGGCGAGTGGTTAGAGAACCGCTCAGGATGACACCAAAGGCACGACGACAACCCCGCGGTGATCACGTGACGTGTGCTCCCGCCAAGAGCCATGCTCCCGCCAAGGAAGGGAGAATGGGAGGCCTTGGGAGAATTATGCTCCCACTGCTCCCATGGGAACATGCTTCCAAGGGAGAATAGGGAGCATTAGGACAGAACACGATGGGTATAAGAATGTGTTGGATTTCATTATTACACTCGTTGTGGTCAACTTATTATACTATACTCTCTTACAAGTTCTTTACTTAACAAGATTAGTACTTTGTTATTCTATCTTACTATAGAATTAATTGTCTTTACTATTGGTTAAACATCTATAACTCTTTTCCACCTGAATTACTCAGCAATCACACGGCTTACCACGAACCCGCTGACTCGCCCTAAACCGGATCGAGTCCTAGCTAAGTATAGTCGAACCCCGTGTAACATCTAGCTTATAGAGTTTAGGTCTACTACTTTCTTTATTTTTAAAGTAACTCTTTTTCTTCATTACTCCTATCTACGCTAATAGCTATATACTAAACTATAGTAAGGGTTTATTAATTACTACTCCATAAAAGATAGGGCGCACTTATCTTTAGAGATTTAAGTATATTTAGTACTAGTAATATAGGTTTTGCTATTATCTAAAGCTACAGCTATTAGAGCTATAATAACTATATATAATAACTTAAAGCTAGTAGAAAAAGTTTATAGATAGAATAGTCTCTTAAAAGAGATATCAAAAGGTTTTATTTAACTATTACTACTAAGGTCTTTTTATATTATGAAAAAAAAATAAGCTCTAACGTGTTTCACTAGTAAGCGGGCCACCCTAGTATGTGGGCCACCTCCCCTAACTATTACATCTTTGTAATAGTATTGCGCCACACTACTATAATATTTTTTATTAAGTAGAATAAGATATTATTCTTTAGACGTATTACTATCCTTTATATCCTCTAATTCTACTTAACAAGTGCAAGAGTTATGTCTAATTTAGCTACAACGCCTATAGCGCCGTTTACTACGCACCCTCTTCGCAGACGTTGCACCATTATTATAGCTACTACCCTCTGCCTTAGCAATCTAATTAGCTATCTAGCTAACTATCTAGGACCTCTCTGCCTATACGTAGCGCCTCTTACAAGTTTTTTGCTTCGTTACTTTAGTAATTGTAGCTTTAAGGCGATTAAGTTTCTCCTATATTAACACTATATTTTAAGCTATCTGCTAAGCTCTCTTATTTAACTACTATATCTGCTTCTTAAGAGAACTTATAGGAGACTCTTGCTAGATTTATATATAGTTTTAAATAAGCGTAGCCTGCGCCTCTATTTCGCGCGCGTTGCGCGGCGTTTTTAGCTCCTAAGTAGTAGTCTCTTACGCTAGTGGAGTTGGCGTACGCAGCATAACGTTAAGCTGTAATAAAATAACGTTATAATTGTGTAGTAAAAGTCTAGCACCTTAGAACCCTCTATAGATATTTTCTAGTGTAATAGCCTTATAATAGGCCTTTTTAAACGCTAGTAGGAAGGTTTCTTTGCTAATATAGTAGATGCAATTGCGTGCTAAGACTAAGATAGCATTACTATACGCGCGTTTTAATGGCAAGAAGCAGCCTACATTAAGAGGCTGTAAGAGGTGCAACAAGTGGGGAGGTATATAGAGGAGGATTATCTTCATCTCTTTGCCGAGATCTTGGAAATCCACTAAGCAGTGGCTCTTATAGCTATTAATAATAAGCAGCCTATGCGTCTCTATAGGCCGCGCATAGGAATTAAAGTAATAAAGCTAGTTAAGCGCTAGATTGTTGTTCGTCTAGCTAGTAGGACTAACTTAGATTACCTAGTCGCGTGGTAGATCCTCTGTAAACTAGGTAGAGATTAGAACCTTGCTAGCAAAGATAAGAAACGCTAGGATATGCGTGCCTATTGCGCTAACGTCTTATATTAGCGTAACCTACTTATGATTACCTAGCTAGATCTTCTTTATTCTCTCTAGTTTATCTAAGCCTATAATAACTAACTATAATAAAATCTTGCCTATAATAAAGCTAGTCTTATTAAAGTTATAGATATCTTGGTCTACAATACTATACTTTGCCTTTTGTAACGGGTCGAGTCCTATTAGACTGCGCACGCAACTACAACGCGCCCACCGCGCCAAAAAGGCTAGCACAAGATATCAGAGCTGCTGATATCGTTGCGTAGTTGATACATAAGATAGCCACCGCTATCTGTACTGTAGCGGGCTACCTAGCCCGTTACACCTTTATATTCTAAACTAGCTTAAACTAGCCCTTAATAAGCGCTAGGTCTTTGTAGAGAGCTCGCTAGTGATTATATAGACGGCTCTAGCGCGTACGCAGCTTAAGATTGCGCTAGACAAACCTATTAACCTAGTTCTTGCCCACCTCCTTCCCGCCACGCTCTCAGAGCAGTCTATTAGCCATATCTCGCACGTCGTCTTTCCCACAGGGTAGTCCTCGCTTAGCCTTAACTATTACACGCATAGTAATAGCCTCTTCTTCTAGTTTTGTTAGGCGCCTTACTAGTGGCTTCTAATTGCTATAAAGGCGCTATCTAGCTTATTAACGCTAGATTATTGTTTGTAAGACGCTATAGGTGGTAGTAGCGCGTTGTTTACTCTAAATCTGTTTAGAACAAAAATTAGTAATAGCAAGAAATAGACCTACTTTAGTATAAGTTTTTAACGCGTTATATTGTTAAGATATTACGCGTTGTTGTTGCAAAGGTAGGATATTATAGGGAAGTAGCCCACATACTAGGGTGGCCCGCTTACTAGTGAAACACGTTATACTAAAACTTAATTTTTATTAAGTAAACTTTATTTTATAGTATATTAACAATATTAGGTACGTAAGGCTAGAATTAAAAAATAAATATAGAACTTGCTTTTTATTAATAGCTTATAATTATTAGCTATAGTAATAACTAGTAAGCTATTTACATATTATTATATACCTAGTTACTATTGGAAAATTCCTTAAACTTAGTTTCCCCCTCTTCTTCCTTACTCTACTCCTCTTTTTTCTCCTCTTCTTTCTTTTAAGCCTTATTAACTATCTAGCTATTATTAGATTTATAGTTATTATTTAAGAGATATAGGGTTTTATTGTTAATCTCTTTTTTATACTTATTACTACTATATCTCTTTATATATAGCTCAGTGTCTTCTAACTTAGTATCTATATTAAGACTTTTAAAGATATCACTAGGCTCTTTGTTACTTGTAACAAGAAGGATTCTCTCCTTGACGCGGGATGACGGGGTTGAGGGCCAACCACGTCCACGTCAGAAGGTAATGGCTATCGCGGGGCTAAGAGTCACGTGATGTGCCATCCCGCCAAGGCTGGCCATCCAGGATGGCAGCGTACACTGGGATGGCAGTGCCATCACAACCATCCCGCCAAGATGGGATAGACGGGATGGCAGGACCTAAGGCAATGGGTATAAGAATGTGTTGGATTTCATTATTACACTCGTTGTGGTCAACTCAGAATAGTTCATCTCTTACACAGATTGATACTAGTTATTCTATCTTAGTATAGAATTGATTGTTTACTCTTTTGGTTAAATCCTATAACTCTTTTCCATACGGCATACTACGAACAATCGCACGGCTTACCGCTTAAGTCTACTCGCCCTAACTCGGACCGAGATTAGAGAAGTATAGCCAAACCCCGTGTAACACTTTGACCACCACTAGTC
>NW_007360048.1:357339-364567 GCF_000359705.1 Exserohilum turcica Et28A | reverse complement strand
CCTTGACGCGGGATGACGGGGTTGAGGGCCAACCACGTCCACGTCAGAAGGTAATGGCTATCGCGGGGCTAAGAGTCACGTGATGTGCCATCCCGCCAAGGCTGGCCATCCAGGATGGCAGCGTACACTGGGATGGCAGTGCCATCACAACCATCCCGCCAAGATGGGATAGACGGGATGGCAGGACCTAAGGCAATGGGTATAAGAATGTGTTGGATTTCATTATTACACTCGTTGTGGTCAACTCAGAATAGTTCATCTCTTACACAGATTGATACTAGTTATTCTATCTTAGTATAGAATTGATTGTTTACTCTTTTGGTTAAATCCTATAACTCTTTTCCATACGGCATACTACGAACAATCGCACGGCTTACCGCTTAAGTCTACTCGCCCTAACTCGGACCGAGATTAGAGAAGTATAGCCAAACCCCGTGTAACACTTTGACCACCACTAGTCCCTGTGGAAGGATTAACCAACAGTACGCCCGATTAAGATTCAAGATGTCTCATAATCACTCTCAATCCCAAGCCAGTGCCGGCGGACCAGTACAAGGCCCCGGACCAGTGCCCCAACCAGCACTCGACGATGAGATGCTGACCCCGAGTGATGACGAAGACGACGACGACGCACGGAACTTACGAGAGTTGCGGAATCTTAGGCGACAGGCCACGATCACGCAGCGGCAGATGGCTAGCATGCAGGATATGATCAATCAGCTTTCGAGTCAGCTGATGGCCACCCCAAATGAGAAGAGATCCCTCACGAAGCCCAAGATAGCGGCACCTGAGAAGTTCGACGGAACCTACACTGAATTATGGACATTCCTTACCAACATCGACCTGTACTGCGAGTACAATAGAGTACCAACAGACCAGGATAAGATCCTTGTGACAAGCACCTACATGAAAGGCAGGGCAGCCAAGTGGATAGAACCCTACGTCAAGGACTTCCTGAAGGACGCAGACAACCTAGGAACCAAAAGCGAAACCCGAGGAATATTCGGAAACTGGGACAACTTCAAGAAGGAAATAGGACGGATCTTTGGGGAAATAGATGAAAAGAACTAAGCAGAGAAGGCAATTACTCGCTTAAAGCAGACTAAGTCAGTCTTAGCATACACAGCAGAGTTTAAACAGCTATAGGCAAGAATTAATTAGGATAATGCTGCGCTATAAACCGTGTTTAAGGCAGGTTTGAAGGAAAATGTTAAAGACGGTCTTGTACACCACGAAAAGCCAGAAACGCTTCATGCTCTAATAGAGCTGGCCACGCGAATCGACCATAGGCTATGGGAACGATACGAGCAAAGAAAGCGCTCATTCCAGCCTACCCCGGCCAACACAAGGAAGCAACGTCATAGCAAAGATAAGGATAGCGACACTATTATAACAGGCAAGGTGCAAGAAAACAAGAGCCAAAACGCCTAAGGAAATCGCTAAGATAGCCTTTCTAAGGAAGAACGCTAGAAGCGTTATAACAACAAAGCATATCTCTAATGTGGCAAATAAAGACACTTTGCCAGAGACTACACTAACAAAGTTAAGCAAGCGATGGTCAAGATTAGGATGATTAGGTGCGGAACACCTTACCCACGAGATATGGAACCTAACGACACGCTAAGCGACCTGGACTTGTATGAGGAGGCACGACAGGAGTCAGACGAAGCCTTTAAGATGGTACAAGAAGCCGTAGGACTAAAGGACTTCAAGTGGGACGACCCACTGCCAATGGACCATAGGGTTGAAGGGGTAGAAGTACAACGCCGCCTAAGAAACCGACTATGCTAGATGTGCGGAGATGCCACACACCAGGCCAATAATTGCGCTCTCGAAGAACGAATCATCATCACAAGACCTAACTCTGAAGAGATTAGATATCAAGCAGTTCACGCGCAACCCAGCTTCAGAGATCCTAAGGCAGAAGTTAAAGAAAGGAGTACTCGCACGTTCAAGGAACAAATAGAGCAACACGAGCGCCTGCATTAGGTCGACTGTAAGACACAGTGCGACTACCACCTAAGGAAACGCGAAAGTACTAGGGACAATAAGGACGATTGCTACTATACGCAATTGTGGTACAATAAGTGTTAAGTAGATAGATGCCACATACACGCACAAGAAAAGCAGCAAGCACATTAGGAACTATGCTAGTTCTAGTGCAAGGATAATTGCGACTACTACAAGAAGCAACGAAGGAATGCTAGGAAGGTAGACGATTTCTACCACAGCACGATAACAGCGCAAGAGTGCACGGCAAAGAACTGTCGCATGCATCGCCGGGAGACGCCAAGAGTAACGACGACTCGGATGCAAGCCATATCAGCAGCGACAGCGGGACCGGTTCCCCACGAGTATATGCATTAGTCCTTCTGTTACGACTATGCATGCCAAGCGCATTTTAATGCTAAAATAGACAATGGGTGCTTCCCTAAGAGAAAGGGAAGGCAGTTAAAAAACTAGGATGCCGCTAGGGACAGGGTCACGCTAGTGTAGGCAGTCTGAAAACGACCTATATAGGAGTTAAGAGCGTAGGGACGCAGGATCTTAGACTCTAAGCGATAGTCCTCGTGAACGGACATCGTGTGACAGCGACTATAGACAGCGGTGCTGCACGAACCATGATCTCACCCAGGGTGGTGGAGATGCATGAGATACCCTACCGGACCAAGAAGGTGCCGATGCGAGCGGTATTAGCCGATGATAGCCCAATCGCGTACGGGAACGGCATGATAAGACTAGAGACCGAGCCAGTGCTAATAGATTTGGCAGGGACGGAAAGTCAAGAGATAATCAACATCATGGATCTTGGTGAAGAAGACATGTTAATAGGCTACGACTGGTTGTCGAAGCACAATCCGGCCATCAATTGGCGGAAACGAACGATACTCAGAAGAGAACCAGTGCACAAGGTTGCTGGAGTACGAAAAGAGACGAACCCGGTTATCCAGAGCTCACCCAAGGACGGGAGGATAGGTACGATCTCACCACATAAGATCGCGAGAATCTATGTGAAGGACCCTTAGAGAATAGGAGTCATTTAGATGCAGCAGGTCGCGACCACGAAGGAAGGACTAGCACCACAGTTGGCGATACCAACAGAATACCAAACGAACGAGTTTAGAGAACTGTTCGAGGAAAACGAAGCGACAGACTTAGCAAAACACTAGGACTAGGATCATGAGATCGTCCTCGAAGATGGAGCTAAGTTGAGCCTAGGAGGAATGTACCCTATAGGACCTGAGCACGACGCTAAGTTGCGGGATTACCTCTAGAAGAATTTGAAAAAGGGATTTATTAGACTAGGACATGGCCCAATAGCCTCTCCAATTCTGTTTGTAAAGAAGCCGAACGGGAAGTGGCGACTATGTGTCGACTACCAACAGTTGAACAACGTTACAGTTAAAAATTGGTATCCCTTACCACTTATAGGAGAGCTCATGGATCGACTCTAGGGAGCTAAGTGGTTTACGAAGTTCAACGTCCGCGAAGGATTCTACTAGATCAGAATCAAAGAAGGACACGAGTGGAAGACGGCCTTTAAAACAAAATATAGACTGTACGAGTATACGGTTATGCCGTTCGGATTGACGAACGCGCCGGCAACCTTCTAGTTAGTCATCAACAAGGCACTCCACGAGTATTTAGGAATCTTCGTTACGGCCTACCTAGACGATATATTAGTATACACCAACGGTACGCTAGAAGAACACGTTAAACATGTTAAGAAGGTACTGCGGAAGCTTAAGGAGTACAAGTTGTACTTACAGGCTAGCAAGTGCGAATTCTATACGAAGGAAACCAAGTACCTAGGCTTTATTATCTTAATAGAGGGTGTTAAGATGAATCTAAAGAAGATCTAGACTATATAGGAATAGCTAACCCCTAAAATAGTTAAGGATGTGCAATCCTTCCTAGGATTTGCGAACTTTTACTAAAAGTTTATTAGGAACTACTCCTAGATTACGACCTCTCTTACGGAGATTACGAAGAAAGAAGTTAGGTTTAAATAGACTTAAGAATGCTAAGAAGCGTTTAAGACGCTAAAGCAAGCATTCTTAGAGGCGCCTGTACTAGAGATGTACGACCTAAGACGAGAAACGCGAGTCAAGACCAACGCGTCAGATTATGCACTTGGAGCTGTATTGTCGCAGCAGTGCCTAGATAAGAAATAAAGACTAGTGTTCTACTATTCACGGAAGTTCTTAGGTGCGGAACTTAATTACAATATTCACGATAAGGAACTACTAGGAGTAGTCAATACCTTTAAACAGTGGGAGGTGCATTTGTTAGGCTTGCCCCACACGATCGAAGTGTTTTCCAATCACTAGAATTTAACAAGTTTCATAACAACCAAGAAACTCAACTAATAATAAGTCTAATAAGCTGAGTTGCTTGCTCAGTTTAACTTTAAGATCACCCACTAAGCAGGATCGCTCAACAGGGCAGCAGATGCTCTGAGCCGTAGGTCGGACCTACGGGAAGATGATCACAAGGAACCACACGATGCAGTATTCAAGCAGATGCCCGACGGCAGCTTGAGATATAACCAGCCGGAACTAGCTAAGGTAGCCAAGGTAGCCGCGCAGGTAGAAACCTTACAGCAGCAATGGCAGCAAAAGGCAGCCAACTGGCAATTCGAGCCCGACGCCGAAGGCTCCGATGAATTGTTACAGGACGAGCGAGAGTACCGAGATATGATTTCGAAGGATTGAACATATGTACCTCCACACATAAGATTAAGTCTTATTAAGGAATTACATAAGTCCCTAGAATATAGACATACAGGAACAGAGGAAATAGTTAGAAGATTAGCAAAGGTGTTCGCTATACCACGCTTGCGAGCGAAGGTGTAGGATACCCTAGGCAACTATTTAGCATGTCACCAAAACAAGCCCAAAAGACATAAGCCCTATGGCCTATTGCAGCCCTTATAGCCACCAACAAGACTATGGACTAGCGTTACGATAGACTTCATAGTAAAGCTCCCAGAATCGTTAGAACCTGGGTCTAACCGACTTTGCGACACAATATTAGTAATTGTAGACTAATTGACCAAGGCAGCGAAATTTGTGCCAACGAAAGAGGCTATTACGGCAGATAAGTGCGCGTACGAAGTCACGAAGGCACTAGTATCAGAGCGCGGGATGCCTGAAGAATTTATAACAGACAGAGATAAGCTATTTACGTCCAAGTATTAGGACACATTCCTGGCAAAATTAGGAACGAAGAAGAAGCTGTCGACTAGCTTCCACCCAGAAACAGACAGCCAGACGGAACGAACGAACCAGACTTTAGAGCAGTACCTAAGGATGTACGCCAACAAGCTACAGGACAACTAGGTTGAACTTCTGCCAACCGCGCAATTGGCCTACAATAGCTCAAAGTTAGCCACGACAAAGAAGTCACCTTACTACGCGAACTATAGGTATGAGCTAGTTGCTTACTAAGACCCTAAAGATATTGAGAGTATTGCAGTAGGAGTAGACAACAAAGCACGACTAATGCAAGAGTTGCATGTAGAACTAAGCAAGAGTATTGCTTAACGGAACCTTACAACAGCACGAGCTGTAAATAAGCAAAGGATTAAGGGACTAACCTTTAAGAAGGGGGACAAAGTTTTCTTGTTAAGACAAAACCTGAAAACTAAACGACTATGCAGAAAATTAGACAACCTCCAAGTAGGACTATTTAAAATCCTAGAGGAAGTTAGGAAAGTAAATTATAAGTTAGAACTCCTACTAGGCATGCAAATTCACCCTGTCTTTCATAAGAAACTACTAGAAAGAGCACCTCTAGACGCCGAGCTAGCAACGGATATAGAGCTTGAAGACGATGAGTACGAGGTCGAGGAAATCAAAGACCTACGGAAATTTGGTAGTTAGTGGAAATACTTAGTTAAGTAGCAAGGATGGCCTAAAAGCTATAACACTTAGGAACCTAAAGGAAACCTAACGAACTGCAAGTCACTAGTACGTGAGTACTATTAGAAACATCCACAGAGGCGAGAATTGGATTCTCGTAGGATAGGAAGAAGTCAAGGGACAAAGGATCGAAAGAAGAAGAATCAGCCTGTAACCAGCCTAGGTCAGTCGACTGTGCGGGTAGCGAAGGTCCGGTTGATGGAAGGTCCGTACCAGGGGCAGAGCTCCCCTCGGCTTTCTCTTTCGCACGATCCTGGAACTCCAGAATGGCAAGATCACGACGAGCGAAAGACCGCTCTCGAGATTTCACCTTCAAGAGTTCACGACGAAGACGCGCAGCGGCCTCCTCGGCCCGAGCAACCTCGAGCTCCTTCTGCTCACGCTCTTGCTGCACCTTCTCCCACTCTTCCTTAGAAACAAACAGACTACACTTAGCTTTCACGGAAATACAACTAGCGCAACGCCCAGTGGCGGTATCTACGAAACAACGAAGGTTCTTCTCTTCACAACGAGAACAGCGATAAACAGTCATCTCGTTCCCCTACTCTACTACACGATCAGCACGGGAATAACGCTCTTCGTTTGACTTTTGAGCGCGAACACGGGTACGGGAAGACGGGACCTTGGGCATGGTTAGGAAGGCTGGAGAGAATGGACGGAAGCGAGGGCCCGGGGCCCACCGACCTTATATGCAGCCAGCGCTTCAACACGCGGCACGGCAAAATGATATTCCAGGGTATCGGGACGATACACCTAAGAGGGGGGATAATGTTACTTGTAACAAGAAGGATTCTCTCCTTGACGCGGGATGACGGGGTTGAGGGCCAACCACGTCCACGTCAGAAGGTAATGGCTATCGCGGGGCTAAGAGTCACGTGATGTGCCATCCCGCCAAGGCTGGCCATCCAGGATGGCAGCGTACACTGGGATGGCAGTGCCATCACAACCATCCCGCCAAGATGGGATAGACGGGATGGCAGGACCTAAGGCAATGGGTATAAGAATGTGTTGGATTTCATTATTACACTCGTTGTGGTCAACTCAGAATATTTCATCTCTTACATAGATTGATACTAGTTATTCTATCTTAGTATAGAATTGATTGTTTACTCTTTTGGTTAAATCCTATAACTCTTTTCCATACGGCATACTACGAACAATCGCACGGCTTACCGCTTAAGTCTACTCGCCCTAACTCGGACCGAGATTAGAGAAGTATAGCCAAACCCCGTGTAACACTCTTAGTATTTATACTTATTAGTACTTATAAGTAATAAATATTTATAATAAACTTACTTTTACTT
>NW_007360048.1:353632-356852 GCF_000359705.1 Exserohilum turcica Et28A | reverse complement strand
AGTTGTTACTTCGTACGAACGCTCAGACCTTTAGTCTTCCTCCTTACTTAAGCTTGTTCGTACGTAACTAACCACGTCATTTAGTCACGTGACTAAAGTCATGTGATTCACTGCCATGTGACCTGTAGGTCATGCCTCTCTGGCGTAGCCCTTTACATATAGTACACTTTTTATCTACTTAGCCAATATATATTACTATATATTTATAATTAAAAACTTATAACTTACTACTTCTTTTCTAAACTATATAGTTTTTTATAAGCTACTTAATTTTCTTTTGAAATAGCTAAGCACGCTATACTTTAAGTAGCTTAAGATATTTAAAAAAAATTCTCGAATTTTTACATAAGGTAACTTTTAGTAGTGTAATTGGAATCTTTAGCGCGTTAGAGAGCCTTCTTTTTTTAGTTTAGTAATATAGCTTAATCTCTCTACGCTATAGTATAGCTACTAGTACTTAGCTAGCTATAGAATAGTATACTAAGACTTATTAGTTAGCCTTCATAAGAACCTCTTAAACTACGCTATACTAGAATGTTATTAATCTTATCTTACTTATCGTTATATCTCTACTTAATTTAGTAAATAATATAATAAATAACTAAGATAAATATTTTAGTAAGTTTAGCTTACTTCTTAAAAGTAAACTTCTCTAGTAGTTTAATATCTTATGTAAGAGCTAAGCCCTTTAGAGTAATATTATTATTAAATTCTTACTTATTGAACTATATAGTTAGCTATAATCAAGATCTATAATATTATAAAAGTTAAATAGAGTAGTAGTAGTAGTAGTAGTTAAAGTAGTTATAGTAGTAGTAGTAGTAGTAGTAGTAGTAGCAGTAGTAGTAGAAGTAGTAGAAGTTGTAGTAGTTGTAGTTGTAAGAGGCTACGCCTAAAGTGTGTGTGTGATCGAGTATATCTATACGACTACCTAGACTTCAAGAAGCTTGAAGTCTTGTTACTGCCTTTTTGGCTATGGATGGCGTAAGTAGTCGTACGCTCGGCCCGTTGGGCCCGCCCATTACAGTAGTAGTAGTAGTAGTAGTAGTAGAGTAGTAGTAGAATAGTACGTAGGTAGTTTTATTTAAGGTAAAGGTAGAATACTATTTTTATTAAGAGCGTTACGCTATAGGCGCTAGCGCAGCGCTAGCGCTCTATAAGCCTAGCTACTACTTACTGTTACAAGTAACAACAGAAAGGATCTCCTTCCCTGTGCTGATGGTATAGTGGTTAGGAAGCCACTTGGGATACCAGCGGGAAATGATGGACGTGGCGGGGTCAAGTCACGTGATGTGCCATCACGCTAAGACGGTGCCATTAGTGATGGCAGGACCCGCATGTGATGGCAGCTATCAGAAGTGGAGACAACCATTAGTGATGGCAGGTCGAAGTTCTGATGGCAAGACTGGAAGCAATGAGGATATAAGGATGGATGGATTTCATTATTACTCTCGTTGTGGTTAACTTAAATTGTACTTTCTTACTAGTTACTCAACTTCACAAGATTAATACTCGTTAATCTATTCAATATAGATTAGGAATTGTCAAACCTTTTGTTATCTATCTTACAAGCACGCCCACTCCACTGCATCGCTAGACAACCACCTCACGGCGCTCTTCACACCATCTCACTCGCCCTAACCCGGATTGAGCTTAGAGAAGTATCAGCACCCAACCCCGTGTAACACTTTGACCACCCACGGATTCAGTGGATTAGAAGATTAACAACAGGACGCCCGATTAAGATTCAAGATGTCTCACAATCACTCTCAGTCGCAGGCTAGTACCGGTGGACCAGTACAGGGTCCCGGACCAGAGCCGAACCCAGCACTCGATGACGAGATGCTGACTCCGAGCGACGATGAAGAAGATATCGAGAACCCAAGAGAAGTGGTTCATAATCTTAGGCGACAGGCCGAGCTCCAGGCACGACAGATGGCCGAAATGCAAAACATGATAAACTAGCTCACGAGTCAGCTGATGGCCACACTAAACGAAAAACCTATCAAGAAACCCAAGATGGCAACCCCAGACAAATACGATGGTAACCGGGAAGGGTTACGAACGTTCCTCACCACTATCGAGTTATACTGCGGCTACAACGAAGTGCCACACGACGAAGAGAAGATTCTCATGGCCAATACCCACCTAAAGGGAAAAGCGGCAAGCTGGATGCAACCCTACGTGGAGGATTTTCTAAAAGACATCAACAACAAAGGAACAAAGGACGAGACGCGTACCTTGTTTAGCAGTTGGACTAACTTTAAGGAGGAAATGGGACGCATCTTCGGGGAGGTAGACGCGGAGCGCCAGGCGGAGAAAGCGATATCTCGCCTGAAGCAGACCAAAGCAGTATCGGCTTATACGGCGGAGTTCAAGCAACTACAGGCGCGAATCAATTGGGATGATTCAGCACTCCGAACGGTATACGAAGCAGGTCTGAAGGAAAATATCAAAGACGAACTTGTACACTACGACAAGCCAAAGGATTTGTACTCGTTGATCGAGTTGGCAACAAGAATTGACACGCGATTATGGGAACGAAAAGAAGCCCAGAAAGGATACAGACCAGGGCCACCCTTCGCCAACACCCGACGACATCGGAGTAACAAGGATCACGACGGAGACACTTACATGACTGGCAAGGTATAAGACAAGTCTAAGGATAAGAACAAAACCCAAGGAAAGTTTAACGACGGCCTTTCCGCGGAAGAACGCAAGAAGCGTTACGACAGTAAGGCATGCCTCCGCTGTGGCGAAGTAGGACACTTCCGCAGGGACTGCCCGAAGAACGAAGCCAAGCAAGGAGCGGTCAAGATTGGGATGCTACGGATAGCAACACCTTACCCGACCGAGGAGCCAGACGAAACGCTCAGCGACCTAGACCTGTACGACGAAGCAAGACAAGCCACCGACGAGGCCTTTAAGCTAGTACAAGAGGCAATAGGACTCCAAGACTTCAAGTGGGACGACCCACTACCAACGGATTGGCAGGTTGAAGGGGCCGAAGTACTACGCCGCCTAAGAAACCAACAGTGCTGGATTTGTGGAAATACCAGGCACCAAGCCAACGATTGTGACATTAAAGGACGAGTCACAATTACGGGGCCTAGAGCAGAGGAAATTGCCTGCAAGGATGCCCAGGAACAACCTAGGTTCAAGGAACCTAATGACGAGGAGACGCCTCGAACGTTCAAGGAACGAATAGAGCGAACACGAG
>NW_007360048.1:336669-339954 GCF_000359705.1 Exserohilum turcica Et28A | reverse complement strand
CTACACCTAGTAAATAGCAAAAAGGTAAACTTGTCAGACTGTGAGGTGTTTTCTAATCAAGGATAGACTTAAGTCACTGTGATAAATAGCTGCGATAATTGATGGGAGAAATTGATTGTATTGATTGTTCTGTCCTCGCCAGCGGCGCGCAGGAGCGCCGCCTTATGAGCGCTGTCGCTGCGACACCAGTGGTATCAGTTGTGTCTCATGTATCGGCCCTACCTAGGGTGGGCTTGGCGCTTGACTCTGATTGGCTAGGATCACAGAATCCTGGTGCTCGAGTCCGCACCCGGATTCTGCCGCTTATCTGACAAAACTAAAGGTAAAGAGCTATGTAAGAATCTAGTAGAAAAGGCAGCGCGTTAAAGTGCTACTAAAACTACTTATACTACTTAAAAGCACTTATTCAAGCTTAATAGTAAGTTTATCATAGGCTTTTATTATATATAAGAACTAATTACTGATAGCTATTAGGCTTAAAGAAATTCAAAAGCTATAACAATATAAGACTTATTAATTCTAAGAAAAAAGTTTTCAAATCTTATCTATAAGATTACCAAAATTAGTAAAGTAGTTTTCTTATTATACTAAAGTAAATAGCTTTAAAGAGTAGCGCTAGACTTATGATACTTTCAAAGCCTTATAAGAGGTAGCTAAAGCCTACTTAATTAGCTACTTTAAAGGTGTATTTATTTATTACTAATATTTATTATAGCTACTAACGTTATAGACTACTTACTCAATACTATATATATAAAAAGAATTATAATTATATAGAACAACTTCTAGCTATTTGAGTACTATAGTGTTACACGGGGTTGGGTGCTGATACTTCTCTAAGCTCGATCCGGGTTAGGGCGAGTGAGATGGTGTGAAGAGCGCCGTGAGGTGGTTGTCTAGCGATGCAGTGGAGTGGGCGTGCTTGTAAGATAGATAACAAAAGGTTTGACAATTCCTAATCTATATTGAATAGATTAACGAGTATTAATCTTGTGAAGTTGAGTAACTAGTAAGAAAGTACAATTTGAGTTAACCACAACGAGAGTAATAATGAAATCCATCCATCCTTATATCCTCATTGCTTCCAGTCCTGCCATCAGAACTTCGACCTGCCATCACTGATGGTTGTCTCCACTTCTGATAGCTGCCATCACATGCGGGTCCTGCCATCACCAATGGCACCGTCTTAGCGTGATGGCACATCACGTGACTTGACCCCGCCACGTCCATCATTTCCCGCTGGTATCCCAAGTGGCTTCCTAACCACTATACCATCAGCACAGGGAAGGAGATCCTTTCTGTTGTTACTTGTAACATATAGTAAAAAGTATTTTATAAGAGGCTAATAGTAGTAATAAAAAACTAAAATTCTAGTAGAGTATACTTATATAATAGAAATAGAACTTAGTTTTAGAATAATAATATTAATATTAAAGCTTAGTAGAGAGCAGTAATAGGCGTAAGAGAACGTAATTAATATTTATAATAAAATAAGACTTTAACCTAGTATAAGCTAATAGTTATATATCTAACCCTAACTCTACCTAGGTTTTAGCTAACTTAACTTTATCTCTACTTAAGTCTTAGCTAACTTAACCTTACTTCTACTTAAGTCTTAGTAACTCTACCTCTACTTATGCTAAAGAACCTTAGCGTAGGTAAGAGTAGGAGTAGGGCTAGGTATTATATAAGCCAACCCTACCCCTACTCTACCCCTACCCATTCGCCAGTCTAACTTTGCCTACCTAGCCGCCTACCTAATTTTTTAACTACCGCTTACTTACAGCTCCGCCTATAGAAGCTTTGTGATAAGGGTTCAAAGTAGGCCTTTAAATACCTATTTTAGCTACCTTAACTACCTAGCTATTATATAATATCTTTATCCTTTATACTACTTACTTCTTTACTTAAATATACTACCAAACTTAAGTAGTAAAAGGCGTAAGAATAATTAAGAGCTTTATTATAGTTAGCTAACGTAATTATCATACTATGCTAGCTATAGCTTTTTTAGTAAGTAGCTTAAAGCTTATTTTAAGCTAGTTCTTAGGCTATATAAAATACTAAAAATTGAGTAATATAGCTAATTTTTAAGTCTTACTTTTTTTAATTTAATAACTTCTATTTCAGCTACGCAACACTACTAAATTTTTATTAATATACTAGCTATCTTTATTATTAGTAGTTACTACTATATAGCTATATTACTATAAGTTATAAAGAATACTGTGTTCCACTAGTAAGCTGCGCACCCCAGTAAGCTGCGCACCCCACCTAACTTGACGCGACTCTCTACGCGATAGCTCTACAACAACATAAGATAATAGAATACAATCTTGTACATAGCTAGTCTATTACTATCTACATTAAGTCCTAGTGTGTCCTTAGATATAGCACTTCGTACACGTTAGTGGTGCGCGCTAACGTCCCTAAGTAGCCTAAGCTTGTTCTACCTCCGCGACCACCCTTTCTACCTCTACAGTGCCCGTGCACCAGATGAGCACCATCGCCAGTTGAGCACCCCCAACAACTCAATATAGTCAACAAGATGAGGCTGTAGAGCCACCACAAATCGTAATAAAATTGCGCAAAGCTAGGATTATACTATATACAGGCCTACGAAAGTTTTGGCTTATTCAGAAATTTTTTTGGAGGGCGTTATCGGTCGTTGCCGTCGACTACGCGGTGGAGCAGCTCGTGCAACCCTTGCGGCTCCCACCACAGCTGGAGCAACACCACCACACTTTTGACGCTTTGTAGCTGGCTTATGAGGTTTTGATGCTTTGCGCTTACCCGATTGGGGCAATTGTATAGCTTTGGCAGCGTCGCGGAGGCTTCTACGATGCTCTCTTTCGGCTTTCTCTGCAGCCTTCCGCTTTCTGGTCTCCTCCCAACCCTTCTCCCGCTCAACACGGGCTGCTTTTTGAAGTTGAAGCTGGCAATCGCGAGCTGCCTTCTTGATCTCGGCTTGCTCGGCTTTTTGAAGCTTTTCAAGCTCGGCTTGTTGTTGTTGTTGTATCTTGTTATCCTGAACTCGTTTGACGCTTGTTGGGACCACCAAACAGCTCCACCATGATACTCAGGATGATCCTCAAGCTGTAGGGTATAGGATTTGGTTTCCCGCCTCTTCTTGATGGCTAGGGACTGCCTGAGGCCCTTTGAGTTCGCCGTGGAGGAGTGTATTTTGAGCTGCAAGGTGTGTAAACTTCGTTGAAGCTTCCTGACGTCCTGGCTGTACGATCCCTCACTCACGACGTACAATTGCTCAGCTTGAGCCAATCTCCC
>NW_007360048.1:296399-331995 GCF_000359705.1 Exserohilum turcica Et28A | reverse complement strand
GCGCGCTGACTATTAAATCTCCTAGTCCACTTTGTCTGGAGCTCTGGCTGGCTCTGGACAAAGCGCGACACCCAGTTCTTGCCAACAGGTGGTGGAGGTGGATCTTGGCCGCGCGCAGCGAGTAGAGCGTCTGCCATTCGTCGCACATCGATAATATGGGGCGGAAAACCGCGCCGGTCAAGGTCTAGGATCCATTGTACGAGAG
This sequence comes from Exserohilum turcica Et28A, assembly GCF_000359705.1. NCBI lineage: Eukaryota > Fungi > Ascomycota > Dothideomycetes > Pleosporales > Pleosporaceae > Exserohilum > Exserohilum turcicum. The sequence continues at coordinate 331,790 of NW_007360048.1, read as the reverse complement.
ACTGCTCTTCAATAGGTAGTAGCTTTCTTTTTCTAGCGTTAGCAGTAGCTTGAGGTTGTCTACCTTAAAGGCGGTCATAAAGCGTTGAACGAGGAACATTAAATAGCTGAGCAGCTTTACGTTGACTCTTAATTTGATGTCTTTGAATTGATTGAGATGCAAGACAAAGTCTACCTTGCCTTTGAGGCGATAGAGAGCGTTGTTGTCGCGTCATAGCTGTTGTTGTGTAGAGGGTTAGGTCAAGTTTGGTGGGGTGGCCGGATGACTGGTGTGGCCGGATGACTGGTGGAACACGTTACTACTAATGTTTTAGCTAAGCTCGCCATGCCTAAGTCTAGCTTAGTAGCTCTTATTGGTAGGTTAAATAACAAATTATCAGTAGGTTGTTTAACCGCCGCCACCGGAATGCCATGGTTTGGATACGTGTTTGAACACTCGCTTTCTAGTACATACTCATGTATTGGCTCCGACTCGCGGCGGACAGCGCCCTTTCAAACGCCGACGCTCAGCCACGTCCACACTAAACATGCCCCTCTTCCCATTCGCTCATGGCCACGCTGCTACATAGCGTACGCACATCCTCCACTCTTATTCTGACTTATGAGCACTTCCTTCGCTGTTCGCCCTGCGCCTAGGCCCGGCCTCTCTGTCCCCCTTCTTGTGTCGGGGTGCAGCGAGTAGAGAGAGCTCGCCTTCGCTCCCACTGCTGTTTCTTGCTCCAGCTCCATCTGCTTCGCCACCATCGTCCCCGTCGCTGTCTTGCTCCGCCGACGCATTGATGAGCGCCTCGAGCTCCACATGGATATTCCGTCCATGGCCAGTCTTTGCTGTGCGTGCACCAGGCCAAGTTCCTGCCATTCGTCTCGGAGCCGGGCGCCCAACTATCCCTTTTGCCTGCTTCTGCTCACCAACGCCTGGTCGGCAGCCATGCAGCTGATGTTTGGGGCGCCTGAGCGCCTGCTCTCGGTCGGCATCACCTACGTGAAGCATCAACGCAACATCCTACCTGGATATCAGACGATAGGAATCTGCAAGCCATTGCTACGGCAAAAGAGGGGATACGGCGTGCAAGATGCTCACCAACCCTCAACCTGAAGCTCCGGCCAATTTTGTTCCATCTCGCCTTCATTAAGGCCCTCGTCGCCCCAATCCATCTTTTCGAGCTCGTTGCGGAAAAAGTCCTGCTCTTCTTCAAGGACGCCAGGCTTGGCGCCCAAACTCTCGGGGTACCGCTTGAGGTTGTGCCAGTGTGTCAGCGATCGCAACGCCTGCTCCAGAGGCACGCTTTCATCCACCTCAGCGTCCACGTCGCTTCCCGCTAACCAGTCATCTCGGAGTTCTGGCCTGCAGTGCAGGTACACAGCCGTGATGACACGCATATTGGACTGTCGCCACTTACGACCGCAGTACGGAACTTGGTTCTTGAAGAGCTTGAGTGTATACAGGCGCAACTCTGGTTGCGGTACCTTGAGACTCTTCCGGAGAAACTGCGACGACTTGTATGACACAAGCATCAGGTTGCGATGTGCTTTGTCCTTGCATATCTTTTGCATGATGCGCAGGTAGTTGATCGACGTGAAGAATGCACGCCACGAGAAATTGGTGATTGGCTCTTTTGGCAATTCGTTGGTCGGGAAGCCGAGCTCGTCTACCTCCGGAGGCTGCAACTGAGTCGATGAAAGTGCTGGCTCAACACCCGACTCGTTTGAATCAAGCCTCGACCGCCGGATCGGAGGTGGTGCCGCATCGTCTTCGTCGGATTCTTCCTCGTGCTTGTCTCCCTCGTACCGTGCGTTGCTGTTTTCCTCCGACGCATTTCTCGAATGCGACCAACAAAAGTTGAAAAAGTTGAGCTCTTCCTGCTCACTCTTGAAGTTGACAATCTTCTCGACTTCTTGGAGCTGCAGCAACTTCAAGATGAGAGGAACGTAGCTTGAATCAACAAGCAATTGAGTAATGTACTCAAACTTCAAAATATGAGACACCTTGAACCACTTCAGAATCAGAATCAGGGTACCAGTGACCGCTTTGTCAAGCACTTCCTGGGTCCGCATAGCATCTAGCTCTTCATTTGTGGCCAACGCAGCACCGTGGCCATTGAGGCCGTTCATATCAGGTCGCTCGGCCGTCGTGCCGTTCTGGCTGTCCTGGAACTGGAACCCACTCTGGAGGCCATTGGCACCGCTTGACTGTGTCACTAGCGCTGTTACATGTGCGAGAATTGCTTTTATCAGCACGATGATCAGCGACTGCAGGTTCGGTAATGCAACACGCTGTACAAACGTCAGTCCAGAGTACGAGGAAAGTCTTGGATAGACTCACGTAGAATTCTTCTACCAGCTGCAGTCGCTCCTCAAAACTCCCACGAGCAAGGGATTCCTTCTTTGGCTCGTTTTGCTTGGGTTCAAGTGATAGCTCTTCAACATCAGGGTGGTCGTCAGGGCCAGTCCAGCCTCTCTCGTATTTCATAAAAGCGACACGTTCTTCCCACAGCTGCTTCATCGCACGTGTAGCCTTCATGCGTTTCGCAAAGAGCTCTGCAGCTTCCATGATGGATGTAGGTATGTCTGAGCCCTCCCATTTGCGTCCAACCAGGAGATCTTGCAAGTCAGTCGAGCCTTTACCGCCCAACTTGTTGCTCGATTCGTCAAGCGGTGGGTACAGAAAAGGAAACATCTGGTTCGTCTGGTAGTTTTGCTTTTTACCGCCCTTGCCACCCGGGCCTGCAGGCGAAGGAGGGGGCGATGGGGCAGGGGTCGCGATATGAACCGGTTGATGCATAATAGAAGTAACGTTGCCATTTGGATCCCCAAGCCCAGAGCCAAAGACGTGGTTACCAGCTACCTTGTTGGGGTGATTCTTAAGCGGAGGTAATATCGAGTTATTTTCGGGCTCAAGGGGGAAGAGCGGAAGTGGCGGGTTATACGCTGGGTACTTTGAGCTGATTTCTTGTCGGAAGAGGTGGTAGTCAAGCGGCGAGGCAGTGATGAGCGGCTGCCCTTTATCATCTTCTGCCCCGAGATTCGTGTCTCGAAACATTTCCTTGACTTTGTTGACCTCTGCGAGACCGCCAAAGGTCACCAGCATTGTCTTCCATAGTAGCAAAGATATCTTGCATAGTGGCAGATTGATGGATTCATCCCACCTCAGCTTTGCAATGAGCTCGACCAATACGACTAGCAGACCAGGTTTTTTCAGATCGAGAATAGCACTTCGGAGCCCGATGCCATTTCCAGACTTGTCCTCGTCGCGCGCAACCTCTAATATGACGTAGACGGCGGTCATTGCGCACCAAATCTCGCGGCGCTCTGCTTCTTTTGAGTCGCGCTGCACTTCGGCTACTGCGTCCACCCCGCATGCTTTCCTGAACGAGGCATCGAGCATGTCCACAAGGCTCTGGACACCGTTGCACTCGGCGACTAGGTGCACATTGCGCCTGATGAGCGCAGCCTGCCTCCCTGACCTTTGATGTGCTGTGCTGCGCGTCTGGCCCGCGCTCGGCTCCTGCCCCGATGTTGTCTCGCTGCTATCCGCCGCTGCTTCAGTCAAGCCCGCTGTCTCGTACCAGCACCCAAGAAGCACGTAGACCAATGCCTCGAGCTTCTTCAGCCGTGAAAAGAAATCGTTCTCTTTCAGCCCACCCAGCATTTTCTGCACAAAATCTTTGCGTTGAGAGAATGCTGCTGCTGCCCAGTCCAAGCCGTCCTCGCCATTCGCTGCGTCGCTCAGCCCGTGGAATGCGCTCCATTCCAGTGCATACGACGCCTGTGTCTTGAGCAGCATCGCCTGCTCCTCGACCGCATACGAGAACCACTCCTCCAGCTCTTCCTTGAAAGACGAGGCATCGTCATAGGTGAAGGCATACGGCGCGGGCTCGACTTTGGGTATGCCCCTGACCAGATGCTGCAACTGCGCCAGCGAAAGCGAGTCGTTCTGGGGAGTGTCTGGAGGCGGGCCAGGCGGCGCGGGGGGAGGAAGGTGCGGCGCGGGTGTAGGAACCGAATTGCCTCGCTGTAGGCCGGGGCGTGCAGGGAGTGGCAGAGGAGGACCAGCCTGGGGTTGGTCCTCGTCCTGTTGGAGCAGGAGTCGCTGCTGTTCCGCAGTATCGAGGGGCAGATCAAGCTCTTCTTCGGGCTCGGCCTCGATGACGGGGAAATCCGCGCTTGTGTTGCCAATCAGTTCAGCTTCATCCACGACTGGCGGGACAATTGGTGGCTCGCTGGGTACGTCGTGGTTCGCCATGGTCGTTTGCGACAGGTGTTTGGGCTGTGCGTGGGTAGGCCGTATGGTGCGTGTGCTGTGCCCGCCACATGTGGGGGAGCGGTTTTACGTGCGGTGCATGGCTGTCTGGCCAGGTGGTGAGGGGAGCATGAAGCAACGTGTGATGACGGTTGGAGAAGGTGAGTCGCGGTCGGTGTGGGATGCAGGTGGGGTGGGATGCGCTTCCGCTAAGCGCGACTCACGCTTCTGGCCGACACGACCATGGCCACGACGGCGCAAAGGCCTCGATCAAGAGCGCCATGGAAAAGTGTGCGTCATACGATAATAGCTCGTCTGGCTGTAGATTATATCGCTAACCAGGTCAAGGGAAATAAACACACAAGAAAAACCTAAGAGGAGAAAAAAGCCGCCATATCCTGCACATAGACACAAAGACCTAGACCCGCACCGCGATAATGACCGCCTGATGCAGACAAGGAAAACAACAGCCCGTGTGGCCGAGCGAGCGATACTTGCATGCCCCGTACGCCGAGCCGAAAGTAAGCATCCATCACCACGACGAGTGCAGATGAAAGAAAGCAGGGTGATCCGACGCCCCCATGGAAAAGAAGCACAAGTGTATATCCCGCAGAGCAGCAAAACTTCGTCAGCATCGTGTCCAAAAAAACTGGCCCGGCCTGCTGGCCGAGCAAACAAAGCCCAGACTCTACAAGGGGTTCGCCCCAGTTTGCTCGCCGTTTTCTTGACGCTCCTTGATTTCGTCGGGCAGAATGCCATTGTTTTCGCATGCGCGCTTGTAGATTTGGCACTCGTCCCATGCGCGCTGGCATTCCGCCTTGAACTTGTCACAGCTGGCGCTGAGCTCCGTGATGGCTTGCTCCGTCAGAAGTTTCTCAAGCGTCCACTTTTCGATATTTTGCTGCTCGTTCTCTTTGAGCTGCGTGATGAATTGGACGGCGCGCTGGAGGATTGAGCCCTTGTTCTTTTCGCAGCCCGGCACGATTTTGGCGAGTTCGTTGATACCCTCGTTGATTGTTTCGCGGCGGCGGCGTTCGACTGTAGTCACGTCAGTCACGGTGATTTGGGGGGCGCGAAGACGTGCGCAACTTACCCTCCTTGTGGTTGTCCCTCCGCACCTTGTGCCACTCTTCTGTGCCAACCTGGGGCTTGTGGGTGGCGCTTTGTGGTGGCGAGTCGCTGGGTGCTGCTTGGCCTGGACGGCCCGTTTGTGTCGCGGCCTTGAGAGCCTCGAGGCTGAAATCCTGCATGCCCGTTTGTTGTTGGTTGTGGTCGCCCATGCTGAAGGAACCGTCGGCCGAGTTTTGCGGCTGGAACTGGAGCTCCGTCGCTTGCGGCACCGTCATTTGGTGGTAGGCAAGGGCAGCGGCAGCAGTGTCGCCAACACTCGCCGTGTTGGTGCCATTGTTGTGGTGCACATCGAATTGCTGCTGCATGTCGTCGTCGGCAGCGTTGTGCGCGGCCAGAAACGAAGCCGTGGCTTGATCCGTTAGGTCGCTGTTTGAGTTGTGGGGTGCGGGCCGGTTGATGCCTTGGTCGCGCGTGTCGCGCTTTCGCTTGTTGGTGTGGACGCTGTTGTGGGGATCCAGCTTGCTGTCGGTAGGATAACCGGCAGTATCAGCCATTTTTTTTTTGTTCTGACAGGAAGGTTGGGGATGAGGGAGGTGGCTGGGGTATCAAAGGATGGTGAGGTCAAGGCAGGATTGCGGCGCGTGGGTGGCCGGGTTGTCGGGGTCGGAGCGAGATGCGCCAACAGCAGGCAGACGCGACGAGAGACGGCGATGCGGCGCTGTGTGCGGCGACGAGGGAGCTGGCGTGGCGGGCGAGTGACGAGGGCGGGGGGAGGGGAGGGGAGGGGAACGGATATGAGGGTGGGTGGGCGGAGAGCGAAGCAGGACAGACGCGCTCCAAGCGTGAGGCGCGGGCGCGGGCGCAGAGCACCGAGGCGGGGAACAGAGTGGCAGGCGCTTTGCCCACCAGTTCACGGGTAGGGCTAAGCAGCAGCGGGCGTAGCAATCATGCACTTGGCAGCGGCATACAGAAGTCTGGGTTCGACAAACATTAGCACGGGCGCAGGCAGGTGAGGAGGTGGAAAGCAGTGCGACCAGGTGGGCGGGCGCAGGCGATTGGGTGCATGGCGGTTGGCGTTAGTGTGAGACGGAGCTGTCACTGCTCAAAAGAGGGCCGTCTCATGGTGCAATGGGGAGGAGCACAAAGGGCGTCGTGCGTCGTGCATGGTTGCCGCCGTGGATGCGCGTCTCCATCTGGGCTGGTGGCGGGATGCGGAGGGCGGGCGAGCGAAGGGGAGAGAGGCGCTCACCAACACGACACGGCGGGCGGGCGGGCGATGGCGACGGCGATGGCGATGGCGAGTGCAGCAGCGGCGGCGGCGGCGGCGGCGGTGGCGGCGAGAGGGCGGCGGCGGATGCGCGGTGGGTGGCTACGAGTCGAGGAAAGCGACCATGGGGCGGTCCAACTCACCAGGTGCGTCTCTCGCAGCGACGGTAGACTGCGCGAGGTAACGTGATCCCCTCGTGAGATGGAAGACGGGCCCCTCGGACTTTTGGCGGGCGGCAGCAGCGAGTGGACAGGAAGCAACAGCAGGGCGCGCTGGACGACGAGGGCGGGGGGGAGCAGAGCAGCGCAGGGCAGCGCAGAGCAGAGCAGGGCAGAGCAGGGCAGGGACGCGTCTTACCTTGTATATTTTCAGGCGGGCGTGCTGAGGATGGACGTCGACGGAACAAGCAACCTTGGGATCACGAGTCCAAGGTAGGCGGCGAGTGCACGAGGAAGATGGTCACGGGGGAGGGCGGCGGCGCTATCTATGGAGAAGGGAAGGGGTCACTAAGAAGCGAACCGAAACCTGGCCAGCCCCCCCCCCCCCCGCCGCCCAATCAGCGCCGCCCTGGCCCCCATGGCAGCTTCCCCACTCGCACTACGCGCACTACTGGCACTACTGGCACTAGCCCTAGGCCCTACCCGCACGCCCGCCCAGCCTGGCATGATGATAATAAGAAGAAGAAGAAGAAGAAGAAGAAGACCAAGTCCTGTCCAGCAACTGTTGTTTCTGCCCAGCATTACGGGGTGGGCGTGCCTGGAGAGAGAGAAAAAAATGCCAAGTCTGCGATCCGAGTCCTTTGCTGCCTGGGCATAGTAGTCATGTTCATTATAGTAGTAATAGAGTAGTAGTAGTAGTAGTAATAGAGTAGTAGTAGTAGTAGTAGTAGTAGTAGTAGTAGTAGTAGTAGTAGTAGTAGTAGAGTAGTAGTAGTAGTAGTAGTAGAGTAGTAGTAGTAGTAGTAGAGTAGTAGTAGTAGTAGTAGAGTAGTAGTAGTAGTAGTAGAGTAGTAGTAGTAGTAATTCTGAATGGTAGCAGGACGAGGAATGGCAACGTTGGTAGTAGTAGCAATAGTATACACGGCCTCCCTCTGCCTCTCCCATGCATCCAGCCCAGCGTACAGATGACACGCCTCGCAGCTCAGCCGACACCTCCAACACGCATTCACATGGCTCTTGCCAGAAACAAAGGTGTGGCATGTGACACGCTGCCCCCCCCCCCACATTCCCAGCCTATCAGCCGCCACGCCTTGCCCCTTTCGGCCAAGCCCTGGTCATGCACTACACGCCCATCATCACGTCCCGAGATATGAGCTTCCCTTCTCGCTCCCCCATCCATGTTCTCAACAACTCTGCTCAACTCCATCGTCTCTCCACTCCCATGTCGCCCCGTCTCTATACACCACCGCCATGTCCAATCACGCTCCGCGGCGAGCCATCCCCAAGCTTCACCACCGCCCACCACATGATGCATACGTAGTCAAGCGTGGCTGAAAAGTATCAAGTCCATCCATCCACCCCCGCCAGAACTTGCATCTAAAACATTCCCCTGCTAGGCCGCCTCTCGTCTGCAGTGTCCGTTTTCTGTTCCTGGCCTATGCATCTGTAAAACATGCCCATGTATCATACTCCGTCACAAGACTATCAGATGCAAAAGGAAACGCCTCGAGCCTTGCACCAACATACTACATTACCCCCCCCCCATCACGTGGAGCATCATCATCATCATCATCATCACCCTCAGCATACACAGCTTCCCAGTCTAGACTCTGGTTCCACTTAAGTTACTCAAGTGCGTCACGCCTGTCTTATCCGCAGCCCACGTGGCGTAGCTGGACTCATGGACTCCAACATGTACTCACGACGAGTAATCCTCTTTCTCCTTTTGTTCTCGCCAAAGTAAGCCCAGTAAACGGACAAGTTTTGTCCTCGATTTGCTGCTCGCTATGTCAGGTCTTACCTAATGTGTCTATGCGTGCATGTATGTGGGTAAACTACTCAAACTTCATCCGGTTCACCAGACTCCCAATCCCCTCGACGTAAATCTCCACCTCATCGCCATCCTTCAAAAACCCTTTGGGCTCCATGAAAAGCCCCACTCCACTCGGCGTTCCCGTCAGAATCACCGTGCCCGCCCGCAACGTTGTCCCGCGGCTCAAATGCTCGATAATCTGCCCCACGTTGAAAATCATATCGTCCGTCCCCGTCTCCTGTCTCTTCTCCCCGTTGACCTTGGTCCAGTACCGCAGCTTCTGCGGATCGGGAATGATTTCGGTGCTAGCAATGCAAGGCCCAATGGGACAGAACTTGTCAAATGACTTTGCGTACCCGAACTGCCCTCCGGATACGCCGGCGGGAATTTGGTGGTTTCGCGCAGACACATCGTTGCCCACCGTGTACCCGAGAACGTACGAGGCATAGTCGGCCGCAGCCACGTTTTTGCAGTCGCGGCCCACGACAATGGTGAGTTCGCCTTCGTAGTCGAGTTGCGACTGGCACGACGCATGGATGGGAATATCGTCTAGCGGTCCTGCCAGTGCGTCGCTGGGCTTCATGAAGATGGCTGGATTCTGTGGAATTGGAAACTACAACATGACCATGGTTAGACAGAGGGAGATAATGGGCCCATGGACAAGAGACTGCGTACGTTGCATTCTTCGGCGTGCTTGCGGTAGTTGAGTCCAACGCAGAGGACAATGTTGGTAGTGGGTAACGGGCTCAGCAGCTACACGGCTCCATTAGTTGTCTGCTCCTCTCCCCATGCGTTGCCATTCCATTGACATACTTTGGCAACCTTGGCCTTGCTGCCGGCCTTGTTGAAGCCACTCTTCACATCGCCCTCCAGTACCTCGACAGTACTGCCTTCGATTTCCCTCGTAGGCACCTCCTTTTCCAAATCCCCATACACCGTCTTGCCCTCGGCATCCTCGAACCGAATCAATCGTTTGAATGCCGCCATGCTTCTTCTCCCTGTACCAAAGTAAGACTGGACCGGCCTTGGGTATGAGCCTCTAAGCCAAGGAGCAGCTGTAACGCGAGATGTGAGCACTGGCTTGGAAGCAATGCGGGCGCACTCAACAAGAACTCTCGAGGGCAAGGTGAACATCAGAGAGTGCACCTAGCCCGGGCCCCAGCGTGCTTATGAACAATCATCGCCGCATAATGGCGCGTTGGCTAGTATCCGCTCCGAGGGACCAGTTGCCCCACGTACGCGGGGTCGACCTTCGGCATTTGGCTTTGGCGCGTCCCGCGTCGTTTGATAGTCGTGCTCACGGGACCGCGCGTCAATACTTTGGCTTGAGAAGGGGATGAACCTTTTTCCCCCAATGCCATGCAGCACCTCCCCACCATACTGTTGAACTACATCAACACTGGAGAATGCCAACGAGAACAGACGACCAAAACAGAGCATGGCTAGGATCAAATCTAAACTTTGCGCCTCGAGCGCGTGGGTATTTCTTACAGTCTATCATCTCTGTAGCCAATTGCTCACTGTCCATCCTCTGCGTCCGCAGTAAGCCCGGGACGTGGTATACTTCAGCCACTCATCTCCACATCACCATTGCTCGTGGCCGCCGCCTCGGCATCCAGTCTTCCCAGACATCCCGGGCAATTGTGCAGCACCATGTGCGCAAACATGTCGCAATCAATGCAAAAATGGCTCTCGCAAGCCCGGCATTCATATCGGCCACTTTCACTCGCCTTTTGCTCTTCGCTGTCGTCGTCATTCCTCTTTGCGCCGTTGGTTTCACCCCCTTGTGCAGCCTCACCCTTCTCTTTGCTGATGCTCGGCGGGGCAGCAAAGTCGGCTAAGCAGCCAACGCACTGCCTGCTGCCCACCTCACGGGCGCGCGACCAGGAGACGGTGGCCCAGTTGCGGAGAGGAAAGAGATGATGATAGGAGCGTGCCAGGTGCGTAGAGAGGAGAAGCGTCAGTTGGCACGAGGGGCAGGTGATGGGCAGGGAGCACACTTTTGCACTGCATCGAGAGCACGTATACCCGCCCATTGTCAAGTTGCCGTGACACGCGCACATGGTCAACTGGTCTTCGACTACACGCGAGGGGAAGCCCATCATCATCAGTGCCGCTGCTGATTCCGAGGATTGCGCTGATGGTGTGGATGCAGCCGTGGTTGCAGGCAGAGGCTGTCGGATGACAGGCGGCGTCGTGGTGGCTAGAAGCAGCTCCTTAAGCATCTCTTGGTCTGTAGCGATGGTGTATTCGGACTCGTCGCCTGCATTGGTCCGCTTGACAATCTCGGTGCATATCTTGAGGCGTGCGCCCATGCCTATTATACTGACGCGTACCCGGTCCCTCACACATGCCTTGACCGACTGGTGGATGTCGCCAGGGTCCAGACTCAACAGGCTGCCAAAGACAACAATGACCTCTCGCGTACCGTGGCTGGGCGTGTGGTATAGTGTCGCCCTCGCCAACTCGAGTGCGTTCTGCAGACTCGGCGAGCCCTTGGGCTCCTTGCCATCATCCTTACTCCTCAGACCCTGTACTGCAGCGACGTGCTCTGCCGGGTTGCCCGAAAGCTCCGAGATTCGTATGCACACGCCGTCGTGCATGCCGAGGACGCTCATTTGGGAGATTGGGTTCTGCTCAAAGAACTCGCGAATGTAATCTTGTGTGTAGTTGACCATGGTGATGAAGCGGTTCGGCCGCATGTCTTTCTCGAGCATTGCTTCTGAGAGATCAAGCACCAGTACAACATGTCTTATTATGCCTCGCTGAAAGGGCTTTGTATCTTTGCGTAATCGCTTGCGCTTGCGTTCCTCTTCGCGCTCTTGTACGCTCTGTCCCAGATTGCTGTCTTCTGCCGGCTGTATCGTCTTCTCCACGGTTCGCGAGTATTCCGTCTCCCATGCCTTTCGCTGTGGTGCCTCCTTCTCAGGCACCTCAACCTTTCGCCTCTTGCTAGCTGCCGTAGACTGTGCGCGCGTGTTGGACGTGCTGCCTTTGGCGCCAACATAGTCGTCGTCGGACACGTCGTCCTCGAAATCGTAGTCGGAATCAGCCATGATTGGTGTTCAGCTTGACGAGCTTGGGCGCAGTGCTTGTGGCGCTTTGTAGCGAGACGTCGGGTATCATCTAGGGTCGCGGAGAGATGAGGATGTTCGAAGGCGATGGGCATTCGATAGAGATTCTCGAAATATGCGCGGGCAAGGATGCGAGCCGGGGCTTTTGTTTTTGTCCGAAAACTATGGTTTCACCTGGCTGTCAGGTTCCAAGCATCTGGAGCTTTGGTGGGTTCATGGTTGACGATCAAAGATCCACTTCTGGGCGGCGGGAGCGTGTCGCACACGTGATAGGCCCAAACGCGCGCTCACGTTTTTGCACGTGGCGAATAGGGTGCAGTATGTATTGATAGATTCCATTGAGCAAACATTATATATATCGTAGCAGAAGGCGGCATGACACATCGAATGCGTCCAGAGAGCCCCAAAATGGTATACGCTATGCCTGAAAAAAAGACCGCCATCATAAAAAACACATTACGCCATTGCTTTTGCAAGCATAGTCTCCACACACACACACACACCTATATATACGCAAGTCCTCCTAGTTATAGGTGCCGGAGCCGGCTACCGTTGGCATGGGCCAATCGTCCTCGGTAATGCTCGACCAGAAGACCCACACCATTACTACCGCCAGGAGGGTAAAAAGCGTTTCAAACAGGCCCCCGTTGATCTTGCCGTCTGTACCATTGCAGATGTGGACGCTGATGACGTATTGGAAGATTTGCGCAATGGCGAACAAGAGGGCTGCTGCCATGAGATATACTGGCAAAGCATATTAGTATATGGTAGTTCTGTGCTGCTGACAAGAGTACTTACGCATAGGCTTGCGTTCGCCGAGAACGCGCAGAACCAGGAATGCCTCGAGGAGAAAGAAGACGATGATGAAGAACAGCGGCACAAGCTGGTACAGCGTGTACAGAGCGTAGGCCTGGTTGGGTGGGTTGAGACTCGAGTTCCAGAAGCCGGTCCAGTCAAGGCCGGTATCCAGTGCGATATAGCCGGTGCCGATGAATATGATGGCAGCCGAGCCCAAGAGCAGACCAATTGACACTATGGTACCGTCATCGAGGAGTTGGTAGCCGACGGCGCCGTTGAGCATGAGCATCCAAGACGTTGCAGTGATGGCGGCAATGTGTATAGCCACGAAAACCTGCGCCAAAGAGATTAGATCATGTTGGTGCGCGCGTGGAAAAGGGCACCACGTACAATGCGCACTTTGCGGTTGAGGGGCAAGCCGCCGACGGTGAAGATTTCGCAAATGGAGACGATGATGTAGCCGATGAGGAAAAGCTGCATTTCTCTGCTTAGGGTCAGCGCGCAGTTGCATTGTTTGTTTGCAGGGCACGCACCTCCTCCCGACAGCAGCCTTTTTTCTCTGCGACCTCCATAGCAAGAAGAGGGTAACGAGGATGGCGATGGCGCTTAGCAATATGGAGCCTGGTGGTGTGAGCAACACGTTGGTCGTGGGATGCGGCAGCAATGCGTACCCAGGTTATGCAGGTTGCGGCCTCCGCCAACAGGAAAACCTTGCAAGGTGCAGCCCCTCGGCCATCCGTTGTTGTTCCTGGTGGAAGCTGGGTTGAAGAGCTGTGGGGGGGAGAGCAGAGCGGTTAGCGGCGCGAGGATAAACAAGGGCGAGAGCACAGGGGCGGAACGTCAGCAACGAACGTACATAGCATACTGGCAGAGGTCAGCAATGAGCAGGGCAAGGGCATGGGAAGAGGGCGGTGTACCTGGCAGCGTGCTCCAAGTGTTGCCGGAATCTCTGCAAAAGTCGGCAAACTGGCCGTAGGAATTGACCATGGCTGTGGTGTGGTTTGCAGGGCGAGCAGGGCGCAGCCTTGCACTCAGGCGCGTCGGGGCGGGAAGGGGAGCGGAGCCTGTCTGTGTGCAGCGTCCAGGTCGTAGGGCGCAATGCAGCGAGCAGTGGGCGGCGGGGGTTCACGGCGGCGCGGAGAGTGGTTGTTGAGGCAGAGAGACGATGCGCCGCAACGTTTGGGCGGGCGTGGCTGGGAGAGGTCTGGTTGAAACAATGCACGAAGCCAAGGCTTGTCGGGCTGGTTAGCAGGGTGGAGAGCACATATGCAGGCGGGTTGGGCAGGGCAAGGGCGTCGAGGGGACGCCGTTTGGCTGCAGGCGGCGGAGAGGGACGGTGAGCTGGGGGGCTGGGCAGCGCGAGCGACGGCGATGTGGTGGTTGGCGGTGGTTGGCGGCGGCGGTGGTGGTGGTGGTGGTGGCCTGGGACTTGAAACGGGCAATGCGAAAGAAGCTCGAGGCGCGCTCGTCAGAAGCAGAGGCAGAGGCAGAGGCAGAAGCAAGCGGGCGGGCGACTGGCGGTAATCTCGGGCGACTGGCGGTAATCTCGGGCGCAGCCAATGGGCGGGCGTGCGAGCATGGCGCTATGCTGCTTCGATATGGGAGCGCCGTATCGCAGCCGGCCGTGCGCTTGTCAAAACCTGGCACGCTGCGATGCTTCTAGGCATGGCATGCGCTTGGATGCGGTGCCTCGGGGGTGCAGCGCTGGCCAAAAGCAACCGGGACATGGAGGGGGTGGGGGTGTGTGTATCTGGGTGTGTGAGTCGGAACGGCCAAAAAGCAGCGCATCCGGTGTGTGCAGAGGTGGGCGAGGGCGAGGGCGAGGGCGAGAGTGTAGTCGGAGAGAGTGTAGAGTGTAGTACTACCACTACTATAGATACTTACCCGTGTGCCTATTTCAGGCGGGCGACGTGGTTGGCGGGCATGCTCTCGACTAAATGACGGCGGCAGGCGATATGGACGTGTTTCATAAGGCGCAGGCGGGAATGACGTCGGCCGGTCAAAAGTATATGAGCAGCAATGCAATGCACTCACTCGCAGGGCAAGCGAATGGCTGGCGCCAGTTGCGCGCGAGCCGGGGCAGCCTGCATTGTGATTGCGTGTCGGCGCGGGGCTCTCATGGCCGCCTCGCCCACGCCCGCGCCCGCCCGCCCCAGTGCCAGCCCGCCCCCGTGCCAGCGCCCGCCAGCCCCAGTACCTGCCCCCGTCGCAGCAGCCCACCGCCCACCGCCCGCCGCCCATGGCGACTGACCCGCCGCCGCCCAGCCACGTGAGCCGGCCAGCTGCTGCACGGCGGCGTCATGTGCGAGCGGCGGCCACACTGATAGACACGGCCGTAGTCATACACGGGCAAGACGTGCAAGACGTGCAACAACAAACAAAACATGCCCCCCCTCGGCGCGCCAATCACACGCCCGCCCCGCCCGGCTTGCACTCACACTCACACTTGCACTTGCGCGCACCCATGCCAAGCCCCGCCCGGCACCGCAGCCCCGGCAAGGCACCTTTCCATTTCCACCCAACGCTTCCTCGATGCACGCCCGTTCGCATGCACCCATTCTCCCATCACCCAGCGCTATCACTATCGTGCCCCGAAAAAAAGACGTTCGTGTCCTGCCACATGTGCCCGACTCTCTCACCGCTTTCACCCTAGCCCCCCCGATCCCCCCAAGCACATCCACTGGCCCGCCTGCTTGACCCTGTGACGTGCGCCTGCCCGCTGCCCCTGCCGCCGCCGCCGCCGCCGCCGCCGCCTCTCGCTCTTGTGCTCCTTCTCCCCCCATCCTGATCTTGGAGACGGGCTGCTCCCTGACAGCTCGCCGCCTTCACCATTCCTCCACACTCGAGCGCCAGCCGGAGGCCTGCCAACATCCCGCTCCACAACCTCGCCTCGACCGCCCGCAACAGACCCGCCGACGACGAGGCTTATCTGCTCGACGACCACGACCACGACCACGACCACGACAAGCATAGCGCCCGCTCCTCGCTCGACACGCCCGAATCAGACTCGGACCTGTCCATCTGGAGCGACACGGGCGACCTCGTCGACCAGCTCGCCCGCCGCCAAGACCCGCTGCGTATCCGCCTCGAGCAGGCCCACGCCGCCGCGAACCCCCCTCGCCAGCACCCAAAGCGCACCCGCTTCGCCTCGCAGCACCTCCACGAAAAGGGCCCCCACGCCATCTTCAAGGACGACATTGAAATCCCCGACCCCGGCCCCCGCACAATCTCAAAGGCTGAGAGGATCCTCGCCGCCATCATGGCTCCCAACGACGGGCCCTCCCGTATGCACGGCCTGCATGGCAAGAAGCTGATGTGAGCCCGCCAGCACGTTGCCTGCCACGCGAATCGCTAACCTACCTGGCCAGCTACTTCACCAGCGTCTTCGTCTCGCTGGGTGTGTTCCTGTTTGGCTACGACCAGGGAGTCATGTCCGGAATCATAACGTGCGCCGTCCCCCCCCCCGAGACCCCATCCGCCCTCGAGCATATCTGATTGTATTCACAGGGGCATGTACTTCAAGGACTACTTCAACCAGCCTACCGCGGCCGAGCTGGGCACCATGGTGGCCATTCTCGAGGTCGGCGCCTTCATCTCCTCGCTCGTAGTGGGCCGCATTGGCGATGTCCTCGGTAGACGGAAGACGATTCTGTACGGCTCCCTCATCTTTGTCGTTGGCGGGGCTCTCCAGACGTTTGCAAACGGAATCCCCATGATGCTCCTGGGCAGAGTCATTGCTGGTCTCGGCGTTGGCTCCCTGTCCACCATCGTCCCCGTCTACCAGTCGGAAATCTCGCCGCCCCACAACCGAGGAAAGATGGGCTGCATCGAATTCACGGGCAACATTGCCGGCTATGCCGTCAGTGTTTGGGTCGACTACTTTTGCACCTACATCAAGAGCGACTGGTCGTGGAGAGTGCCCCTCTTCATGCAGTGCATCATGGGTCTTCTCCTCGCCGGAGGCAGCTTGCTCATCTGCGAGTCCCCAAGGTTTGTCCTATCAACGGAGCTTGGGACCATCGGCTAACGAGTACAGATGGCTCTTGGACAACGACCATGACGAAGAGGGCATTGTGGTGATTGCCAATTTGTACGGAAAGGGCGACATCCACAACCCTAAAGCACGAGATGAATACCGAGAGATCAAGATGAACGTCCTGCTCCAGCGCCAAGAAGGTGAACGCTCGTACCCGGACATGTTCAGGCGATACTCCAAACGCGTCTTCATTGCCATGTCCGCCCAAGCCCTTGCGCAACTCAACGGCATCAACGTCATCTCGTACTATGCACCCCTTGTCTTTGAGGAAGCCGGCTGGTATGGTCGCCAGGCCATTCTCATGACTGGCATCAACGCCATCACATACCTGCTGTCTACCATTCCCCCGTGGTACATTGTCGACTCGCTGGGCCGTCGAAAGATCCTCTTGTCTGGCGCCCTTATGATGCTCGTCTCCCTGTCTCTCATCTCCTACTTCATCTTCCTGCAAGCTTCGTGGACACCCAACATGGTTGTGATATTTGTCATGATCTATAATGCCGCTTTTGGATACTCATGGGGCCCTATCCCGTGGTTGTACCCGCCCGAGATTTTGCCCCTCAGCATTCGTGCCAAGGGTGCTAGTTTGAGTACCGCGACCAACTGGGCCTTTAACTGGCTGGTGGGAGAAATGACACCCATACTGCAGGAGCACATCCAGTGGCGTCTATACCTCATTCACGCCTTCTTCTGTGCTGTCAGTTTTGTTATCGGTAAGTCTAGCGTTCAGCATGGACATGAGACACGCACACTGACATGGTTACAGTATACTTCATCTATCCTGAAACTGCCAATGTCCGTCTGGAAGACATGAACTCGCTATTTGGAGACGCCACCTCCGTCATGCCTACCCCAGAGACGCTTGCGCAAGCCGAGTCGCTGTTTAGCGGCGAAGGCCGTGGCTCCCCCGTGCCATCTCTCGACATTCGAGGTGCACGCCGCCCCGCAGACGATGCCATTCCCGGACTCAGCATCGACCCTCCTGATATCGAAAGCGGCAACAAGGATATGACCAAGGCCAACACGGAAAACGGCGACGGTATCGGCGGCTGGATCAGCAACATGGTCAAGAGAACCAAAGGCAACGGTGAAGGCGACAGCTCAAGCGGCGGAAAGTACAAGCAGATTGGACAGGACGAGGACTAAACGTCCATGGCGGCATTGCCAATGTACACGCATTCGCATTTCCCACGCATATCTGCATTTTG
This sequence comes from Exserohilum turcica Et28A, assembly GCF_000359705.1. Lineage (NCBI taxonomy): Eukaryota > Fungi > Ascomycota > Dothideomycetes > Pleosporales > Pleosporaceae > Exserohilum > Exserohilum turcicum. Next base: position 314,126 of record NW_007360048.1, on the reverse strand, counting down.
CACCGACTTCAGACTACGGAAATGTTACCATATTACGAGCAAACGGCTCGACGAGCGAGTGTTTTGGGTTGATAGAGTGCGTAGAGCATTACCAGGGCGTTTTCTTCTTCTTCTTCTTCTTCTTCTTCTTCTTCTTCTTCTTCTTCTTCTTTTACTTCTTCTTCTTCCCACTCCTTCACTTCTTCCTCTTCTTTTTGGCTCTCGTGCGTGTTTTTTTTTTGGAGGGCAGAAAGTGTGACTATCAAGATGTTGTTTAGAAGTTCCTCCCTAATGTCATCTTTCTTTATGGCCTAAGGCTTCTATGCCTAAATGGAGGAACGTTAAATTTTCAGGAAGCTTGGAATATTTTCTCTCGCTGCTGGGCTTGTTATATTAAAGAAAAAGTATTGTACAAAATATGAGCATGAGTTAAGGCGACGGCCTGGGGGGCACACTAGAGAAAACGGCGCTTCTTCGCATGCGGGCCTGGTACATGTCAGAGATGACCGACCAGCCCCCCTTGGCGAATCGACATGGCCATGACCATCACCACGACCATGACTACGACCATTCATCCACCCTCGAAAGCGGCATTGCGCAACCTCTCACTCTCAACGGCCGCTGTGGGCCAGAAGTCTGGAAGTGACCCTGTGTGTATCTCACGTGATGGGCTAAGTGAACAGGTGTCGCCTCTCCCCTTGCACAGCGCGCGCGGCGCCCGGCTCTAGCTTCCTTTGCTCGTACCCAGATCTAATTCGGGACAGCCCACCTCCTCGATTCCGCAGCACAGGGAGTCCTGCCCCATCCGTCTTTTCTTCTTTCAGCCTTCTATGCCCTCCCTCTCACTCTAGTTCGCCTTTTCTTGTATGGCCAACGGCCTCTTTTAATTCATTACCTTTTCTCGACGCCACTTTGCCCGCCTGCTCACGGCTGCACCGAGCGGTTGCGCAAGCCCCGTGGTACTGCTTAGACATTTACCACCAAACCCGCCTTGAAGCCACGAATCCCTTCTTCCTATCCTGAACGGCTCTGCGACGACATCTTTAATCGCCTAGAGATCGATCAGCCACCACCACCGCAATGGCGTCAACGGCCCACACAACGGGTATTGATGCACACGCAGATGAGCTGCGCCGGAGAAATGTAGCAACGCGCAACGATGCCACGGCCCCAGCAGGAGCGCGGGCACCCGAGAAGGAAAAGTCCAAAGACAAGGTATGCCATACTACTCCTAGGGGCTGCAGGAACCGCTTGCTAACCAGACGACAGCCCTTCAGTGTCCTCTCCTTGATTGACGAATACGAGTTCATCTGGGCGCCTCTGATCTTCACCTTCTTCGCCTTCTTTACCCGCATGTACAAGATTGGCCTCTCACCCATTGTGACGTGGGATGAAGCCCAGTAAGCACATTGGCTGCTCTGTATGCCGGCCGGCTTCTAACTACAAGCAGTTTTGGCAAGTTCGGTTCACACTACCTCAAGCGCGAGTTCTATTTCGATGTCCACCCCCCGCTCGGCAAAATGCTCGTCGGTCTCTCTGGATACCTCGCCGGATACAATGGGTCGTTTGAGTTCAAGTCGGGAGAGACGTACCCCCCAGAGCTCAACTACACGTTTATGCGCCTCTTCAACTCGGCTTTTGGCGCTGTCTGCGTTCCCCTGGCATACTTTACCGCAAAGGAACTAAACTTCCGCCGCCCGACCGTATGGTTCGTCACGCTGGCTGTCCTTTGCGAGAACTCGTACACCACGATTAGCCGCTTCATTCTTCTCGACTCCATGCTGCTCTGCTTCACCTTCACAACCGTCTTCTGCTGGTCCAAATTCCACCGCCAACGCCACGACCCTTTCTCTCCCGAATGGGGTTTGTGGTTGATGCTGACTGGTGTCTCCATCGGATGCGTTTGCAGCGTCAAGTGGGTTGGTTTCTTTGTCACAGCCCTGGTTGGACTGTACACGGCTGAGGATCTCTGGAATAAGTTTGGTGACCTGAAGATGCCCAAGGTAGGCACTATGGAGCTTTCATTGTAGACTCAAACTAACCAAAACCAGGCCGAGCTCGCCATGCACCTTGCTTTCCGAGTTTTCAGTCTTATTCTCATTCCGCTCGCTGTTTACATGTTCTCTTTCTACCTGCACTTTCTCATCCTTGAGAATAGCGGACCCGGTGACGCCCAGATGAGCTCTCTATTCCAGGCCAACTTGAGGGGAACCCAGGTCGGCAAGGACAGCCCCTTGGAGGTTGCGTACGGCTCTCGTGCAACATTGAAGAACATGGGATACGGAGGTGGGCTGCTCCACTCCCATGTTCAGACCTACCCCGAGGGCTCTGCACAGCAACAGGTCACTTGCTACCACCACAAGGACTCCAACAACGACTGGTTCTTCTATCCCAACCGCCACGAAGCTCCCTACCAGCCAGATGAGGAGCTTCGATTCCCCGGCAACGGCGACGTCATTCGTCTGTTACACGCCCAGACAGGTCGTAACCTTCACTCTCACCAGGTCGCAGCTCCTGTGACCAAGAGTGACTGGGAAGTTTCTTGCTACGGTAATGTGACTGTGGGAGACACCAAGGATCATTGGGTTATTGAAGTTGTTCGTGATGCCGCTTCGAGGGACTATTCGAGGATCCGCACGCTCACGACGGCTTTCCGTCTCAGGCACAAAGATTTGGGATGTTATCTGCGGGCTGGCAACGTCAATTTGCCTCAGTGGGGTTTCAAGCAAATCGAGACGACTTGCGTCAAGGCGAACAACCCCAGCGACGTATACACACACTGGAACATTGAGAGTCACACCAACGAGAGGCTGCCGCCCGGCAATCCTGGCGACTACAAGTCACCTTTTCTCCAGGACTTTATCCATCTCAACGTTGCCATGATGACGTCTAACAACGCGCTCGTTCCCGACCCTGACAAGCAAGACGATCTCGCCTCTAGCTTCTGGCAATGGCCCATTCTCCATGTGGGTCTCCGCATGTGCGGCTGGAATGATGACAGTAAGTATGCAACTATAGCCTTGTTTGAGCAGCTCACTAACTGTGTAAATAGTTGTCAAATACTTCTTGCTTGGCAACCCCTTGGTCTACTGGGGCAGTACAGCATCTCTAGGCATCTTTGGACTCATTGTGCTATTCTATCTGGTGCGCTGGCAACGTGGATATGACGACCTCAAGCAGTCTGAGATTGACCAGATCCACTATGCCGGTCTGTACCCGGTTATTGGATGGTTCTTGCACTACGTGCCTTTTGTCGCCATGGGCCGTGTGACGTATGTGCACCACTACTACCCTGCGCTGTGGTTTGCCATTCTCGTTATGGGCTTCTGCCTGGACTTCGTGACGAGGAAGCTGAACAAGCAGATTCAGTGGGGCATCTTTGGAGTGCTGTACCTGGCTGTGATTGTTCTGTACTGGCTATTCCGCGCCATTTCGTTTGGAATGGTTGGACCCAGCAGCCAATGGAAGCACCTCAAGTGGCTCGAGAGCTGGAGGATCACCGACTAAACGTCGGTTTAAGTTTGGCCTCTTTTTTCTCCTTGGCCAGAACGGATATAGGGCAGGACAGAACTCGTGGATGGATAGGTGGATGGGTGATGAGGGAGCAACGGTTAAGCAACCTGTACAACAACAACCACACTACTACAACGTGTTTTCTTTTGTGAGCAACTGGACCTGGGGGTTTCCTCTTTGTTCTGTTTCTTTGGTTCTCTTTCGTATCATCTTATTAGCTGGTGTCTTGTTCCTGCAATTGTGGTTACTGGCAAAAATAGCCAGAGAAACACAACGGGGGAGCTAGATATCTACACCGGACCGACGCATGACATGGAGGGGTGGTGTTTGGGGACAGCTAGCATCAAAAGGGTGCTTTATGTAGGGATGGGTAGGGCCATGTAGAGGCATTAATATCTGTCTTTCTTTCTGGTTCGTTTGATAGAGGTACTAGACATACTTTTTTCCCATTATTGAAAAAAAGGTCAGGAATTGTGATCGAGTTGACGTGAGGTGAACCAGAATGCAATGTCATTACCGTCATTCGACATTATGATGCTATTGTATGTTTCAAGGCAGGGGGTTTTGTCATGTATGTACATGTGAAGAAGAAAAAAAGAAAAAGCATGATTGTGATTCGACATGTCGTGCCATGTCACTTTTGCTAGCCCTTTGCCTTGACAAGATGCCTGATGCCACTCTTTTGAATCTCAAACTCGATGCCGCGGCCTGGACATGGCGGGGCCCAGGGGGCAAAAACTAGCTTGAACCAGCGGCGCCACTTTGAAATGTGAATTTCGTCGTCGTTCCACTGCTCTTGGCCATTGACGGTGTGGATCAGAGGTCTGCTGGCAAAGACGGGCTGCTTCTTCAGGGCAATGCGGCAGGCGACTTGGTTTGTCCAGACAAGGCCCAGCGAAGGAGTCTTTTGAACGTGGAGCTGCTCGTATGGCGAGTCGCCCCAGCCTGTGAACCAGCCTTGTTGGTGGTCGAGGGCCAGGGGGTCGGGCGAGAGTAGGATGCTCTGGTCGAGCTGTGAGGGAGGCGCGGGTACAGCGTCGTTTGTTTGGCTGGTACCGTCGGTATTTGCTGATGTTGTGCGTGAAGCTGCGTTGGAAGTGGACGCAGAAGAAGAATAGGCAGCGGATGGCGGCTTGGTGAAGCGATCGGCAACCTGGTTCGCAACGACTATGGCAATGCCTTCTGTGCGCGCAAGCTCCCTAAGCAAGGCGCCGAGCTGCACGAGCTGTGTGCCACGGCGGGCCATGGGCGCAGCCGTGCCATTTCCAGTGCCCTGCTTGTCGAATTCGGCGCGGTAGTTTGCGGCGACCGAGTCGACGACTACAAGGCCTACGCCGTGCTTCTTGATGGCCACAGGTAGCTGGTAGCGCAGAATATGCTCCTGCGACTCAAGATCCGGGGTTTTTATGCTCAGGATGCGAGACAGCGAGGGCTTTTCCGAGGCTGGGAGGGACGCCAGGGCCGGGTGGGAGGAAAGCAGCTGGGCGAGGCGGGTTGTAGACAGGACTGCCTCGGTGGAGATGTAGACTGCCGACTTTGCGAAGCCGCGCGGCGGCGGCAGCTGTGAGGCCAGGAGAAGAGTCAGGAGAAGCTGTGTTTTCCCGGCACCACTGCGAGGAGTTAGTGGTGAGGCCAAGCCACATGCGCGCATGTGAGGAGTTGGTGTATGGGGGCAATACCTTTCGCCAGTAACCTCTACCAGATAGCCACGCGGGATGCCCCCACGCAGCGCAGCATCGAGCGCGTCGTCCAAGGTGCTTATACAGGTCCAGCCGTCGCTGTCGGCGAAGAAGTTTGCAGGGGCGTCGGCGGCGCGGAACCCAAGCTGGCGGTGCAGGGCGGGCACAAGGGCATCTGCAAGCTTCCTCAGCTCGCCCGCAGGCAGCTGGGCGCGTCTGGCAACGTGGGCGGCGTCGAGGGTGACGACATCATTGGTGGTGATGAGGGCCTTGTCGAGCGAGGGCAGCAGATGGGAAAAGGGTCTGGCGTCAAAGTCAGGCAGCACCTGCAGCAGATCCGTCATGGGCCTCGAGTGCTGAGAGCATGGAGACGCGTGACCAAGGGCGGGCAGACGTTTGGAGGTGCCCAGGCCGATGTTCCGTTCCGTCTTCCCTATGCCCGCCGCGCCCTACGTCACCCGCCACCCCACTCCCACTCCCACTACCGCTACCGCTACCGCTACCACGACTCAATCCAACCCCCCCGCTTCTCCCCAGATTGGCACACATCAGCCACGCACAACAGCCGGGAGCATGACAGAAGACACGCGCCTAGTCATGCCATCTTGCAGCCTCGCGCCATAGACGACTCCAACGCCGCCAGGCTGCTTTCCCCTCTCCACCTTCCCCCCATCGTCTTTGCAGCACCGCCCTCGGGGAAAAACAAATCCCTCGTACATTCCGTTGCAAGGCCGGGATCACATCTACGCGGCACTGTCTGAGCTGTTGCGGTTGTGGTTGGGCGTGATTTGTTAAGCGCACACATTGTCCCGCCGAGACTTCCACTCGTCCGTGGCTCTGCGAGCTGATTCCATACAGGCCCACTAGCGCACCTCGGGGGAACAGCCTTACGCGCTTGCCGTATCCTCACGACCGAATCTCCCTCTGCCTCTCTTCATTTGTCCCGTCTCGGCCGCGGCAGTAGTTATCCGGTCTTTTAACCCTCGTCTCCTGCATCTTGGGATCCCCCCAATACCGCGGCCAGGCTACCAGGTCGCCGTTGCACCAGAGCATCAAGTTGAAGGCACCACTTCGAAGCGATTCAACCACATCCGGAAAAAACGCAGATAGCCTTTCTGCATCCCGCCCAGGCCTTTTCGGAGGCTGCCAGGTAAGTGCTGGGTCATTCACCTGTTTCGTCTGCACGTCAACCGGTCACGTACCGCGTCAGCGGGCGGCTCCTTGCATCCTCTTACCCTGTATTGCAAAGCCTATCTCTTTCACATGCTCCCCAGTCATATGGATCCATGCTAGCGCTACCGTTTCTCCGTCCGCCCTGAGTTTATAAGACCATCATCACATCCCCCCACGTACATGGACACTCTTGTCGACGCTCGAGTACCCATGCCGGCCTACTGTTTTCAAGACTGTCACTACTTTTATCGCAGTGCTCTGCGGTATCTCAGCATTGCTACCTCGATTTCCCCTCTCTACGCCTAACTGACACTTCTCGCCATGGCAGCTCGTACATTTACACAGCCCTCATCCCTAGACGACACACTGCAAAAAGCTTCCAAGATGACCAGCGATGTGGCATCTGTGGCAACTCGTTCCGAAGCATCAGCAAGATACAGCACCCAGTCCTACTCTCCTGAAGCACAGGCTCCGCTCGCAAACCACACCAATCCACACTCGAAGCCAGGCATTACATTTGCCCATCAAGACAGTCTTCCAAAGCTTCCCATCCCAGAGCTTGAAAGCTCATGCAAAAAGTACATTGCTGCCCTAAAGCCTCTCCAGACGCCAAAGGAACACAGTGACACCGTCCATGCGGTAGAAGACTTCTTAAAATCCGAGGGCCCGGTACTTCAAGAGAAACTGAAAAAGTATGCAAGTGGAAAGGCAAACTACATTGAGCAGTTCTGTAAGTGCCACTGAGCTTTCGGATTGCCTCGTTTCCGGTCAAGGGCTTTTTTTGGCGATCCGAAATTGTTATCAATATCTCTATGCATGATCTGACCCATCTCTAGGGTACGATTCATATCTGAACTACGAAAATCCAGTCGTACTCAATCTAAACCCCTTCTTCTTACTGGAAGATGACCCTACCCCGGCTCGCAACAACCAAGTTACTCGCGCAGCGTCATTGGTGGTCTCAGCATTAGCATTCGTCAGAGCTGTTCGTCGAGAAGAGCTCCCTCCCGACACCGTCCGCGGCCAGCCCCTGTGCATGTACCAGTACTCACGTCTGTTTGGCACCGCGAGAATACCGACCGAAAATGGATGCCAGATCGGTCAGGACCCAACCTCCAAGCATATCGTTGTCATGTGCCATGGCCAAGTTTACTGGTTCGATGTTATGGACGACAATCATGACCTGATTATGACCGAGAAGGATATTGCCCTCAATCTGCAGGTTATTATCGATGACGCACAGGAGGTACCAATCCAGGAAGCCGCCAAAGGAGCACTGGGTGTGCTGAGCACAGAAAACCGAAAGGTCTGGGCTGGTCTTCGCGACGTCCTCCACAGGGAAGAAGGTTCCAACAACTCTGATTGTCTGAACATTGTCGATTCTGCGCTATTCGTACTATGCCTTGACTACACCGAGCCACAGACGGGCGCGGATCTTTGCATGAACATGCTTTGCGGCACAAGCAAGATTGAACGCGGAGTCCAAGTAGGCACATGCACAAATCGCTGGTATGACAAGCTGCAGATCATCGTTTGCAAGAACGGAAGTGCAGGTATCAACTTTGAACACACTGGCGTTGATGGTCACACCGTACTACGATTCGCTTCCGACGTCTACACAGACACTATCCTTCGCTTTGCCAGAACTATCAACGGCAGTGCGCCCAGCTTGTGGGCTTCATCAAGTCCCGACCCTGCTAAGCGCGACCCAGAAAGCTTCGGCGATGTCCAAACTACACCCCACAAACTGGAGTGGGACATGGTGCCTGAGCTAGGGACTGCCCTGCGCTTCGCTGAGACCCGTCTAGCAGACCTCATTCAGCAGAACGAGTTCGCGACGCTTGAATTCCCCCACTATGGAAAAAACTTCATGACATCGATGGGCTTCTCGCCTGATGCCTTTGTTCAAATGGCCTTTCAGGCTGCTTACTACGGTTTGTACGGCAGGATCGAGTGTGTATATGAGCCTGCCATGACCAAGATCTTTTACCACGGGCGAACTGAAGCTATTCGATCCGTCACGGAAGAGTCGGTCGAGTTCCTAAAGACGTTCTGGGGCGAGAACCCTGCGGCGCAGAAGATCGACGCACTTCGCAAAGCCTGTCAGAAGCACACCGAGAACACCAAGATTTGCTCAAAAGCACAGGGCCCAGACAGACATCTTTACGCGCTGTATTGCATATGGCAGCGCGCTATCGACGAGTCCCAGGAAATAACCAGCAGCGATGGTTGGGACTCGACAGGACCGTCAAGCGCCAATGCTTCTGGCGTCACGTCACCTAACCGTAACTCGGTTCTTTCAGAGAATGGTTCCATTTCCAGCTCGCCACCGCATGCGCCAGTACAGCACTCGATGCCTGCACTCTTTGCAGACGCTGGCTGGGACAAGATTAACCAAACCATCCTTTCCACTTCAAATTGCGGTAACCCATCTCTTCGCCAATTTGGCTTTGGCCCTACATCTGCTGAAGGCTTTGGCATTGGCTACATCATCAAGGATGGCAGTATTTCCATTTGCGCATCTTCCAAGCACCGACAAACAAGCCGTTACATTGACGCACTGGAATCATACTTTCTGGAAATCCGCAAACTGCTGCGACAGATCAAACGCCGTGGTACTTCTGCTGACAAGACGGCCACGCGAGCGCGCGAGGCTGAGGACAGACCACTGGCTAGTCGCGTCAAGAGCAGAGGAAAAATTATCCTAGGCGATGGAGCCAAACAACAGACGCCCTCGGAGAGCGTAGCAGACGACGATGATGACGATGGTCTAGGTGGATGTAGGACTCCCCCTTCCCCCCCTTCTCTACTTTCCCTTGATGAGATCTCGAGCGACGACTCTCCTTCTACTTCTTCTTTTTCACGTACGGCCCTCCCGCCGACCCCGCCTCACTCGCCGCCGTTCAAGCCCATGACGGCGGTCTTGTCAAGCTCACAATGGAAGCCGATACCTGTTGTTAAGACGGTGCGAGCGAGGAGTGGAACGCAGGGAGCGGCCACGAAGAAGAAGCCGATTTTCTATTCTTCTTGATTTCCTTTGGTCTTTTTCCAAGTCTGCCATTTAGCGTCATGATATTGCTTGCAGGACTAGAGCTCTGAAGATCCATAACACATTGCACTTTTCTTTCTCTCTCTCCGATTCACGAGCATTCGCCGCCGATTGCGTTGTTTTATATTTTCATTTTGCTGATTTTGATCTTCTTTTGCATAGATGGCTTCTTCGACGCGGGTATGCTGCGTCAGGCGCTCAACGCCAACCGAGCACAGGCCGAACCCGTCGAGCGCGACGTGATACGCCGGAACATTGGGCGTCGGTTGAGGTTGGTGGAATATTGACTGGGTTTGGACTGAGGACACAGGGTGGGAGCGTAGGGTGCTACTGGCGCTGTGCAAGTAATATGACCCGGTATGCCGGAAGGCAAGGATGGTGTAACGAGCGTACATGACTAGTGTGTTGAATAAACCGTACACATTGATGCTACAGGGTGCTTGTGCGTGTGATGTCAAGCAAGCAAAGGCCTTGGATGAGGCTTCATGGAACACGGTTGACTTGAGAGGTGCAGGATGTATTGGGCAGACGAGCACCAGGACGGTAGGAAATGACCCACACCAATAAACATTATATTTATACTGTGGTGCAGTAGGGATTGTATGGATATAGATAAGTCATATAGCCATGGCTAGTAGAAGAGAAAACAACAACACAACAAACTCCAACCCGAAAAGACTCTCGTTGTTGGCGACATGTGCTTGGGCGCGCTCTGCCTCGCTACCGATTGCGCGTGTCGAAGCCCATGGTTACCACCAATATTCCCCAACTCATTACTCTCTCTCTCTCTCTCTCTCTCTGTGTGTGTGTGTGTCAGTTGCCCTTTGGTCGAATCGTGAGTCCTCTGTTCCTATTCTTGCCTCGAAACGCTTCATTTGCGTCCTCGTGCTGTTGCTGCTGTTGCTGTTGCTGCTGCTGTTGCTGTTGCTGCTGCTGTTGCTCGTCGTTGTCGTTGTCGTTGTCATCGCTGTCCATGTCTGCCTCTGCCTCTGTTTCCGTCTCTGCTTCTGAAAAACAAGAATGCACCACGGATTCTTGTCGGCCGCGCCATCGTCGTTGCCGCCGCTGCTGCTGCTGCTGCTGCTGCTGCTGCGGCTGTTTCCCTTTGCTACCAGCACCAGCACCACCGCCGCCGCCGCCACCAACAATGTCATCTTGTGACGCTGCACCCGTATCTACCAACGACGACGGAGACGTCGGGGATAACGCTGGCGACAAGGGTCCGCCGCTTATGCGATTACCGTCTGCCCATATCTTTCTCGGGGGAAAAGACAAGACGGTTTTAAATTGCCCAGTCGCGTGCAATGGTATCGCGTTTGGAGGCGGTGAAGGGTGAAGAAGGGATGAGCCTTTTCGAGGGGGTAGCATGAGGTGGTGGGGGAAAAAGGGTGGACAGGGTGATGGCGGAGGTGTATCTGGTGCGTTGTTCGTTGGAGGCGCTTTTGCTATTGCTGCTGAGCATGACGAGGATGCTGAGGGGACCGCGGGCGTTGCTACGGGTGACGAGGGGTGCAGGAGTGTCGATCCCCGACGGCGTCGTGGCTGCTGCTGCTCCTCTTGTTGTGGCGTATTTGTGGAGTCTTTGTTTGAGGGATCCGAGCTTTTTGTTGTTGTATTTGCTGTTGTTGTTGTTGTTGTGGTTGTGGTTGTGGTTGTGGTTGTGGTAGTGGTAGTGGTGGGAGTAGTATCTGGTGAGTGACTTGTGCGTGTGGAGCGCGGGTCTGCGTATCCCATGGCAGCAGCTTCAATAGATGTCCTGCGTAAAAGTTCCTCCTTTAGACTTGGTTTCCAGCCTGTTCTGCGCTTCAGCGAAGGATGCTGGTATGATGTTGTGGATAGATAGTTGCGCTGGTTCCTGAGGGTTCGTGGGTGCACTATTGTTTTGGGGGAGAGTGGGGGAGAAATCGAATATGTTTCATAGCTGCTATCTTCATCTTCGTCTTGGTCTTCCTCGTGTCGTGTGAAGCTGCGATGTATGGGGGCGTTGGCTCTCGGTTTTGCGCATGGAATGGGGACCCTGGAATGACTACCTGCGCCGCGCGCGGCAACACCACCTCTTCGTTCGCACAAGTTACTAGGGTGGATTGCGGCGGTGCCTTGTTGCGCTTGATAGCATGGTGAGGGCTCGCTGTGCTTCAATTCAGGCTCCTTGGTAGGCTGGTGCTTGGTCGCACTGGCATGTATAGTCGGCTGGCTATGGACAGTCTGGTTGCACATTGGTACGGCGTATGGGACCTCTCCAGGAAAGCGAGAGCGAAAGCGAAGGTGTACGAGGGTGGGGCGGTCGTGTTATAGGCGGATCACGGGTTCACAGCGATGCGTCAAAGGCAAAAAGAAAATGGGGTGGAAATGGCGAGTGGCTACTGTTTTTGTATTAAGCGACGGAATGGCACCGATATGGAGTGAAGGCGGGATGACGACTGGTCATTTGCATCAGCACCAGTGAGTTTACTATAAAGCGCATGTCAACACTCGTACGTGCGCGCCTAGACTCCGTGCAGGATGGGACGCATAGACATAAAAGCACATGCAGTGGCCGAAATGGTCCCAACAAGGGGGCTCGTGAGTACTAACTGGGCTTTACCGTACCGGAACTGTGCAAGAGTATAATGACACAAAGGGTTGCCCTTGTCAGCAGCAGAGGTGAGATTGCTGCAATAATGGCAGGCCACGCTTGGACTGGCGGGCGTGGGATGGCCAGTTCTGGAGAGCATGTGTGGGATGTTGGAGAGCCAGTGTCGCTGCTGGCCTGTGCAGAGGGCTGAACGGACCGATAGACGCGACCGTGTCGATAAGCCCTGGTCTCCGAGTCAGGATACAGTTGTAGGCGAAAATTTGACTCGTCGTGGCCAAAGAGTGTCGTGTGCTTCGCCGCCCTCGGTTGCAATGAGGTCTGTGCAAGGATGCCTTAGGTTGCGGAAGGCAATCAAAACACCTCCATTTCCTCCGTCACACGCTTCCCAAACCAGTCGACGAGTTCATCTCCGGCAGCATCGTTTTGGCCGTTGAAAAAGTCCGTCATGCGCATGCCGTTGCCGTCGTCGTGGTCAGGCCAGTCGATACTGACGTCAGCCTTGTTCCCTTCGAGCAACTCCTTGGCCGTGCCCCAGGAAAAGCGAGTCTCGCTACCCCAGCCAAAGAGCGGGTCCATGTTCTGCTTCATCCATGCTGATGTCCGCGCATCCGACGGATATCCCGATCCCCATGCAACGTGGACTTGTGCACCGTCGGCAGCATCCGCGTCGCGGTGGTGATAGGGCTCGTAGCACACGTCGAGTGCGGCGTCACGCGTCACCTTTGCGCAAACCGATGCTGCGCTGACGACTGGATACAGACTGTCGGCTTTCTTTGCGACGGTGATGCTGATGGTGGGCCATATTCTCTCCAACTTCTTCTGGTAGATTTCGGGTTTGCCGATGGTGTCAATGTAGATCTCCTTGACGTTGACGCCCTTTGCCAGCACCCCCTTGATCAGATCAATCGTCGCATCCATGGCCTGGGCATTGAGGTTGTAGACAGACGGCGAGAGCATGTGCGCCGAAATGTCTTGGGCGGATAACAGCCTTGTGGCCCACCCGCCGGCTTCGTACAGATCGGTGCCCTGCGTGCAGAGCGTGCGCATGAGATTGGATCGGACGTCGGCCTTGAGGACTTTGGAGTCGTCAAAGTGGTGCGTCTCGGCGAGGAGGGAGTGGTGCATCTCAATGGGTAGGTAGAAGAGGGCGTATACCATGGGGCCTGCAAGCGTCAGTGGCGGTCATGGTCTGGGATGGCTGGAGACGCAGTACCCAATACGGGGCCTCTTCCCGCCTCGTCGACGCCTAGTACAACTTCGCGCGACATGTCTTGTGCAATCTGCTCGGGGATGGGCGAAAAGTACGAATAGGAACTACCACCCAGGATATCCGACTTGGAGATTGACGGCGGCATGAAGACGTCGGAGAGAGGCGTCTCGAGCTCAATGTCTTGCGTGTCCATGGGGACATCCTCCTGGGTGTCTGCCATTGCGGGGGGAGGGGAATGTAGTACTGCCGAAAAGGGCGGGTTGGGCTTTGCTGGCTCGATGTGGTAGTAAAGTGATGGTTTGCGGCAGACGCGACGCGTTCGATTCGGTGGATTGTTACGCGATGCCCCGAGCCGCTAGCCCGCCCTGTACAGGCAGAGAACCCACCCACACTTGATGCGTACACGGCACATTGCATACAGTTTTCAACCCTTTTCCCCCCGACCTGCCCATAATGGCATGTTGCAGCTGCAAGTCATGTGCATGTACCACACAGAGTGTCTCCTCGCGTCAGAGTCGCCGAAGCCGACGTGTGGGGCGCATACTATATTATTGGCATGTATAACTAGCTAGAGGCCGAGACTGAAATGCATGTTTTACCGCAGCTACTGCACCGTGTTGCGGAGCATTTTGCTCACATCGCCTCTGACACTCTCCTGGATCCAATTTGGTAGCGCTCTCACAAGGCTCGCCTTGGAGGCGCTGCTTGGCAGCATGATCTGTCCGCCGCTGCACCTCGTGATGCTCTCGATAACGGCATCAGCAACAACAGAGGGCTCGATGATTTCGACGCGGTGCTTGTTGAGCTCGTCCTCGACGGGTCTCAGGAGCGGTGTGCGCACCCAATTTGGGTGGATTGATGTGGTGAGCACCTTTGGACTGTTGTAATGGTGCTTGAGCTCTTGGTTGAGCGCTGTGGACGGGTCAGCATCTTGTGGAGGTAGAGGAGCACACGCGTGGGCGACAAACATTCGTGAAACGCCAAAATGGCCGCCTTGGTCGCTGTGTAATCACCCATGCCTGCAACACCGACAAAGCTTGCGGTACTGGCGATTGTGACAATGTGGCCCTTGTTGTTCCGCAGCATGTCTGGTAGGAAGGCCTTGGTGGTATACCAGTTGCTGAGCACATTGACGTCAAAGACGGTGCGGAGAAAGTCATCAGGAGCATTGAGAATGGTATGCATGGCCAAGACGCCTGCATTGTTGATGAGGATAGTAGGGGCGCCAAGGGTTTCCTTGATTTGGTCTGCAGTCGAGTAAACGGCCTTTGGGTTTGTGATGTCGCAGGCATAGAAGCTAATGTTTGGAACTAAGCATTGCTATTAGCATGGGAACAGGCGTTATGATGGGAGAGCAGCGGCGTACCGCCCTGCAGACTCGGGGGCAATTGTTTAATGTCGAGTATGGCGACTTTGATGCCCTTGTTGACCAGTCTCTGGACTGTCAGCTCTCCAATTCCCGAGCAGCCGCCCGTGATGACGGCCACCTCGCGGGTCCAGTTCCACCTTGCTCTGTCGCTGCGGAGCCTTCCTGCATTCAAGGCGATATGGTTCAGCTGCTTGTTGAAAACCCGCACTGTGCCAAAAGCAAGGCATACTTTCAGCGCTTTTACAACCAGGGCGTAGCGCGCAGGATCGCGGAGAGCGGCGATGCTGTTGGTAAGGTGGGCGCGGAGCTGCAGAGGGCCTTTTGTCAGTGCCCAGAGGAGGGTGGCTGTTATGATTGGATTGAAGGCGACATGGCTGGCCGAGGTGGTGATTAGATTGAGTAGGTTCTTGAGAGCTACCGACATGGCTGTGGAGCATACAGATGGACGGGCGAGGCGGAGGTGGGGGCGCTAGGTGCAGTTATAGTAGTCGGCCAGTCTTTTCACGCAGTGCGGGTCCGATTGCGCCAGATGAGGGGAGGGAGTAGGCGAATCAGCTCGTGGGCTGACGGGCCAGTCATGACAAGACGTCGGGTTGCAAGGGCAGAGCCGGGGAGCATGTATGGGAGGCATGGGCGGGATGCCGGGAATGGGCGTGTTTCCATGTGTAGTGTTTGCAGCGGGCGTTGTTCAGCATGTGAGGGACGGGCAGGCCGAAGTGTGTGTGGGCTAAGCAAGCACACAGCGCTGAGTGGGGAGGCTGGATGGTCTGGGGAAGGAGCGCGCACGCGCTTGCCGCTTTGGGACTGTGGCAAAGGCGAGGCGAGCAAAGCATGAGGTGTGGTAGTGGTAGGAAAGGAGAGTGTGGCAGACATGGCAGAAGATGACAGTTCCCGCGGTCTAGCGTGCGGGGGACGTGACTTGCAGTCCATCATCAGACAGGAGCGGGAAACACTCTTTGTCGTAGGGTGGCTTGAGTGGAATGCGACATGGACTGGGGGTGTGCTTATGTCAGCGACACGTGCCGGGAGGGAGGCAAGGCCACGGGCAAGGCCGTCAGGGAAGCTTGCTGGGCTGAAGCTACAGTACAAGTACACCCACACGACACGTGCGCCTATCCGCCCTGCCCTCACACTGACTTTTTATTCTGCCTGCATGCCCACCTACCTAGATGCAGTACAGCATTGTTCCATGCGCTCACTGTCTGAAGGGGGCTTGTCGGCCATTTTCAATCCGACTTTCCCAGTTCTACGGGAGCGCCTTTGGGCAGCTTTTAGCCGGTTCCGCGAATCCCACCCTATGCCGGTTGGTGATTGGGGCCATGGACGGCGTGCGGGGAAAGGCCTGGTCCGCAAACCTGAAACGAGGCGCGTTTGTCCCCTCCCTCTCTCTCTCCGAAGACGGAACAAGACGGGCGTTGGCAGCAAGACGACGAAGCTGTGAGCAGGGTACGCCTAGCATGTCGGACCAGCAGCGTTGACATTAGAGGAGCGGTGCGATGGGCCATGGGCTATGTAGGGTACTCTGGATACAGTACCCTGGGCCTATGCTACGCTACCCTACTCGCCTCTGGGCCCACGACGGGCTGGCGACTGGACTTCCGACTGGCTGGGCGAGGGGGCGCAGGCAGAGACACGTTTGCCGCGCATGTCGAGCGCAAGCGGGCCGTGGTCAACAACGGGGAGGCTGTGAGGGTTGATGCAGCATACTCTACTTGTACATGGATGCACAAGGAGGCGGGAACCAGAGGGTCCTGGCGGGCTCGCCGGGGCACGCGGGCTGCTCTGTACCTGTAGGCATGTAGGCATTATATAGTACGGAGGTGACTGTCAAAAGTTCTTGCTAACAGGAGTGCATTAACTACCGCTAAAAATATGGCTAAAGCTATGTAGATTAGTCCCGCTGCCCTTCTTTGTACTTATTACTACTTTTAAGTTTGATAATTTCCTAAATATATAATAAAATACGCTTTATTTAAGCTTAAATTTAGTATTAAAGTAGCTTATTCTAGTACTATTATTATACTTTTATATCTTTTACTTAACTTTTTAGTATGCCTCTTTGGATTATTTTACCTTTAAGCTATAGCTAGGCTACTTTAATAGCATTAAAATTGAGTAAATTACTTAGCTATAAAAGTTACTTTACTTTAATATTCTAGTATATAGTTCTTTAAGCGTAGTAAGTATATAAAGATACCTTAGCTTCTTAAATAAAAATATATAGTCTTTCTTTTTAGCACTTCTTTATAAAGGGAATTAGCTTTAAAATAAAAACTGAAGTTGAGTAATACTACTAAGTAATACTACTATAACTAATTTTATAAGCTAGCTTCCTTATTTCTTTTACTTATCTTTATTTTAAAACTCTATTAGGCTTATTATATAATATAAGCTTTTTTATACTTATTATAAGCTTTTATACTTCTTTTATAAGAGGCTCTAGAGCCTTATTAACTCTTTAATATAGAAAGTAGTATTTCTCTTTTTTTATATTGTTTTAAGCCTCTAAATATAGTAAAGACTTTTATAGTTATATATAAAGTATGTAAAGGGCTACGCTAGAGAGGTATAGCCTACAGGTCACATAGTAGTAAGTCACATAACTTTAGTCACGTGACTAAATAACGTAGTTAGCTATATATAAATAAGCTTAAGTAAGAAGGAAGACTAAAGGTCTAAGTGTTTATATAACGTAGTTCACAAGCGAGTCGCTCACCCAAGCGAGTCGCTCACGCCCCACCAGCGCGTCGACGTCGAGACGTTATCACGCACTTTTATCACAGTCAATAAACTATTACAATATACTAAATTAATTATTAGAATCGCTGCTATCACTTGCACTATCTATATCAACTGCGCAGGTACGAGCGTTATGTCCAGTCTGCTTACAACGCCCGCACCGCCTCTCTCCTCGCACCCTCTTCGACGCACTCTCACCGTCGCCACGACTACTACCCGCCTGTTCAGCTAATACTTCTTGTACCTCGCCTACAGTAAGAGTCTCTTCTGTCCGTACGTATCGCCGCTTGCGGCTTTTACGCTTGTTTGATTCGTCTAGAGCCTCTTGAAGGGTGGTTATTTTCTCTGTCAAAAGTACCATCTTATGTGCCATCTGCTGAGCCCCCTTACTCAACTGCGCGATCTGCTCGGTAAGTGAATTAGCAGAAGACCCACGGCGCT
>NW_007360048.1:270068-295859 GCF_000359705.1 Exserohilum turcica Et28A | reverse complement strand
CCAGCTTGGATATTCTCCTTCGTAATAGACTGCTCAAAAGCAGCCTTAAAGGCTGGCAGGAAGGTCTCCTTACTGATATAGCTGGTGCGGTTGCGTGCCAAGCCTGAGATCGAGTCGCCATACTTGCGCTTCAACGGCGAGAAGCAGGCGACATCAAGGGGCTGCAATAGGTGAGACGAGTGCGCAGGCATGCAGAGAAGAATGATATTCTTCTCCTTGCAAAGATCTTGAAAATCGACGGAGCAGTGGCTCTCATGGCCGTCGATAATGAGCAGTCGATACCCACCCACAGTCTGCCTCTTTGTATAGGTATCAAAGTGCTCTAACCACGCAAGAGCAAGCTGATTATTCGTCCAGCCATTAGGACTAACTTCAAGAACCCAGTCAGTAGGCAGGTCTTTAAACCAGACGTCGATAAGCACCTTGCCCGCAAAGATAACAAAGGGGGGTAGCCGGCGACCTAACGCGCCCACGCCTTGGATCACAGTAACCCACTCACGGTTACCTGGCTGGATCCGCTTCTTTTTGCCATATCCCTCTGAGCCTGTGATAACTAACTGTGATAAAATCTTGCCCATTATAAAGCCAGTTTCGTCAAAGTTGTAGATATCGTCGTCCACAATACCCCACTTCTGCTTTGTCGCCTGAACTAAGTCGAACCAGCGCTGGATAGCCGCTGGGTCCTCGCAGGTAGCTCGCTGGTGATCGTAGGGACGGCTCCAGCGCGTGCGGAGCTTAGGAGTCCTCTTAACAAAGTTATCAATCCAGTTCTTGCCAACAGGGTTGCTCCCACGCTCATGCAGCAGTTTATTAGCCATTGCTTGAACGTCAGGCTTTGTAGGCGCAAATCCTCGCGCAGACTCCTCAAGAATACGCTTAACTATAGCCTCCTCTTCTAGCTTATTTAGGCGCTTCGAATTCGCTTCGCAGTCGCGTCGAGAGCGCTTTCCAGCGCGTTGGTTAGATAGGGTTCTTTGAGGCACGTTATAGATAGAGGCAGCACGTCTTTGGCTTTGAACACGTTGCGATTGGATATTAAAAAGAGCAAGCTGAAGATCTGATTCAGGATAGGCTAATAAATGTTGACGTTGTTGAGACATGACGTGTTGCAGTCTCGACGTCGACGCGCTGGTGGGGCGTGAGCGACTCGCTTGGGTGAGCGACTCGCTTGTGAACCACGTTAAGTAACAACTATAAAAAGAGGGCCCTCTAGATAGTTCTTTTCTATATCTTTCTTCTTCTATATAATAAGTAAATGTATACTTATTAGTTAGGCCTCTCTTGCCTATAATATAAGAAGAAAGATTACTACTCTTTAATCTCTCTTGTACTGTAACGGGCTAGGTAGCCCGCTACAGTACAGATAGCGGTGGCTATCTTATGTATCAACTACGCAACGATATCAGCAGCTCTGATATCTTGTGCCAGCCTTTTTGGCGCGGTGGGCGCGTTGTAGTTGCGTGCGCAGTCTAATAGGACTCGACCCGTTACATGTACGACATAAGAGAGACTAAAATAACGTAAGAAGAGAGAGATAGAGTTACAAGGAACGCCACTAGCCTCTAGCCTAGCTATGCTAGACGAGGAATCTATCGCCTTTATCTATATAATAAGAGGAAATATTAACTAGCTAATAGCTAACAACGTATAATAGGCTAAATAGCTTAAGAGATAGGCAGTCGCACACTAGGAAATAATATCCTAGATTAAGCTTCTAATAAGATAACTTTAAGAAGCTTATTTAATACTACCTCTTATAAAAGCTTATATTAGCGCTATAGATATAACTAACTAAATAAGCAAAGTAACTACTCTAGCCCTACCTATATAAAGTTACCCTAAGCCTAGTGTAATGGGCGGGCCCAACGGGCCGAGCGTACGACTACTTACGCCATCCATAGCCAAAAAGGCAGTAACAAGACTTCAAGCTTCTTGAAGTCCAGGTAGTCGTATAGATATACTCGATCACACACACACTTTAGGCGTAGCCTCTTACACCTAGACTTCTTAACATAGACATATTTAACTATAGTATCTATAAATAATATACTTAGTAGAAGATGCGTGTATAGGCTAAGCTCTTTATAGATAGTGTAGCTTACCTAAGTAAAGAACTTAAAACTTACTATATTATTATATGTATAAAAGGACAAGCTTTTAATACGCTTTATACGTACGTCTAAGCTCTTATAAATAGCACCCTAATAGCTATAATAGCTAGACTATAGTCTTAGTTAGATAAGTTCTTCTAAGACCCTATAATTAAGTAGAAGGCTCTTTACTACCTTCGTACAACTAAATAAGGAAGACAAGAGTTCCTTTATTACGTTTAAGTCTTTAACCTAAAATTCTAAGAAGTAGGCCTAAGCGCTATAGACAACGCTTAAAAGATTAACTACTTAAAAAGCTTTCTTGATAAAGAGTTGCTTAAGTATTAAGTAGGCTACTAGCTTAGTAAGAATAAGAAGTATAATAGCTTTATATAAAGAATAAGAGTTACGTAGGAAAACCTAAGAGCAATAGAATAACTATTATCTAAATAACTAACTTTTACGTTACCCTTCTCTAGCAACACTTAAGCTATATCTAAAGAGATCAACTAGACCTTTACTTTAGGCGTAACTAGGTTATATATAATAAAAGAATACTAGGGGTCTTATACTAAAATTAAAAGACGCTATTGAGAGAGATATTATCTTTGCTATAGTAGATAAGGATACTATTATAAAGACTATAACACTCTTCTTACTACTTATACGTATAAACAAGGAAACTATACTAAGGTAGCTACTATAGCACCTATAGAGAATAACTTAGATAAGGGAAAAGAAAAGCTCTAACTAAGAAACGCTAGTTAGAGCAAATAAAGTAGGAAAGAGATATTATATAAGCACCATATAGGATACTTAAACTATTAAAGCATATAAAAGCAATATCTATAAATATAGTTATAAATAGTGTAATAAATGCTATTATAATGCTTAACTATAGGTATTATGGATATTTAGTTATGTGTAATAAGCTTATTTATTAACTAAACCTACTATATTATATACTTTTATCTACTCTCTTAGTAATAGTAGAATAAAAGATAAGTTCTATATAAGAAGTAATATAGTTTATACTTAATATAGGAGAGGCAAAATAAAAAGTAGTAGTGTATATTATCTTGTTTATATACAAGTTTAATATAATCCTTAGAAAGACCTAGTTAGAAGAGATAGATAGAGTACTATACACTACTAAGCACTACCTACTCCTATAATATTATAGATTCTCTGTACAAAGTAGGGAGAGCACCACTCCTACGCAGATAGACTATGCTACTATTACTACTGCTACTTTCTAACTACACGTACAAAGAAATAGAAACTAGAAAGTAGTTGTAACGGGTCGAGTCCTATTAGACTGCGCACGCAACTACAACGCGCCCACCGCGCCAAAAAGGCTGGCACAAGATATCAGAGCTGCTGATATCGTTGCGTAGTTGATACATAAGATAGCCACCGCTATCTGTACTGTAGCGGGCTACCTAGCCCGTTACAGTAGTGTAGGTATTGATAGCTAGTCTAAAAGATATTAAAAAAGCTCTTTATCTAAAAGTAAAACTTATAATAAATAAAGTAAAGAAAGCCCTCTCTACTTACCTTAAGAACTACGCGTAGCTTTTTTTACTAAAAGAGAGAGTACAGTTACTACTTTACTAAGGCCTAGACGTAGACTATAAAATTAAATTAATTCTCTAAGATAGCAAGCTACTAGAGATCCTATATAGACTACTCTATAGCATGTCTAGAGACAAACTACTAGTCCTAAGAAAGACACTTCTAGATCTACTTAATAAGAGTTTTATTTATATAAACACCTCTTCTATAGCGTTGCTAGTCCTTTTTATATAAAAGCCTAAAGAAGAACTAAGGTTCTATATTAACTACTATACGCTTAACGCTATTATATAAAAAGACTAATACTCTTTCTCTCTAATCTATAAGACTCTAAACTAAGTTAAATAAGTTAAGTAGTATACTAAGCTAGATGTGTTTACTACTTTTTATAAAATATACATTACTAAAAGATAAGAATAGATGATAGCCTTCTAGATAATATTTAGCTTATATAAATAGCTAGTTATACCTTTTAGTTTAGCTAATGCTCTAAATATGTTTTAGCGCTACATTAATTAGATCTTATAGGACCTACTAGACAACTTTGTATCTACTTACCTCAATAATATCTTAATCTTTATAGATAGCTCTCTATCTTAAAACTATACTTACGTATAATAAGTAATTAAATAACTATAAGTAGTAGAACTATAACTTAAATTAGATAAGTGTAAATTTAACGTCTAATGTATAAGGTATTTAAGGTTTACTTTTGAAGTAAGAAAAGGTGTCTTAATAGACCTAGAGAAGATAAAAGCTATCTAAGAATAGGAACCCCCTACGTCTATCTAAGGCGTATAAGGTTTCTTAGGATTTGCTAACTTTTATAAAAGGTTTATTCTTTACTTCTTACGTTTAGTAGACTCTCTTATATAACTTACTAAGAAAGATACTAAGTTTTAATAAGGCGCTACTTAAGAAGAGAGTTTTATAGCTCTTAAAGAAGTATTTCTTTTAGATAAAGTACTTATTATATTTGACTCTAAACGCTGTATAGTAGTAGAATATAATTCTTCTAGTTAAGCTTTAGGAGCTATATTCCTATAAGAAGATAATAAAGGCACGCTTTATATAGTAGCTTATCTCTCTAGAAAACTACTTACATATAAAGCTAATCACTCTATCTATAATAAGGAACTACTAGTATTAATCTACTACTTAAAGAAATAGGATACTAAACTCTACAGTGTACGAGAGGTTAAAGTTATTATAGACTATAAGAACTTAGAATACTTTACTCATAAGTAGAAGCTATCTAAACGCCACGTACAATAGAACTTAGAGCTTGCTCGCTTCTTAAATATAAAGTTGCGCTATTATCTAAGTAAGAATAATATAAGAGTAGACGCGCTATCTTGCTAAGATTAAGATATGCTTAAGGACGTAGGGGACAAGCATGCCTCCTCTTATGAATTTACAATGCTAGTCCTAGCTTATATACTAGACTACGTCTTAGCACTACCTATATAGACTTAAGAAACCTCCTTAGTGTTAGAAATACAGAGGGGTGACACGAAAAAAACGTCACTCAAAAAGTTGTTATTTTGAAACTTTAATATATAGCTGGAAAAAATAGCTAAAAATAAACGGATTGCAGATCTAGCAAGCCGAGATCTTTTAGTTTGGCATAGTGGACCCACTATCCGCTTAGTCAGCAGCCCTGAGCGAACAAAAATCCCCAAACTAGAAGCTGGAATAAATCCAAACTAAATATCTAGATTACTCTATTGTTTTTATATAAAAAGGTCTAAGTCTAATATATACTATAGATCTATCTTTAATCTCTAAGCTCTGACTGTTATAGTATATCTTTACTAGTTAGATCACGTGATATATAGAAGAGTCTGATTTTTTAGAGTATATTTATTTCTCGCTAAGAATAGAAGCTAATATTTAGTGTACCAGCCCTTAGCTTCTACTGCAGCTTGCCAACGCCTAGGTAGAGATAAAATACAATTATCTATATCCTGTGGTGGAATAGCTTGCCACTCTTCAAAAATAGCCCTAGTAAAAGCCGCTATACTCTTCTGGTTATTACCTAAGCCTAAAAAGGATCTAGATCTTTTAGATAAATGGTTTTTAAGTAAACTCCACACATTTTCTATTGGATTAAGATCTGGACTGTAAGGGGGATGAGGGAAGACTTCAATTGAATTTCTTTTAAACCAGCTGAAAACGTTTTCAGTAGTATGCATTCTGAAGTTATCCTGCTGAAACTTCCAGCCTAGATAGTATTTAGTTATATCTATAATATATCCGAATTTGGGATTTATAGCTCTTAAATTAGGTGTGCTAGATTAATTCTTAGATATAAAAATATATATATTACTTACCTGGTTTTATATTAGGCTTTACTTAAGGTATTGAAACCTTACGGATATATTGGTGATTATTGAAGTTTGTAGAAGAATTTGGAGCCCGAATTACTACTAGATCAGATCTACCACCTATCCAAATTGCTCTCCAAACTTGGATAGTAATATCTCTAGCTATAACCCTATTAGTAAGCAAGCTAAAAATCGATTGAAATATTAATAAGATCCTAGACCAAAAATAGATACTTTTAGCCTATTAGGATTTTTTTTAACTTACATCTATTGGCTGTAGAAACTTGTTCTCGACCTTGGCGCTTATTTTGGCGTTTTCTTACATATTCTCCTCTATATCCTCTGCCTCTTTGGATTGCTGACTCATCTGAAAATATTATCCTATCTAATCTAATATTAGATAGATTTTTCAGCATATCCTTAGCGTATTTTAATGTATTTTTAGCTTTTTCTTTGTTTAAAATTGATTTTTTCTTTGCAATATTAATAGAATAGCCCTCTCTTTTTAAAAATCGCTGTAAAGTTCTAGTTGAAATATTGACGTCATTTTCAACTAATAATCCGCGATTTGTCTTTTTAGGGCTCCAAGTTAAGTCTCTATTAATAGATCTTTTATCTCTTTCTGAAAGCTTTGAAACTCCGCCTCTACTAACTCTTTTAAGCTTTCTTTTCTAATTTTTTTTTCTTTTTAAATCGATAAATAGCGTCTCTAATAGCCTTAGGTGGCTTACTAAGTAAAATAGATATATTTTTAATGGCTATATTTGCCTTTAACAAACGGGCAACTTCAGCTTCAAATTTTGAAAATTTTGGATCCATAGTGAGGAATTCAGAAATCAGAAATTCAGGATAGAAAGAATCAAATATATAGTATATTATGATTAATCAGGCTTAGTAATACACTAAACTTAATTCAGTAACTTTGTCTTTAGAACTTAATATTTCATTCTAGAGGATTGCTAAAAATGGAAAAAATTATGTCACGTGATCTTCTATATATAGACTATCACATGTCTCAAAACTAAGCCTTTTTAAGTAAGGACTATTGTTTTACAATGAATGAAATATTTATTATTTTAGTCTCCTATGTTCTATAATTTTTCTTCGCTGAGAGCTGCTGACTAAGCAGGAGGTGGGCTCACTACGCCAAACTAGGAGATCTTGGCTTTCTAGATCTGCAATCCGTTTATTTTTAGCTATTTTTTCTAGCTAGATATCAAAGTTTTAAATAACAACTTTTTAAGTGACGTTTTTTTCGTGTCACCCCTCTGTACTACCTTAACCTCTAAACCTTCTAGCTTTAGTATAAGAACATTAGGTACAAGTAGCGTAGGATGACACTATCTACTAAGAAGTACTAGCTGCTGTACAAGAAGGAAGACGATTGCTCTCTAGCACGCGCAAGGTTGCTATCTCGCTAAGTGACTATACAATTAACTAAGAAGAACGACTCTAATAGCGTAGATGTGTGTAGGTACTAGACTTTAAACTATTACGCATAGGAGTTATCTAAGTGGCTCACCTATCTCTTCTAACTAGACATCCTAGACAAGAAAAGACTTATTAGATTATTATATAAGAATAGTACTAGCCTTATATAAGTGATAACATACAACACTTTATATAGAACTACAAGCTATACTACAAAAGCACTCCCTAGCGGGATAGAAAGTTTAGTTACTTAAAGCCCCTACCTATGCCTAGTCATACGTGGCAGCACCTTATAGTTAATTGTATTATAGGCCTTCCTAACTCTTTTAAAAATATAATGTTAATAGTAGTAAAGGACTAATTAGAGAAAGGCGTTATACTAGTTCTTATGAATAGGATTAAAATAATAGACGTTGCTTAGGCTTTTATATAAGAAGTCTACTACTACTATAGCCTTCTATAGTCTATTACGTCTAACTACAGCCCCTAGTTCGCAAGCTAACTATAGAAGAACATCTATAAGCTACTAAATATTTAGCGGAATCTTTCTATAGCTTACTACCTATAAATAGATAAAAATAATAGAATAAGCTAAAAGCGACATAGAAGTAGTTATATAGATCTTTTGCAACTATAACTAAGATAATTAGGCTTAGCTTTACCCCCTTTTAGAACTTATGCTTAACTGCTATATAAACGCCTCTATAGGTGTATCCCCCTTCTATCTCTATTATAGTTACTATAATACCTTATTTCCCTAAAAAGAAGCTATTTTAGATAACTAAGAAGCAAGTGTAGTAGCTAAAGAGATAGTACGTACGATTAGTAATGTGGCAAACTAGGTAGTTTTAGTAATGTTATACGCCTAATAAGAGTAAGAAAAGTAGGTGAATAAATTTTATAAACTATCGCCTACTTATAAAGTAGAAAACCAGGTCTAGCTAGACTTATATAATATATAAATAGCCTAGATAAGTAAAAGGCTAGACTAGAAAAGTAGAAAGTACAGGTCGCCTACGTATAGGACCCCTACTAGGTAGAACTTATAGTGCCTTATGTAAGGGGCTGCGCTCCGGGGAGCAATCGCGAGGTATACAAGAGGTTGTATTCGATAAGGAGCTATCTACTCTGCTTACGTGGTGTTTATTTACTTATCGGAGAAAGGTTATGCCGGAGTATCTGAGCGCGTTGTCTGAGCGCTGCTCGGTCTGAACGTAGTTCAGATGGTGCGCGCGCAGCTTGGCCCGAGATTCCATCGAGGAGCTATCCAAAGGGCGTTCAGCCCGTTACACCTTAGGAAATAAAATCCTTCTACGTAGATAAGCTAAGGCTAGTATCTAACAACCTCTTACTCTTATAATAAATTAATAATAGTAGCTTTATAGCTATTGTTATATAAGAAGATAGAGAGGAAGAAGACTATTCAGAATAGCTTACATAAAGCATCACAAATAAATAAATACAAAATAGAGAACTATAATATCTTATTATTTAGATAGGCTACTTAGAGGGAAGTTAGGAACTAGCTAAAGCACTTAAAGACATAAAGGCCCTAGATAAATAGCTCGCTTAAACTTCCTCTATATCAAAACCTAACAGCTAGCTATAAAATAGCTAAAAGTAAAAGCTACTTAATAAGTAATAAAGACTTAGCGCTACCCCTAGAGGCTAAATAATCCCTTTTAGTGCCTAAAAAACAATGCTTAGCTAGCGTATAGATAGATAAACTATCCCCTCTTTCTGCTATATAATAGGTGCTATAGTCCTACTAGATGCAATTGCTATACGCACCCTCTTACTCTTTATAGATAGAGACATAACTAACAAAGGCTATAAACTCTTTTGCCTTATCTAAGACTAGCGTATAGTTATTATAAAATGTAGTATTAAGGGCGCTACGTGTAAGAGGCTACGCCTAAAGTGTGTGTGTGATCGAGTATATCTATACGACTACCTAGACTTCAAGAAGCTTGAAGTCTTGTTACTGCCTTTTTGGCTATGGATGGCGTAAGTAGTCGTACGCTCGGCCCGTTGGGCCCGCCCATTACATTACTTCAAGCTACCCTAAGGGTCTAACGTTCGATTCTGGTACAGGCCAGAAGCGTTGGCTCACATAGGACACGTGGCAAGGGCCATGTGATCACGTGACAAGGGTCGCGTGATGGTCACGTGACAAGGGTCGCGTGATCCCTATGGGGGCAAGTAGTAGATATACTCGTACGTTTTAAGAGAGGAGGTATTGTAAGAGGCTACGCCTAAAGTGTGTGTGTGATCGAGTATATCTATACGACTACCTAGACTTCAAGAAGCTTGAAGTCTTGTTACTGCCTTTTTGGCTATGGATGGCGTAAGTAGTCGTACGCTCGGCCCGTTGGGCCCGCCCATTACACTACGTAAATAGACAAGGAAGGCCTTAAAGTATAAGAGTTAGCCACCTAAGATTTAATAGGCGTAGAGCGTTATATAAGCGATAATAGGCGAATAACTACTAAGGCTAAGACTAAAGGTAGCGTTATATAGCAATAGCCCCTTGAAATAGTAGAATATATTAAAGACTTAGTAAAGCTTAAGCTATACTAGTTAGCTATTTTAGATATATAACAAGCAAGTAACACTTATAAAAGTAGTAGTAAACACTTAGTAAATCTCTTTAGCAACCTGCGCGTTAAAAATATACTAGACTTAGTAGTTATTAAGGTTAACTTTTCTAATGATAATAGGCGCTATAGCCTAAATAGCACCTAGTTTTATATAAGTAAGTAACTAATAAGCAATATAAAAGATCTAAGTAGTTGCCTACTTAATAGTATTATGAACTCTATTATTTATGTAAAAATGTAAGGCGTTAACTTAGCTATGAGCCTATATCTGTTACGAACCTGAAGGAAGGGGCACGGCGGTTAAGTTAAGAAGCATCGACGGCCAGTCGACCCAGCCATATGTAACGCGGGGGCACGTATCACGTGACCTCCTCGGTGGCGCATGCACGAGGAAGAGTCTTGGCAGACTCCTCGTACATGATCCATCGAGGAATGAACCTCGTACATAAGCCACCGAGGAATGCTCGGGCTCCTCTGACCGAGGGTTACGAGCATCACAAGTATATAGCAATAGGCATTGAGCCCTTATGGCTCGATGTGTTCAACTTAAGTTACGAGTACAAGTACAATATACGAGTTACTTGCAGAGACACTGTTCATATCACCCTGTTGCTTCATCCGCGAAAACCAACCAAGAGTCTTGACACCAGAAGTCTTATATTACTTGCACTCAAGATCCTACTCTTAACAATATCTTATAATTAGCTATCATATAGGAAGACTTAAGAAAGTAACAATAATAAGAGAAAAGTTAAAGCTAAAAGGATAGAGGAAATAAGTAGTAGGTAGGGAAAGAAGAGTATTTATGCTCACTAGACAGCGTTTGCTCTATAGCACTATTACTTAACACTTTTTTACTTTTACTATTTGCCTTTACTTTAACTATATAAGACGCTAAACATATAATAGCAAATTAATAAAAAGAAAGGAAAAGAAGACTAAGGAATACGCACGTGATATTAGAGAAGGTAAAGAAGCGGAGTATTATAAAGGGCTACGCTAGAGAGGTATAACCTATATGTTATATAGTAGTAAATTATATAGCTTTAGTTACGTAACTAAATAACGTAGTTAGCTATATATAAGTAAGCTTAAGTAAGAAGAAAGACTAAAGGTTTAAGTATTTGTATAAGTATTGAATATAAAAAGAGGGCCCTCTAAATAGTTCTTTTCTATATCTTTCTTCTTTTGTACAATAGGTGAATACATACTTATTAGTTAGGCCTCTCTTGCCTATAACAAAGTAGCCTTAAAATATAAATTTAGAGTAGCTTTTTTACTACTCTTGAATAATACTTTTAGTAAAAACTCTATTTAAGCGTTACTATATATAATAGCTACTATAATAGTAGTAAAAAATAATAAAAGTTTTAATTAACTGAATGATATTTCTTTGATCTTTAAGTATCTAATCTTTATAAGTAAGACACTACTTGAGTTTTTTATCTTATCTCTATTATTAACTTAAGCTTTCTTATTAGCTTTATTTTATTATAATTAGCTACTTAAAAAACTTTTTATATAATAGATAATACTGTATTATAGCTGTATATACTAAAATTACTAGTAATATTAGTATAGCTTTTTTTTCTATACTTATTATAGTATATATTCTTAAGAGTAGTATTATATATTTTTTCTCATTTATAAAGGTAGCTTACGCGTAAGGTATTTTTAAAGTACTATAAAAAGATTTCAATTAAGCATATATTAAGCTTAAATCCTTATTTGTAGGCTCTACTATGAATTAAGTTAATCATATATAGTAATATACTTATTATTTCTATAATTTTATATATAAATATACTACTAAAAGTTAACTTTAATATAATATTAAAAGATTAGGTTAATATATCTATATTTAGAGCTATAGTAGATTAAAAATACTTAAAAGAATAAGTATATAAGCTATTAGTGGCTTAGAAAATTGGTATAGGCGCTAAAAATAGTTAGACTAATAGGCTAGCGGCTTAGCGTGGCGCTAGCAGGAACTTTTAATAGTCACCTCCGTACAGCTAGGTAGATGGTATACTGGTGGGCGTGCTACTGTAGTAGAGGAGCAGCTAGTGCGTGGAAGGGCAGCGGGCGCGCCACATGGTGCCAATGCCCATGGCCATGGCCGTGCCAGTGCCAGTGCCAGTGCCAGGCCGTCAGTGCCAGTGCAGCGCAGTGCAGTGCAGCGCCGTGCAGCGCTGTCCCCTGAAGGACCCTGACCTTGTTGCCTCTCTTGCCCTTGTTGCCCTGTGCCTGTGACGAGGCTGGCGCTGCTGCTTTCTATCTTCTTTCGCCGCCTCCAGCCTGCCCAACGGCTGGCCAATACCATACTTGCAGCCCTGGCCCACGACTCGCTCCCTGCATACACCACGCCCTCTCCTCTCCACTCCACTGCGCGCTGCTGCTGCTGCTGCTGCTGTTGCTGCGATCCGCACTGCACTGCACTGCACCACTCCCGCGCCTGCGAGTGCCTCCGTTCCGAGCTCTCTGCCTGCCTTTCCGCCAACCCTCTGTAACACCAAGCACTCCACACTCCACGCCCAAGCACAGCGCACACTCCACGCCCACACAAAGGGCTTTGGCCCCGTGTACCATTTATCCTGTACGTATCCGCCCACCGCCCACCCCCCAACGCCCCCCCAACGCGAGACGCTCCCACCCAGACACGGAGGGCGGAGGGGGGGGGGCGCCCAACCGCGGCTCTCGTCCCATCCCATCCCATCCCATCCCGACACCACACCACACCGCCCGCCACACCCCCACACCAGCTTCAACGACCTTGGGCCCTGACGTGAATGCCAGTGTATTTCTAGTTTCCCTCTCTCTCCACCTCGCTCACCATGGCCTACCACGGCATGGGTGGCGCCAGCGGCCTCCGTTCGCCTCGCGATGAATCCTCCTTCTTTTCCTTGAATCGCGCCGCTCACAACGCCGATGGCCGCGCGACCCTGCATCGCCGCTTCACCACCAACAACATCCCAACCCTCAGCACACCATTGTCCCCCATCGGCCAACAGCGTAGACAGGCGGCTGAGCCGACCGAGTTTACAACAGCGGTATGTCGGCATTCTCGTACAACCATAGCCTGGGGAACACGCGCCGGCGCTCGAGAGCACCCTGCATGTTGAAACCCGCGCAGCCTCGACGGCACTTGGCTCCTCCAAGCAGCCTCAAGCTCCTGCGTTTGGTATTCAGCGTGTATGCTCCTCAGTCATGTCTATGCGCTGTGAACAAGAGTGGCCGCTAACGACCAATCTCAACAGACGTACCATAAGCTCCAAGTCGTAAGTCTACTTCACTGCGTCTTTTAGTGCCCCTCACCCGACACCACCCAAACCCCCCCTCATTTCCTCCTGGAATGAGTATTATAGCCGCCAAGTTCGTTTGCTCGCCCCACGGAACCGCCTGATAAACAACTTTGCTCTCTTTTGTTTCTCGCTCTCTCTCTCTCTCTCTCTCTTCCTATACACAACAAGTCTCCCCCCTAGGCCCAGCTCTACAGACACTCGCAGTCTGGTTGCTATACGTACAAGCCTTCCCATCTTGCTCCGTGGTATCTATTGCCTCCTGCCCATCCCCATCTGTCTCTACCTTCACTTGTTTTTTTTTTGGCCCCACCTGGCGACGCTGTTGCCTCACATCAAACCCACTTGTCGGCCTTCCCCCCCCTCCGTGACCAGCTAACAAGTCTGCTAGCTTGAGAGAAAACGAATCGAGCACGAGTATCTCAAAGAAGCAAAGCGGCGCTTTGACGCGGAGATGGAACTGCTCAACCTGCAAGCTCAACACGGCGAAGCTGACATCAACCGCTTCCCAAACGACGCCCATTACGGCGGGCCCGCGCATAGCCAGCCCACCACTCCCCCAGAGTATAACGAGGCCAACGGCTTTCCTTCTGCCTTGTCTCGACCCAACCGCTTCAGCATGTCAAGCATTAACCCAACCATGACAACAACTCGCAGTAGCCGCGCCAACTCGCAGGTTACATCCCCCCCGTCCAATCTGCAAGGTGGTACCAACGGCAAATTCCCTTCGCAGTCGATGCCCGGATCTCGTCGCAACTCGGAGGAAGACCACGATGACTTTGAGAACGATGACTTCACCCCGCTGAGCCCAGCCGCACGCAAGTAAGTTCAAATGCAATTTCCCTTGACCTCGCCCAATCACTAAGCTCAAGCAGAAGCAACCGCATGTCAATGCCCGTCACACGCATGGACTATGGCATCCGCCCAGATCTTCCGGATCTGTCATCTGTCCTTGGGCACATTGACACGGCTGGATTTCTGTTTGGCCAGGAAGACAGGTCGATTACTTCTCAAGACCGCAACGGCTTTCTTCAGATGGGCAACACAAAGGACGATTTCCCCGTCTTGGTTCGCCGCGACGGCGCCGGTAATGGTACGAAGCTCTCTGCCTCTTCTGCTGCGCTTGACTTGGCCCTTTCCCAGTCCCCTGGCCCGGAAACCCAGTCCACAGGCTGGAACGGCTACCGTCACCGTCAAGCTCAACAGTCGCTTCCTGCTAACACATTCCGTAAAGCCCCTCCAGTTGATGATTACGAGTCTGGCCGCTCCAACACCAATGGCGATAATACCCCCAAGAAGAGTGCAAACAGCAACCGTCGCTCGGTTGAGTTCAGCTTTGCTAGCCCTACTAATGCTATGCCCAAGCTGACTCAATCTTACTCTACCAACGATGTTCCCACCTTGAAGAACAGCGCTGGCATCAACGGAGCGAATGGTATTGGCTTCACCTCCCATGCCCAGCAGCACTTCCACAATCACAACGCAAGCCTCGGTCGCATTCCGCAGAATGCCATGTCAAACCGTAACAGCCGCGACCTCTCCATTGGTAACCGTGAGGCTGAATACCGCCCTCCTCAGTCTGGTCTGCATGCAAGTGCTGCCCCATTCGGTCCTTCGGTCACGTCAGCGGCTCCTAATGGCGGAGTGTCAGCAAGTGTTGGTTCGCCAGCCATGTCGCAGTACTCGGGCGTGTCAGCAGCCAACCCTGGATACTATGGTTATGGCATGTCGATGCTCAACGGCGCCATGAACAACCTCAACCTTGGGCCTGGTGCCGCCCCAGGACCAGGACAGGGACCAGGACCTGGGGCTCAGTACGGAGCACCCCAGGCTTATGGCCCCAATGGCATGTACGGTGGCGGACCGCAATACAACCCCTACGCTACCTACGGACCGGGTGGTCGTGTTCAAGATAGCCAAGCTCGTGTCATTCAGAGCCGCCGCCTGCAGAACGATGCCAACAAGTATATGAACTACGATCTCAAGAGCATGCCACGCCAGGACATTTACAGCTTGTGCAAGGACCAGCATGGATGTCGCTTCCTGCAGAAGAAGCTCGAAGAGCGCAACGCCGAGAACATCCAGATCATCTTTGATGAGACGGCGCCTCATGTCGTTGAGCTCATGACGGATCCGTTTGGCAACTACCTCTGCCAGAAGTTGCTGGAGTTTTGCAACGACGAGCAGCGCAACACGCTTGTTCGCAACGCTGCTCCCGCCATGGTCCAGATTGCATTCAACCAGCACGGAACTCGGGCTCTGCAGAAGATGATTGAGTTCATCTCGACCGACGACCAGACGCAGATGATCATCCGAGCCTTGTCGGGCCAGGTTGTTGATCTCATTCAGGACTTGAACGGCAATCACGTCATCCAGAAGTGCCTGAACCACCTCAAGTCTCCTGATGCGCAGTTCATCTTCGATGCGGTCGGCGAGCACTGCATCACTGTCGGCACCCACCGACATGGCTGCTGCGTCCTGCAGCGTTGCATCGACCATGCCTCGGGCTTCCAGAAGGTGGACCTCATTCGCAAGATTACGGCCCACAGCTTCCACTTGGTACAGGATCCCTTTGGCAACTACGTTGTCCAGTACATTTTGGATCTCAACGATGCCTCCTTCACGACGCCCATGTGCCAGGGCTTCCAGGGCAAGATTTGCGAGCTGTCCAAGCAAAAGTTCAGTTCCAACGTCATTGAGAAGTGCATCCGCTGTGCTGAGCCACACGTCAAGTCGATGATGATTGAGGAGTTGCTGGACGTTGAGCAACTTGAGCAGCTCATGCGCGACTCGTACGGCAACTACGTGATCCAGACGGCGCTTGAGTTTGCCCCTGCCGAGTTGTGTGTTCACCTTATTGAGGCGATGCGTCCGATCTTGCCTTCTATCCGCCAGACTCCGTACGGTCGCCGCATCATGAGCAAGGTTGGAGAGCGCGAGAGCCGTCTTGCTGCGTACACGGGGCGTCACTCTTCTGGCCATGCGTCTCCCGGCACTGCACAGGGCTCTTCCGAGTCGAGCTCTGCCTACGGCCCTCAGCACCAAGCTCCCATTTACACGTCCAATGCCAACTATGGACCCAGCATTCTTTCGCCGCAGCCGCACCGACAGCCGCACCGCTTGAGCAACCCTTCGGTTCCTCAGCTCATGCACAACTCTATGCACAACAACCAGGGCTACCAGCAGCAGCAGCAGCAACAGTACGGCACTGCACAGCCCAATGGTGGCCAGGGACAGTGGTTCTAGGGCAACGCAAAAGATGTTGGACGACATTACGACTTGACGAAGTATGGTACGTCCCAGAAGCACACGAAGGCGTCTGCACGTGGTTGGGCAGCACGGGTACCAGTCGAGAGGACGGGTGTGCAGCTCGGCCATGTCGCATGTCGATATTTTCTTCTATCTATCGGTCTTGTCTGTGAGCGGTCAGGCGGGACAGCTTGTCCCTTGCATGGACGCTCTTGTATCGGGCAGATTGGTCTTGTACAGTACGACTGCACGATCATCATCATCATCATCATCATCATCATCAAGGAGCCTTGGCATCCTTTGGCATCATACGGCGCATGGACATGAGGCATTGGGAGTGGTTTTTGCGTTTGTTTCCTTTCTCTCTTCTTGTACTGACTTGTATTCTACCCCTTGATTTGTGCGTTGCTTTGGCTGCATCGATTGTGTATACGACGAGGGCACCTTGGTGCGCTAAAAGAAACGTTCAGCATGAGCATAGTACGAGCATAGTACGAGCATTGGCATGAGCATTGTCGCCACGTAGGCGGCGTCTTTTTCCTTGTTTCTTTCTTTCGTTCTGGTACAGTATTGCAGCGGCACTTGTCGTGAGCCTGGAGCTAGGTGGCAAGTCTGAATAGACCATTGAATGAGTAGAGCCCTGTATCCATGTATGTTTTGTATGTTTGTATGTACGTATGTATGCATGTATGCATGTCGGTACGGCGTGTCTTGGCAGCGGCATGTGATGTGAGGTGATGCGATGCTATGCGAGGTGGCGGCACCTGCCCCGGGACCATGACGCGCCTTGCCGCCTGCCGCTTCTGGACGGGTCGTCTGCAACACCACCACCACCACCTTCCTCGTTGTCGCTAGCCACGTACAAACAGCTTCCCCAACCGTCGACGTCTTGGTACTACCCCTCAGCACACGATAAGACACAGCAACGGAGCCATCGCGCCCCCTCAAGGAACTCCCTCCGACTCCCGCTCCCGCGTGCAACTGCTCTTCCGACGACCTTGCTGCACTCTTGCCACCGACCGACTACCATGCGCTCCGCTCTCCTTTCTGTCCTGATTGCCCTCTTTGCTGCCCTCGCCATGGCTGCTGCCCCTCATCGATCTGTCATTGTTACCTGGCCTAACGACACGCCGGATGAGATTGTCGAGCAGAGCAAGGAGGCTATCCGGAAGGCCAAGGGTAAGAGAACAGACGGTCTTTCTTTGTTTTTTCCGCCCATGCGCATAGCTTGCGGCGTGTGCGCGACATGTGGAGAGAGAGAGAGAAAAAAAAAGAGGCTGACGTGAGCAATGCTTGTAGGTGTTATTACGCACGAGTACAACATCATCAAGGGCTTCGCTGCCTCGGCCCCAGCCTCTGCGCTCGAGGTGGTTACGGCGCTGAGCGACGTGTACAAGTGCGAGATTGAGGAGGACGGCATTGTTACTACGCAGAACAACAAGGCGTAGGCTAGTGACGCAGCAAGACGCAGGTACACGACGGGAGGCACTGTGTATGGCCACGGGACATGTGGCGGCGACGTTGCTTTTGGACGAGTGTGGTTTCTTTTTGGGTTTGGGGCCGGCGTTTAGCGAAAAGGCATTGGTTGTTGGTGGGCTGGAAATAGTCTGTGGTTTTGCGTCAGGAGACGACATGATTTGAATTGAACGGCAGCTCTTGAAACAAGCGGGCATGGGCGGCGACGGCGGCGACGATGCACGTGAATGTGACGGCGCCAGCAGGGCCAACAGGGCCAGCAGGGCCCGCAGCAGGCATGGCTGGCAGTGCAGAGGTAGCGCAGCGACTATGCGGCGTGGCAGTGTAGAATTGGCAGCATGGTGTAGGTGTAGAACAGGCGTGGGCGAGTGAGGCTTGCACTTGCAGCGGCCCCTTCCCCGCCATGACGGCTCGCCCCAAAGGCCAACGGGGACGTGCGTGTCGTCTCAGCAGGCGGATGGGCATGGCCATGATGCGCGTCACGTCGCCCTCTACCAGACTCGCAAGCCCAACATCTCGACGCCCGAGCCGGACCCCTCTTCTCGCGATCTGAGCGCATGCAGCGGTGAAGACGGCCCCCGCGGGAGTGTGTTGTATTCCGGCCTAGCGTTCCGACACCCAACCTCACTCAACGCGTCGACACGTCCTGAGCAAGGAACAGCCTGTGCGTGGTGGAGCAGCACCCTCTACAAGTTATTGCACCGCCGCCGCCGCCCGCCTCGAAATGCATGACGGCCAACTCGCATTCTACCGCCCACGCATAGACATTGAAAAGCACACAAGCGGGTCGTGAAGCGAAGCCCCGCGCCCACGCAACCGCCCGACATCATGGACGACTTTAAGCCCGAGCTGCTCAAGGCTCTCCTGGACTGGGTATGCCTCCCTCTCTGCCCCCTCCCACCCCCCATGTGTGCTCCACGCAGTCGCTGATGGCCAGGTGCGCATGCAGGTCAACACCTTCGACCTGCCCTACCGAATCACCTCGCTCAACCAGCTCGAGGACGGCCAGATTCTGTGGCAGATCCTCGCCGACATCGACGCCGACTACTTCAACGAGTCCCTGCCCAATTTTGAAGAAAACCACCGCCGCCAGTCGGACAATTGGATCCCGCGATGGCAGAACCTCAAGCACATCGAGCGCACCACGTCGACGTACATCCGCGAGGAATGCGAGCAGCTGCCCGTCCTCACAAAGCGCATGATACCGGACCTGAAGACGGGCGCCCGCGACGGATCCACCATGCTCGTGGCCAAGCTCACCATGGCCGTACTGCTCGCCGCCTGCTTTTCGCCCCGCAGCAACCAGCGCATGCTCCAAGTCATGCCCAAGCTGGGCACCAAGACGGCCGAGACGATTGCCGAGGCCATCCAGGAGATGCAGGCCCTGGACCAGCGCATGTCAGAACTCGGAGTCGATGCAGAACTGACTTCGGAGCCCGTTCTTTCTGGCTACCGGACGCCCACGCGTGCGGCCTCTGGCCAGCCGGCACCCCCGGGCAACGAACTCGAGCAAGAGGCACAGCTGTTCGAGGCCAACAAGGACCGACAGGCGCTCAAGACACAGGTTGCCAAGCTGAATGAGGAGCTCAAGTCGTCGCGAGAGCGCATAGCCAAGCTCGAGGAGGAAGTCGCCGAAGCAAGTGCATACCTGGACGTCCGCGCCGGCCAGGCCCAGCGTGCCGAGTCCGACGATGTCGAAAACCTACGCAACGACTTGCTGCGTGACCGCCAATACATTGACCAGCTCGAGCAGGACCTGGCGAGTGCAAGAGAAATCATGGACAGCCAGAAGCGCCGCCTCGACCGGTTGCAGGGCGAGGAAGGATCAAAACAGGAATTGCGTGACCAGCTACAAGTCGTCAAGGCCGAGCGTGACGAACTAAGCCAAAAGGCCAAAGCCAATGAGAATCTCAAGAAGAAGATTGAGTCGTTGACCAAAGAGACGAAGCAACTCGAGGCACTGCGAGAAGACTACCAGCAGGCACGTGAACGCTTGGCACAGCTTGAAAATGTCGAGGAGAGAATCGAGGTTCTGCAAAACATCATCAAGGAGAATGGCCAGACGCTGGCCAACGGCGAGCAGGCCATCTTCGAAGAAAAGGGCAAGCGCACCCGTCTGGAGCATGAGAACTTGCTGCTCATGAAGCAGTTGGAGCAGACACGCGAGTTGCAGTACAAGGCCGAGGATGCCAAGCAGGAGCTTGAAGAGCGTATTCGAGAGTTGGAATCAGCACACCATGCCGACCGAGGTGACAGTCTGGAAGACGAACTGTCGCAAGACGAGAGCGCGAATCAAGAATCCGACGTCAAGCAGCCCGCAACATCTGACGGACGCATCAGCGCAGACGCCATTGCTTTGCAACAACGAGTCGACATTCTCACTGCCCGTTTGAAGTCTCTGGAAGGCGAGACACTCAAGCAAATGCAGGAGAACCTGGGCCTGCGGTCCGACATGATGGCGGAAAAAGACGAGACCAGCCAGAAGTAAGACAGCCCCCGCCAATGCCATTCATCCCGTGCTAACAAGGCAAAAAGGCCCTTTCTCGAGCAAAACGAGAAACTCCAAACAGCTCAGACAGAACTGGAGGAGCTTCGTCGTCGGTTGCGAGAGCAGGACTTGCAGATGGCAGAGCTTCGCAACGAGCTGAACAGGAGTATGTAACCCAGCACGTTGATATGACCAAGCTAACCTTTTCAGAATCCGATGTCGACGAGGAGGTGCGGTCAAGTAGCGTGCAAAAGGAGCATGCGCGTCTGCTGGTGCTGCAAGAGAGAACAAACGACAGACTGCGAGAGCTCGAACTTGCAAATGCTGAAAAGGCAGGTCTTTTGCGAGCAGCCTTACTCGACCGCGAAAACCTGCCGGCAGAGCTGCTCCAACTCAAGAGGGTCGAGACGATTCAGGAGATGCGTGAACGGATAGAGTCTGTTCTCAAAGCCCCTGCTGAAGCACAGCCGAAAGTGCTGGATGCAACGAGCACAGAGATTGCCGAGACGGTTCTCTCGGCCGAAGCGGCTCTGGACAAGGCGAAGAAGGTGAGTACTCGACAAATTTCTCATAGCCAGCCATCTTCTGCATTTGATGCGGCAGTCTCCATCATGAGGCGACAGCAGCTGGAGCCTTCGTTGACCTGTCCTACTCTGGTGTCGCCGGCTTCACCACACGCGGGCTATCCGGGGAAGAACAAGTCGCTTTCGGAGATGTCTACTTCGACGGCGGGTACGGGACAAACTACATGGGCTCGCATGGCGCAACTGGTCTCGACGGGCCACTGTATACAACCATCTCATGACTCTGTGGCAAGTTTGTCCCTGCCTGCTGCCTGAGTATACTTGCCTTGGCGACATTTCTTTCTTCCTCTCATGTTCTATTGCAAGGCTAGATGCTGACTCGTAACAGGACCTTCAAGAACAGCTCGACATGAACGAAACCCTGCGCGAAGAACTCGAGCAGGCAAAGGCAGAGACGGCAGAAAAGGGATCGGTACGTGTCATTGATTCACTCACAAGCAAAATACCAACACACAAACAGATGGAACTCCAGCAAGAAGTCGAAAACCTCCGCCGCGAGAACGCGCTAGTCAAGTCCATGTGGTACGACATGAACTCACGGCTGTTGAGCAACACTGTGATCCTGCAAAGACGCAGCGAAGCACCCAAAGGCTGGCTCGGAAAACAGCGAGCCGCTGTTGGAGGAGGCGCAAGCGTCTTAGTACGTCAGCTTCCCTCTACAACCTTTTTTCGAAAATGCTAACTAACGGGTTGTACAGGGCCGGAGGTAGCAGTGCCCCATACTCAAGTTCCCCGTAGCGACGGACCGCTTGTTTCCTTCCTGTTCATTGTTCATCTTGTCGGGCCCCAGAACCAGGTCTGGTTCAGCATAGCGCAGGTTTGGTGGCATTTATATTGCGTCAAGATGTATAGACGAATAGTCTTCTGTCACTTATACCCACTTTTATTCATTTGCATGTAGCGCAGGAGTTGGCTGATGAAGAGGGTTTACGAATAAAATATGTACCAATGAGTACTGTATTGATGGTTTTCATCGTGACCATGGGCGTCGGTGGATGATTGATTGTTCGCATTGCAATTGCCAAGCGTCATTGTTGGTGGCAGACTACCCTGAGG
The DNA here is from genome assembly GCF_000359705.1 of Exserohilum turcica Et28A. Lineage (NCBI taxonomy): Eukaryota > Fungi > Ascomycota > Dothideomycetes > Pleosporales > Pleosporaceae > Exserohilum > Exserohilum turcicum. Next base: position 273,684 of record NW_007360048.1, on the reverse strand, counting down.
CTGTCATGATGAGCTGCCTTGTACTTGGAAAGCCACAAGACGGATGCCGCATTGATAGGACAGGTTTGGAGTCTAGCCATATATGCGCAGTATGTTGTTCATCGGCGATAAACTATTATGGTATCTGCAGATTTTCAACTTGTCTCCATGCTCAGGCAGCGTAGTTTCTTTTTTTCACAGCTCAGTAGCATGTGGGTTTGGAAAGGTTGGTCTGGTACTGTTTCACATGCTCCCTCTTTAAGGCATGTCTACATGTCCTAAACTGATGTGATTGGGAGGGTCTTTTCATGATGTATTTGCACAGGATACAGATGAAATTATCTCTTCTTCTTCGAGCTATCGTTTATTCTTCATTATCAACACAGGGGGGAAATGAAATTGTTTTCGCTCCTAGTAGCTGTTGTATACACGACCACTGTCATCGCAGCAGACCATGACCACAACCATGTCCAGCCAAAGAGCCTATCTACGAATGAGCTTGCGCTTGGGAAGACGCGCAAGAGTGGCGAGGAAGAGCAATGGAGCTTTATCATGGTATGTACTTACTCTCAGTCTACAGATCACGCCAACCATGACCCATGATGGCGTGTGTATTCTTATTCTATCCCTCAAGCACGGAGCCCCCTACCCCCAAGACCTACAATACGTACAAACCGTCCGACGCAACCTCATCCCGCAACTCAGCTGGCCGACCATCAAGAAGAACCTAGAATACTTCTCCACACGCTTCCCCACACGCTTCTGCAAGTCCAAAAGCGGCGCCAAAGCCGCACAGTGGCTTCTCACGCAGGTGCAAGATGTCGTGGCACGAGCAAACCACGCGTCTCAAACGACAACAACAACAACAGCAGCAGCAGCAGCAGTGGTGGTAAGCGTCGCCCCGTTTAAGCATTCCAAGTTCGGCCAGAAATCCATTGTCGCGCGCATCCAGGGCAGAAGCAACACAACGGTAATCGTCGGCGCGCACCTCGACTCGATCAACGTGAAGAAGCGCAAAACAGGGCGCGCACCGGGCGTCGATGACAACGGCAGCGGTACTTTTCTCCTACTCGAGTGCCTGCGTGTTTTGCTCACCGACGCGCATGTCATGTCGCAGCAGCAGCAGCAGCAACAGCAGCAGCATCATGGATATGGGCTCGAGAAGACGATTGAGTTTCACTGGTATGCGGCCGAGGAGGTTGGCCTGCGTGGTAGTCGCGATGTGTTTCGCCGTTATCGCCGCGAGGGCAGGCGTGTCTGGGGCGTGCTGCAGCAGGATATGGTGGGGTATACGCGGGGCACGCTGGATGCGGGCAAGGAGGAGAGTTTTGGCCTGATGACGGATTTTACGCACGCCGGCTTGAATGCGTTTGTTGCGCAGGTTATTCATGAGGTTAGTCTTGACTTTTTCTTTTACGTACTTATGTACTTGGTTGCTTTTTGCCCGCCGCACGTTTCCCATCTTTCTTTCTCAAAAGAGGATGTATTTATTTTTATTTTTATTTCTTTTTTGCTCTTTTTCCTTTAGTAGTAGCTAGCGGACGTGTTAATTTTCCTCGTCGGAACATTCGCCAGTTCACGCTCATCTCCGTCTGGGAAATCTGCATGGGACAGGAAAGGGAGGAAGGAGAAAAAAAAAGAAGAAAAAAGAAAAAAGAAAAACACCAAGCGCGACACGGGCGATTTTTTTTTTTTACCTTTCTCCCTTTCCTGTCCTTTTCTTTACTTTCTTTTCTTTTCGTCCTCTCCCCTTCTCGAAACCTGAGAATTTACAATAAAGGAAAACTTATCCCTCCCCTTACTTACGTACCGGGGAAAAGTAAATCATGATGCTATATTGAAAATCAATGAAAAAAAAACTAACCAGAGAAACAAATATTAACTGCCCATAGTACACGGACATTAGCTATGTTAACAGCACGTGCGGCTACGCGTGCTCAGATCACGTTTCTGCAACGCGCAACGGGTTCCCGGCTTCGTTTGTGTTGGAGTCGGCGCCCGAGTATCAGAATCCGTATATTCATACCCCAAGGGATACCATGGAGCATATTGATCCGGCGCATGTGCTGCAGCATGGGCGCTTGGTGCTGGGGTTTTTGTATGAGTTGGGATTTAGCAAGTAGGGCGTTCTTCGTGGTTGGGGTGTATACACAGGCGTTGGGTGAGGCGTTTGCTTGATGTATGTAGCAGTAGATATATGGAGTTGTAAACAAGAATAATGAGTGGGTGAGTGAGGATAGTATGATTATGGCCTGCGATGGTTGCTGCTATACGAGCGTCTTTATCCAGCTTGATAATAGCAAGCACGTTTGCCTTTGTCCAATCCGGCTAGGGACACTTCTCTTTCGCGGGGGTTATTGAAGTATTTGAACTCGCCCTATATCCAGAAGTATCCTTCTCTACCAATTATTTCACTTTCCACGTACCGTGTATGCCTCGAGGTATATCCCACGCTTCTCGATATTGTATGCTGGAACCTGCGCTTCCACGTTGGTAAATGAGATTACCATTGCGTTTAGAAGTCAGAATGTGCCAGTACATGCCTACTAGCTATGCAAACAAGACAACAATATATTATCATCAGCTTATTAGATGTATATGCAAACTTGAGAATTGCAGAGTCGGTAAGCATCTATGTTGTGTCATTCGAGCGATTAGTTCGTGGAATAGTAGCAGATGCCTATATTTGTGAACCTGTCGCGTGATAGGAGCTTGTCCAACTTTGTCGATGTATTTACTTTAGATGTGATACCCGTATTCGATTCGCGAAAACATAGAAGATTATAGTAGCAGATGCATCATGCGCCTCTTTATATTTTTATTGTTAGCCCGCACAGTATAGTGTCTTTAGGTCGCCTTAGTACCAAATGCAGGTTTGTTACTTCTGTATTCTCGGTATTCAGGCTCTGTTCTTGCAAGTCTAGTAGAGAACCGTTGAATACATTCTTACAATCTACCAACCAGTCTACAAAAAACCACCAATTTCCATGGTCTTGCATGGGTTCAAGGCTTGTATCACTTCACAAGAGATACTTACTCTAATTCGCACAAAGAACAAAACATACTATCTATGACTAACGTATGTGGCAAGCGAGCGCCGCAGGTAAGCGAGCGCCGCACCCCACCAAACCTGCGCACCTCTCCTATCTCAACGAACAATGGCTCAACGTAGCGCTACTTAATTAGCTTTAAATGAAGCAGATATTTAGCTTGCTATTTCTTCTATTAATCTCCATCAAACACAAAGTAATTGTCGTGCTGCTGCTGTCTACAACGTGTCTGAACGAACAATCCGCCGCCGACGCGCTGGTATACCTGCTCGACGCGATTGCTAGCCTAACTCAAAGAAGCTCACTAAGCTAGAAGAGGAGGTGATAGTTGATCATATACTTGATCTAGATCTACGTGGATTTGCGCCCACGTATGCTGCTGTGCGCGATATGGCTGATAAGCTGCTGGCTGCGCGCGGCGCTGGCCAGGTTGGGCAGAAGTGGCTAGCCAACTTTGTCAAGCGTACAGACAGTCTTACGACGCGTTTCAATCGAGCGTACGATAGGCAGAGAGCTCTATGTGAAGATCCAGTCCTAATCAAGAGCTGGTTTGAGCTTGTAGAGCAGACCAAAGGCCGAAGTACGGC